>NC_134355.1:425732486-426090292 GCF_048569485.1 Anomaloglossus baeobatrachus | reverse complement strand
GTGTGTGTTTATTTACTGTAACTTACAGATTAATCATGGAGGGTGTCTCATAGACGCCTGACATGATTAATCTAGGACTTATTGGCAGCTATGGGCTGCCATTAACTCCTTATTACCCCGATTTGCCAACGCACCAGGGCAAATCGGGAAGAGCCGGGTACAGTCCCAGAACTGTCGCATATAATGTATGCGGCAATTCCGGGCGGCTGTTGGCTGATATTGTTAGGCTGGGGGGCTCCCCATAACGTGGAGCTCCCCATCCTGAGAATACCAGCCTTCAGCCGTATGGCTTTATCTGGCTGGTATTAAAATTGGGGGGGACCGCACGCCATTTTTTAAAATTATTTATTTATTTATTTCACTGCACAGTATAGACCCGCCCACCGGCTGCTGTGATTGGGTGCAGTGAGACACCTGTCACTCAGCGTGGGGGCGTGTCTCACTGCAACCAATCATAGGCGCCGGTGGGCGGGTAAGCAGGGAATACGAGATTGTTTAATGAGCGGCCGGCTTTTTCAAAATAGTAAAAGCCGCCGCAGCAGTGTGACAGCCGTGCAGCGCCGCGCCGGAGATCGGGGAACGGTAAGTATGAGAGAGGGGGGAAACTGACCGACAGACTGTGAGAGAGGGACAGAGATAGTGACAGACCGACAGAGAGAGAATAGAGACCGAGAGGGAGAGACCGACTGACAGAGAATAGTGATTGACAGACATTGGGAGACATCGCTCGTTTCCAGTGTTTTAGGAAACATGCGAGAAATGTATTTAGAAAATCGGATGTCACTAGGATGGTGTGAATGCCGTCCCGTGACATCCGATTTTTTACACGCTCCCATAGACTTGCATTGGAGAAACTCGCAGTAGAAACTCGCAAAAAAGCAGCATGCTGCGATTTTTTTCTCAGTCCGATTTGGACTGAGAAAAAAATCGCAGATGAGAGCTGAATCATTCACTAACATGTGTCCGATTCCAATGCGAGATTTTCTCGCATTGCTCTACTGCGAGAAACTCGCAAGTGAGAAGCAGCCCTTAAGAGGAGACTTTGTGCAGCAGGCCTTCATGGTAAAATAGCTGCTAGGAAACCACTGCTAAGGACAGGCAGCAAGCAGAAGAGACTTGTTTGGACTAAAGAACACAAGGAATGGACATTAGACCAGTGGAAATCTGTGATTTGGTCTGATGAGTCCAAATTTGAGATCTTTGGATCCAACCACCATGTCTTTGTAGAAAAGGTGAATGGATGCACTCTACATGCCTGGTTCCCACCGTGAAGCATGGAGGAGGAGGTGTGATGGTGTTGTGGTGCTTTGCTGCTGACACTGTTGGGGATTTATTCAAAATTGAAGGCATACTAAACCAGCATGGCTACCACAGCATCTTGCAGCGGCATGCTATTCCATCCGGTTTGTGTTTAGTTGCACCATCATTTATTTTTCAACAGGACAATAACCCCAAACACACCTCCAGGCTGTGTAAGGGCTATTTGACTAAGGGTACTTTCACACTTGCTTTCAGCGCAGTCCGTCACTATGGAGAATAGCGCAGTCCGTTAATGCACTACGCTATTCTCCATAGACTTGTATGGATGACGCACTGTAACGCAAGTGTCAGCATTGCATCCGCTGGACGACGCAGCGTCGGTATTTTGACGCTGCGCCGGGCGGGAGGAACGCAGCATGTAACATTTTTTTGAGCAGCGCAATCTGTAGGATTTCACTGCGCATGCTCTCTCTGGCTCTCTGCACCCGTAATCAATGTAAATATCGGGTATCCAAGCAAAGTGCTTTGCCGATATTTACCTTCGCTACGTGTGCAGGGAGCCCGACACTTCCCCGCTTGGCTCCGCCCCCTCCCGCACTCCACTCCGCATGTACACACACACACACACACACACACTCACCTGTCCTCAGTGCCATGGCCCGCTCGAATCCATCCACTCCGCACTCCGCCCCCCGCACACATTCTCGGCGGCCGAACGATCAGCTGATCGACCGGCCGCCGGCATGTGAGAGCGCTCAGCTGAGCGCCTGGCCGCCGGCTATTGAGAGCGATCAGCTGATCGTTCACAATAGTCTGCTGCCGGTAAAACTGTAAAGAAGAAAAGGAAAAAAAAAAAAAAGCTTTCCGTTGTGCCACTATATGCAACGCATCCATTGCATCCATCACACTATGCAATGCTACGGAAGCCATCCAACGCAAGTGTGAAAGTAGCCTTAGGAGTGATGGGATGCTACGCCAGATGACCTGGCCTTCACAGTCTCCAGACCTGAACCCAATCGAGATGGTTTGGGGTGAGCTGGACCGCAGAGTGAAGGCAAAGGGCCAACAAGTGCTAAGCATTTCTGGGAACTCCTTCAAGACTGTTGGAAAAACATTTCCGGTGACTACCTCTTTAAGCTCATCAAGAGAAGGCCAAGAGTGTGCAAAGCAGTAATCAAAGCAAAAGGTGGCTACTTTGAAGAACCTAGAATATAAGGCATATTTTGAGTTGTTTCATACTTTAAGTATTTCATTCCACATGTTTTCATTCATAGTTTTGATGTCTTCAATGTGAATCTACAATTTTTAGTCATGAAAATAAAGAAAACTCTTTGAATGAGAAGGTGTGTCCAAACTTTTGGTCTGTACTGTATATGTGTGTGTATATATATATATATATATATATATATATATATATATATATACATAGACACGGTGGTCCAAAAGTAGGTGGACAGAAAATAGTAACATTTATTTTGATTTATATATAAAATTCTATTTACTACCACAAGCATAACATTGGCAATTAAATTTTATTCTGAACAATAATACAAAGGCTCTTAAATTTTATCAACGCAGGTGCTCAATTATAATTTACACAGCTTTAAAGCCTGCCTCTTACGCTTCAACAAACATTTTTGCACAAGTCTCTTTGGGTATTAAAGAAGTTGTCCAGTTACCAAAACTGATTTTTTTTTCTGATAAATCTTGCTAATATGTGCCCCTCAACACATCTATTATGTTTTTTCAGCAAAATTACCTTTTATTGTGCACTAGCAGCACATGCTCATTGCTGGCTCCAGCTCTGATGGGGTTAATCTCTCCTCTGACTTCCTGTGTTCAGTTCCTACAAGTCCCAGAATTCTTTGTGGCTCTAGGGCGGTGTATAGCTTATCTAACACACCCATTGTGTCTAATACACCCACTCTGCTCTCCGACCAAACCCTCCTCCCTGCCTCTTCCCAGTGGATGTGCACTGAGATCAATCACACAGAGACAGCAGCAGCTCTATACAGCCAGGGGAAGAAAGTGTGTGTGTGCGTATATACTGTATGTGTATGCGTATATACAGTGTGTGTGTATATACAGTGTGTGTTCGTATATACAGTGTGTGTGTGAGTGTGTATGTGTGTGTGTATGTCATACTCACCTGTCTGAAGGGTCCCGGTGCCATGACTGCTTCCAGCCCCTGTCTCGGTACCGCCGCTTCGGCTGTGTGCAGTCTCCCCGGGGCACGTACGAAGCTTGCAGGACCTGGCGGTGGATCACCTGATGCAGTCACCTGACGCATCAGCTGATCGATTCTCGTGGTGTCGCCGGCTTTTTCGCGCCCGGCCGGCTATCAGCTGATCCTGCCGTCAGGAGACTTCATCAGCTGATTACCGGCAGCTCCTGCAGCGATGGGACAGGATCAGACTCCGCTACAGGAGCTGCCGGTAATCAGCACATAAGTGAGTATGTATTTATTTATTTTTTTTTGCACTGATGCATCAGCTGATTGTATAATCGGCTTTTATACAATCAGCTGATGTGTCATGTGATTCACGTAGTTTAACCTGACATATCATCTGATCGCTTTGCCTTCCAGCAAACCGATCAGATGATATTGGATCCGGATTGGACGGCGCGGGACCCTTGACCCAGGATTACTGTGGAGGGGGGTTTATTTCAATAAAGATGGAGTCACTAATTGTGTTGTGTTTTATTTCTAATAAAAAATATTTTTCTGGGTGTTGTGTTTTTTTTTTATCATTACTAGAAATTCATGGTGGCCATGCCTAATATTGGCGTGACACCATGAATTTCGGGCTTAGGGCTAGCTGATAATATACAGCTAGTCCTAACTCCATTATTACCCAGCTAGCCACCCGGCATCAGGGCAGGTGGAAGAGTTGGATACAGCGCCAGAAGATGGCGCTTCTATGAAAGCGCCATTTTCTGGGGTAGCTGCGGACTGCAATTCGCAGTGGGGGTGCCCAGAAAGCTTGGGCACCCTTCACTGTGGATTCCAATCCCCAGCTGCCTAGTTGTACCCAGTGTGAGACTGTGACCGGGGTTATCTATGACGGCCGGTACGTCTCGCCCCGGTTGTGCTCACTCCATGATAGAAAGTAACTCCACTCCGGGGTTAATGCTGTTTTCCCTACAGGCTGAAAGGAGGGTTAAAAGGAAACAGGAAGATGGGCGTGGTTGCCTAGAGTGTGAGGGAGTGAACACAACTCCCTGAGTATCTGCCGGAGAAACAAGTGTATGCTGTATTGGACTTGTGGTTTGTGCAATAAACCGTGTGCTGTGACCCTTGGTGCCTAGATCCCGTGTCTTCTGCTGCGCAGCCGACCATGCTACCTCACATATGGTGGAGAATCGGCAAGCATGCCAGCCCGGTGAGGTGTAGCTTCCATTTCTGGTGACCCGGTAGCACATGTCCTGGATTCAAGCGGCTATACTACAGCCCAAACCCGGCGACGCCATGGAGGACATTCTAAAGCAGCTGGTTCAGGCCAATGCACGTCAGCAGCAAGCCTTGCAATTGCAGGAACAAAGACACCAAGAACAGATGGTTCTCCTGGCCAAGTTGATCCGTGCCAGACCGGCAGCAACAACCCCGGGACCGGGTGACGACGGCAGCGTCCGGAAAACGGTGAGACAAGCGTTGCAAAAGATGACCCCGGGGGATGATGTGGAAGCGTTCCTGACGGTGTTTGAGCGGGTGGCCGAGCGGGAAAAGCTGCCGACCCCCCAGTGGGCTGAGGTATTGTCGCCCTATCTGACGGGGGAGCCCCAAAAAGCGTACCTGGACCTCTGTACCGAGGACGCCATAGACTATGCGACCCTGAAAGCCGAAATACTTGCTCGGTTGGGGGTGAATACCTATGTACGGGCTCAGCGGGTAAATCAGTGGTTCTATGAGGAAGCCAAACCCGTACGCTCCCAGGCCTATGACTTGTTGCATCTGGTAAAGAAGTGGTTGCAGCCTGACACTCTGAGCCCTGTGCAAATGGTGGAAAGGGTAGTAGTTGATCGTTTTGTGCGCACTTTACCCGTCACCATTCAACGGTGGGTAGGACAGGGCGACCCAAGTACTCTGGACCAATTAGTGTGCCTGGTAGAGCGGCATGTGGCTACGCAGGACTTGATACGGGACACTGAGACTTTGCGTTCCGCCCGTCGGTCCGGCCCCTCCAAGCTTAGGGCCAAGGACCCACCGCTGACACCGGTGCGGGAGTCCGCTACCATCCCGTCTGAGGCCGCGCCCGCCGTCCCTGAGGTCCGGAAGGCTATGTACCCTAAACGACAACTCGTCAAGGGGGTTTCCTTCCCTATTAGATGTTGGCGGTGCCAGCGGGTGGGACATATGGAAGCCCAGTGTCCACTCACCACGGAGCCCATGGATTGTGGGGTTACCCGGCGGGGTTCAATGTATGCTCAGGTGGTGTGTACCGCTGACCTTGTCTCCCCAGAGACTGAGCCCCACTTGTGCCAAATACAGGTGAATGGATGTCAGGTTACAGGCTTGTTGGATTCCGGAAGCTTGGTGACCCTTGTGCAATCAACTCTAAGGGCTAAAGTAAAGGCCACAGGACGTACCGTGGGGGTGGTTTGCATACATGGGGACCGCCGAGACTATCCCACGGGGATTGTCACCATCACAGCACCTTGCGGTCAGGTGCAACATGAGGTGGGACTTATTAACACTCTTCCCTATGACGTGATCCTAGGAAGGGATCTGCCCTATTTTTGGACTTTATGGAAGGGACCTCCTAAGTCCCCTCAGATATTGGTCAGTCCGGGACCTGAGCCCTACAATCCCGAATCCGGGACGCCTGCCGTAGGGGTCCCCATGATAGGGACAGAATGTGAACCCGATAGGTCGCCCCTAGAGGTATTGGCAGGAGAGGCTGAAACGGTCGAGCCCATCCCGGAGTTGGAGGCGTCCCCGGATACGTTTGGGACAGCCCAACTCCAGGACCCTACATTAATGCATGCCCGGAGTCGGGTGATAGTAGTTGACGGGGTGGCACAGCTGCCCGGTGCTCAGGTAAGGTACCCCCATTTCGCTCTTAAGCAGGATTTACTCTACCGGGTAGATGAAATACGGGGCGTGGGGGTAGAGCAGTTGGTGGTGCCCCAGCCGTATCGCCGGCGGGTCCTCGACTTGGCTCATAAACACCTGATGAGTGGCCACCTAGGGGTCAAGAAAACGCAGGAGCGAATATTGCAAAGGTTCTATTGGCCCGGGGTCTTTGGGGAGGTAAAACGGTTCTGCGAAACCTGCCCGGAGTGTCAGCTTACCTCACCCCTGACCCACTTTCGCAGTCCGTTGGTACCGTTACCCATTATAGAAGTTCCTTTTGAACGGATAGGGATGGATCTGGTGGGGCCCCTCGTAAAGTCTGCTCGAGGGCACCAACACATCCTAGTGATCGTTGACTATGCCACCCGGTATCCAGAGGCGATACCTCTCAGACATACTGCGGCGAAGCTTATAGCTCGGGAGTTGTTTGCTGTGTTCTGCCGGGTGGGGTTGCCCAAGGAGATCCTTACGGATCAGGGGACCCCATTCATGTCTAAAGTGACCAAAGAGCTATGCCGGCTACTCCAGATCAAGCAGTTGCGTACGTCTGTGTATCATCCTCAGACGGATGGTTTAGTGGAACGATTCAATAAAACCCTGAAAACCATGCTCAAAAGGGTGATTTCCAAAGACGGGAAAGACTGGGATATGATGCTTCCCTATTTGATGTTTGCCATACGAGAGGTGCCACAGGCATCCACGGGGTTTTCGCCTTTTGAGTTGTTATACGGGCGACATCCCCGGGGATTGTTGGATCTGGCAAAAGAAACATGGGAGCAAGAGCCCACCCCCCATAAAAGTGTGATTGAACACATTTTAGGAATGCAGAACCGCATAAGCGCGGTCATGCCAATTGTGAAGGAGCATTTACAGGAGGCTCAGGCCGCGCAAAGCGGCCGCTACAATAGACAAGCCACCGTGCGGACCTTTAAACCCGGGGATCGGGTGTTGGTATTGATCCCCACGGCGGAGAGTAAATTCCTGGCTCAGTGGCAAGGCCCCTACGAGATAAAGGAAAGAGTCGGGGTGGTCAACTATAAGGTATTGCAGCCCGGTAGGCGGAAACCTAAACAAATATACCATGTCAACCTATTAAAACCTTGGCAGGAACGGGAAAGCCTGATGGTTGCTTTTTCCCCATCTCCCTCCTCTTCGGGTCGTTCAAACCCGGCTCCAGCGACCTCCGGAGAGGACGAACCGGAAGTAAGGATTGGAGAAGCCCTCACCAAGCAACAGAGGCGAGAGGCCAGACGGCTGGTTCAGCAGAACCCCGATGTCTTCTTCGAGCTGCCTGGTAGGACCAGTCTGATACGACATGACATTGTCACCGAGCCTCACCTGAAGGTACGCATGAAGTCATACCGGGTGCCGGAGGCTCGAAGACAAGCCATATCAGAGGAAGTGAAGACAATGCTATGCCTGGGGGTCATCGAAAAATCCCGGAGTGAATGGGCTAGTCCCATTGTCCTAATACCAAAACCCGATGGCTCCTTAAGGTTCTGCAATGACTTTAGGAGATTGAATGAAATATCCAAGTTCGATCTCTACCCCATGCGCGATATTTCACCACGCTCGACCTGACCAAGGGGTACTGGCAGGTGCCACTGACGGAGTCCGCCAAGGAGAAAACCGCTTTTGTTACGCCGGAGGGTCTCTTCCACTATGTTGTCTTGCCTTTTGGGTTACATGGCGCTCCGGCCACGTTCCAGAGGTTGATGGACTTGGTGCTGGAACCCCACCAGGCGTATGCATCAGCGTACCTTGATGACATCATTATTTACAGCTCTGAGTGGCAGACCCACTTGGAACAGGTACAAGCGGTGGTGAACGTGCTCCGAACAGCCGGATTGACAGCCAATCCCAAGAAATGTGCGTTGGGGCTCACGGAAGCCCGCTACTTGGGCTACGTAATAGGCCAAGGAGTGATTAAGCCCCAAATTAACAAGGTTGAGGCGATCCAGAAGTGGCCTAGACCCCTGACCACGAAGCAGGTTAGGGCCTTCCTGGGTATCGTGGGGTACTACAGGAGGTTTGTAAAAGATTTTGCGGGACTATCAGCCCCCTTGACGGACCTTCTCAAAGGCAAGAAGTCCGTCATGGTGCGCTGGACTCCGCAGGCCGAGGACTCCTTACGGGCCCTGAAGGGGGTCCTGTGCGGACAGCCCGTTCTTGTCAACCCTGATTTCCGGAAGGAGTTCATAGTACAGACTGACGCCTCGGAGGTCGGCCTGGGGGCAGTGCTGTCTCAGGTGGTTCAGGGGGAGGAACACCCCGTCACCTTCTTAAGCAGGAAGCTCACCCCTCCCGAGCGGAATTATAGCGTAGTGGAGAAGGAGTGCCTGGCGATCAAGTGGGCCTTGGAATCCCTACGCTATTACCTGCTGGGACGGCAGTTTCGCTTGGTGACTGATCACTCTCCGCTGGTCTGGATGAGGTCCGCCAAGGAAGGGAATGCCCGGGTTACCCGGTGGTTCCTTTCTCTGCAGAACTTCCGGTTTACGGTTGAACACCGGGCCGGTAGGTTGCAGGGCAACGCCGATGCCTTGTCCCGCGGCCCGTGTTTGATGGCAGGAGTTCAACCCCGCTCGCTTGAACTGAGGGGGGGGGTATGTGAGACTGTGACCGGTGTTATCTATGACGGCCGGTACGTCTCGCCCCGGTTGTGCTCACTCCATGATAGAAAGTAACTCCACTCCGAGGTTAATGCTGTTTTCCCTACAGGCTGAAAGGAGGGTTAAAAGGAAACAGGAAGATGGGCGTGGTTGCCTAGAGTGTGAGGGAGTGAACACAACTCCCTGAGTATCTGCCGGAGAAACAAGTGTATGCTGTATTGGACTTGTGGTTTGTGCAATAAACCGTGTGCTGTGACCCTTGGTGCCTAGATCCCGTGTCTTCTGCTGCGCAGCCGACCACGCTACCTCACACCGGCTGGACACCAAAATTAGGTGAAGCTTACGTCATTTTTTTTTTAAAATTATTTCATGAAATTCATGAAATAATTAAAAAAAAAAGGGCTTCTCTATATTTTTGGTTCCCAGCTGGGTACAAATAGGCAGCTGGGGGTTGGGGGCAGCCCCTACCTGCCTGCTGTACCCGGCTAGCATACAAAAATATGGCGAAGCCCGTGTCATTTTTTTTTTCATTTTGGGTAAAAAACCGCATACAGTCCTGGATGGAGGATGCTGAGCCTTGTAGTTCTGCAGCTGCTGTCTGCTCTCCTGCATACACTAGTGAATGGAGGATGCTGAGCCTTGTAGTTCTGCAGCTGCTGTCTGCTCTCCTGCATACACTAGTGAATGGAGGATGCTGAGCCTTGTAGTTCTGCAGCTGCTGTCTGCTCTCCTGCATACAATGAACATTTTGAATAAGGAAATGACATCAGACCTTTTTTTTTTTTCATCAACAATCTTTAATGGCATTGTGCACTGATTAAAAACGCAGTGAGCAAAAACGCAGCAAAAACGCACCAAATCGCGGCAAAAACGTGACATGCAGCACCGCAGGTGACAGAGCAGAGCAAGTTGGTGACATGCTCTGCTCTGACACATAGTGTGCTGCATGTCACTGTATCCACTCTGGGACTTGTTGTGCAGGTGACCGGATGATACATGTCACTAACTTGCTTCCCTCTGTGACTTCTGCTGCATTGTTCCAACTGTATACACTCTCACCTGAACAAGTCTCAGAGTGGGGAAGTTAGTGACATGTATCATCCGGTCACCTGCACAACAAGTCCCAGAGTGGTGAAAGATAGTGACATGCAGCACACTATGTGTCAGAGCAGAGCATGTCACTGTCTCCACTCTGGGACTTGTTGTGCAGGTGACCGGATGATACATGTCACTAACTGCCCCACTCTGTGATTTCTGCTGCATAGTACCAACTGTATACACTCTCACCTGCACAACAAGTCCCATAGTGGAGACAGTTAGTGACATGTAGCATCTGGTCACCTGCACAACAAGTACCAGAGTGGAGAAAGATAGTGACATGCAGCACACTATGTGTCAGAGCAGAGCATCTCACTGTCTCCACTCCGCTGACCTCACAGCCCGTACACGCTGCGATGGATGCAGGGGGACACAGAACAAGTAATCGGCCGACACTGGAGTCATCTGATTACTTGGGATGAATGATAAGTAAAATGCTCTGGTGCTCGATGGGCGAAGCCCATGCCGATTTTTTTAAAAAAAAAATTCATTAAAAATAAAAAAACAAAAAAATCACATTGTTTGTGGGCTCCCGCTGCATTTTCTATTGCTAAGGGTAACCAAAGCAGCTACTGGCTGCTAGCCCCCGCTGCTTGGTGTTACTTTCACTGGCAATAGAAATGCAGGGAAGCATTTTTTTTTTATAAAGGTTTTTTCCTGAAAACGTTTTTAAGAAAATGACGTGGGCTTTGCCATATTTTTGTATGCTAGCCAGGTACAGCAGGCAGCTACGGGCTGCCCCCAACCCCCAGCTGCCTAGTTGTACCCGGCTGGGAACCAAAAATATAGAGAAGCCCTTGTTTTTCATGAATTTCATGAAATAATTAAAAAAAAAAATAATGATGTGGGCTTCGCCAAATTTTTGAGTCCAGCCAGGTACAACTAGGCAGCTGGGGATTGGAATCCACAGTGCAGGGCACCCAAACTTTCTGGGCCCCCCACTGCGAATTGCAGTCCACAGCTGCCCCAGAAAATGGCGCTTTCATAGAAGCGCCATCTTCAGGCGCTGTATCCAACTCTTCCAGTGGCCTTGGTGGCAGGTGGCACGCTAGGTAATAAGGGGTTAATACCAGCTATGTTTTACCAGCTGGTATAAAGCCCGAGATTCTTAATGTCAGGCCAAGTTTAACCTGGCCATTAAGAATCTCCAACAAAGGGTTTAAAAAAAAAAAAAAGACATCACACAGAGAAAAATACTTTATTAGAAATAAATACACAGACACAGTAGGGACTCCATGTTTATTACTCCCTCTCACCCCTCCACGATGGAGAGATTTCTGTACTGACCATGCCAGGAGAGAGCGAGGAAAAAGAGCGAGCGGGGGGGAGGAAAAGAGAGCGAGCGGGGGGGGAGAAGAGAGCGAGCGAGGGGGAGAGAAGAGAGCGAGGGGGGGAGAAGAGAGAGAGGGGGAGAGAAGAGAGAGAGGGGGGGAGAAGAGAGAGAGGGGGGGAGAAGAGAGAGAGGGGGGGAGAAGAGAGAGAGGGGGGAGAAGAGAGAGAGGGGGGGAGAGAGGGGGGAGAGAGAGGGGGGGAGAGAGGGGGGAGAGAGGGGGGGGGAGAGAGGGGGGGGAGAGAGAGGGGGGGAGAAGAGAGAGGGGGGGCAGAAGAGAGAGAAAGAGAGAGCGGGGGGAGAAGAGAGAGAGGGGGGGAGAAGAGAGAGGAAGAGAGAGAAAGAGAGAGAGGGGGGAGAAGAGAGCGGGGGAGACAGAGGGGGGGAGACAGAGGGGGGGAGAGAGAGGGGGGGAGAGAGAGAGAGGGGGGAGAAGAGAGAGAGGGGGGGAGAAGAGAGAGAGGGGGGGAGAAGAGAGAGAGGGGGGGAGAAGAGAGAGAGGGGGGGAGAAGAGAGAGAGGGGGGGAGAGAGGGGGGAGAGAGGGGGGGGGAGAGAGGGGGGGGGAGAGAGAGGGGGGGAGAAGAGAGAGGGGGGGCAGAAGAGAGAGAAAGAGAGAGCGGGGGGAGAAGAGAGAGAGGGGGGGAGAAGAGAGAGGAAGAGAGAGAAAGAGAGAGAGGGGGGAGAAGAGAGAGAGGGGGGAGAAGAGAGAGAGGGGGGGAGAAGAGTGGGGAAAGAAGAGGGGGGGGGCAGAGGTGCTCTGTCACCAACTGTCTCCACTCTGTGACTTGTGGTGCAGGTGACAGAGTGCAGACAGTTGGTCCCATGCAGCAGGACAGATGGCAGAGCACAGCAGTGACATGCCTGTCAGTGTCTTGCTGCTGGGAGGAGCAGATGATCACACTGCCCGACACCGGCCGCTCTCCTGACATCGCAGCAGAGCGGGCAGGTGGACAGTGTGATCACATACTTACGTGCAGGGGGGGATTCAGCTGAAGAACCACCCCCCCCTTCCGTACTGCACACTGGCGCCCCGTGCCTCACCATCTGCAGGACGCCGGCTCCACACTGACGTCCTCCGTATCCTCCCCTCGATGTTGGGCTGTGATGTGCGGTAGTCACCGCCCACAGCCCTGTCACTCAGTGTGAGTGGTGCAGCCTCCTCTGACGTACCCATCTTGTTTGAGAGCCCGGAAATGCCGGGACGTCAGAGGATGCTGGCGGCCACAGCTCCAGGGGGTCATGTGACAGGCACTGAGCGTGCAGCATAGCGCCGCTCAGTGCCAGAAATGGAAATACAAGCCAATGGAGAAAATACCTAGAATTGTAAGTAGAACTTCTACAGAAAATAAAAAAAATGGGTGAACCACCCCTTTAAGCTAATCTGTGCTGTATTGTCATATAAAACACCCCTACATTGTTATTTTTTGTTTTCTAACTTTTGTTCCTCTTGAATTATCCCTTTATTCTCTGCAGCTCCTTGTTTACATTCAGCTCCAGCAAAATGACCACTTCCTGTGCAGAACTTCCCAGTCACAGCTGGCACCGCCCGGCCTCAGTGTCCAGCTCCTCCCCAGTGTCCAGCCTCGCCCCCTGCCCGCCCCCCTGCACACACAGTCCAGTCCCTGTCAGTATATTCTGCCCCAGCACCTAACCTGTTATCACTACAGCATTGCAAATAACAGCCCCACATCGGGGGCCTCTGCACCCCCCACCACATCAGGCTCTGCACCGCATACACACATCAGGCTCTGCACCGCATACACACATCAGGCTCTGCACCCCCCACCACATCAGGCTCTGCACCGCATACACACATCAGGCTCTGCACCGCATACACACATCGGGCTCTGCACCGCACACACACATCGGACTCTGCACCGCATACACACATCGGGCTCTGCACCGCATACACACATCAGGCTCTGCACCGCATGCACACATCAGGCTCAGCACCGCATACACACATCGGGCTCTGTACCGCATACACACATCGGGCTCTGCACCGCATACACACATCGGGCTCTGCACCGCATACACACATCGGGCTCTGCACCGCATACACACATCGGGCTCTGCACCGCATACAAACATTAGGCTCTACACCGCATACACACATCAGGCTCTACACCGCATACACACATCGGGCTCTGCACCGCATACACACATCGGGCTCTGCACCGCATACACACATCGGGCTCTGCACCGCATACACACATCAGGCTCTGCACCGTATACACACATCGGGCTCAACACCGCATACACACATCGGGCTCTGCACCGCATACACACATCAGGCTCTGCACCGCATACACACATCAGGCTCTGCTCCGCATACACACATCAGGCTCTGCACCGCATACACACATCAGGCTCTGCACCGCATACACACATCAGGCTCTGCACCGCATACACACATCAGGCTCTGCACCGCATACACACATCGGGCTCTGCACTGCACGCACACACGGCGCTCTGCACCGACCCCCCCTATCCCCATAGGGAACACATGTAGGGAGTACATACTCACCCGTCCTCGGTCCCCGCCGCTCCTGCACGTTCGCGCGCTGTCTGTGCTCTGGCCATATCAGCACAGTAGTGACGTCACCGCTGTGCTGAAGAGAGCACAGACAGCCGGGCAGTGATGAGAAGCGCAACGCTCCTTCTCATCAGCGCTTTCAAATGTACCGGCATCTGTGATCTGTGATGCCGGTACATTTAAATGTGCGATCCTGAGCAGGGGGCCCAGTGCTGGAGCTGACACTGCGACAGCCGCCTCCAGGCCCCACCCCCAGGTCACGGACCCCACAGTAGTGCAGGGGGAGGTTGCGGGGAGAGTAAGGGGTGCGGGGGAATGTGTGGGAGGGTGCAGGGAAGGGGGGCGGGGCTCATCGCACTGTAGCTGCCCAGCAGGGAGGCGACATGCTGTTTCCAGATTTGCATGTCAACATGGCCCTGCCCATGTTGACATGAAATGACCGGATGCAGCAAAATCGCAGCAGGAGCGGTCATATGACCACTCTGAGCCGGGGGAGAGGGGCTGAGAGCAGGGCAGGTAAGTGGTCACTATCTACTTACCTGCCCCAATGTAGCCCAATAGGGTAATTATTAAAAAAGTCAAAATAAGCCGGATAACCCGTTTAAATGCGTGTTCTCATTATACCAGTAAATATAATTTTGTCTGTTAATATGGCCAGATAATTTGAAAGAAGCTTCATCACTCCACATAATGTTATCTAAAATGACTGCATTTTCTTCAATTTCATTAAGCATAATCTCACTAAATTGTAGCCGCCTGTCTGGATCATCGTCCATAAACTATGAATTAGACGTGGACGATAAGCTTTCCACCTAATAGATTTCAGGATTCGCATGATAGAAGCTCGTGAAATTCCCAATTCTAAAGAGACTCTTCTGGTGGACTTTTTTGGGCTCTAAACAAATGTTTCAGCAACAAGTTGTTTATTATTTTCTACACAGGCTGTTTTGGGTCGACCAAGTTTTTGGAGCATTAAGGATTGAGCCAGTGGCATTGAATTTTTCACAAATGTGGTAAATGGTTCATCTCTTTGGGGCTTGAGTACCAAATGATTCAACCCAATTTGTTCTAATGGTTTCAGCATTTTGAGATTTCCAATACTCTTTTAAAATCCATTTTCTTTGATCTGTATTTAAATTATTTGCCATTATGGGTTATCTGAATTATCTGAAAAGAAAACAGATTTGGGGTAAATTTATCTGTGAAAACTAGATCTGTGAAACTGACTCAGTTGCCCTTAGCAACCAATCAGATTCCACCTTTCATTTTCCAAAGAGTCTGTGAAGAATGAAAAGTGAAATCTGATTGGTTGCTAAGGGCAACTGAGTCAGTTTCACTTTACACCATGTGTGATAAATCTTCCCCTTCATAACCCTATTACACATACTGTACACCTGCTTTTGGACCACCCTGTATATACATGTACTAATACATATATATATGTATATACAGTTAGGTCCAGAAATATTTGGACAGTGACACAATTTTCGCGAGTTGGGCTCTGCATGCCACCACATTGGATTTGAAATGAAACCTCTACAACAGAATTCAAGTGCAGATTGTAACGTTTAATTTGAAGGTTTGAACAAAAGTATCTGATAGAAATTGTAGGAATTGTCACATTTCTTTACAAACACTCCACATTTTAGGAGGTCAAAAGTAATTGGACAAATAAACCAAACCCAAACAAAATATTTTTATTTTCAATATTTTGTTGCGAATCCTTTGGAGGCAATCACTGCCTTAAGTCTGGAACCCATGGACATCACCAAACGCTGGGTTTCCTCCTTCTTAATGCTTTGCCAGGCCTTTACAGCCGCAGCCTTCAGGTCTTGCTTGTTTGTGGGTCTTTCTGTCTTAAGTCTGGATTTGAGCAAGTGAAATGCATGCTCAATTGGGTTAAGCTCTGGTGATTGACTTGGCCATTGCAGAATGTGCCACTTTTTTGCACTCATGAACTCCTGGGTAGCTTTGGCTGTATGCTTGGGGTCATTGTCCATCTGTACTATGAAGCGCCGTCCGATCAACTTTGCGGCATTTGGCTGAATCTGGGCTGAAAGTATATCCCGGTACACTTCAGAATTCATCCGGCTACTCTTGTCTGCTGTTATGTCATCAATAAACACAAGTGACCCAGTGCCATTGAAAGCCATGCATGCCCATGCCATCACGTTGCCTCCACCATGTTTTACAGAGGATGTGGTGTGCCTTGGATCATGTGCCGTTCCCTTTCTTCTCCAAACTTTTTTCTTCCCATCATTCTGGTACAGGTTGATCTTTGTCTCATCTGTCCATAGAATACTTTTCCAGAACTGAGCTGGCTTCATGAGGTGTTTTTCAGCAAATTTAACTCTGGCCTGTCTATTTTTGGAATTGATGAATGGTTTGCATCTAGATGTGAACCCTTTGTATTTACTTTCATGGAGTCTTCTCTTTACTGTTGACTTAGAGACAGATACACCTACTTCACTGAGAGTGTTCTGGACTTCAGTTGATGTTGTGAACGGGTTCTTCTTCACCAAAGAAAGTATGCGGCGATCATCCACCACTGTTGTCATCCGTGGATGCCCAGGCCTTTTTGAGTTCCCAAGCTCACCAGTCAATTCCTTTTTTTTCAGAATGTACCCGACTGTTGATTTTGCTACTCCGAGCATGTCTGCTATCTCTCTGATGGATTTTTTCTTTTTTTTCAGCCTCAGGATGTTCTGCTTCACCTCAATTGAGAGTTCCTTAGACCGCATGTTGTCTGGTCACAGCAACAGCTTCCAAATGCAAAACCACACACCTGTAATCAACCCCAGACCTTTTAACTACTTTATTGATTACAGGTTAATGAGGGAGACGCCTTCAGAGTTAGTTGCAGCCCTTAGAGTCCCTTGTCCAATTACTTTTGGTCCCTTGAAAAAGAGGAGGCTATGCATTACAGAGCTATGATTCCTAAACCCTTTCTCCGATTTGGATGTCAAAACTCTCATATTGCAGCTGGGAGTGTGCACTTTCAGCCCATATTATATATATAATTGTATTTCTGAACATGTTTTTGTAAACAGCTATAATAACAAAACTTGTGTCACTGTCCAAATATTTCTGGACCTAACTGTATATATATATATATATATATATATATATATATATATATATATATATATATATATATATATATATATATATATGGTATTAGTTGATATTTTGGCCAATCACCCCCTTCATGGACTGGCAGTGTGTGAGTGGTTGCTCCATCAGTGTTTTGCACCTGTTGTCTCAATCTTTATTAAGGGGTTTTGCTGCATCCTGTGAGTGCATTTGATCCTGTGGCCTGGGCAGGAAAAACACTGTAGCCCTTTGTTACTGTGAATTGTTTTGCGAAAATTGAATTCTTCTTTTTGTGGTTTATCAATTTTAGTTTCGTCAGATCACAGGACAGCTATCCAAAATGTAAGGTTCCTGTGTTCCTGTGTGCATTTGCAAACATTAATCAGGCTTTTTTATGTTTCTTTTGGAGTAATGTTTTCTTCCTGGCAGAGTGGCCTTTCAGCCCATGTTAATACACTACTCATTTCACTGTGGATAATGACACAATCTTACCAGCATCCGCGAGCATATTCACAAGGTCTTTTCCTTTTGTGCTTGGGTTGATATGCACATGTCTGACCAAAGTACGTTCATCTCTGGTACACAGAACCCATCTCCTTCCTGAGCGGTATGATGGCTGCACATTCCCATCTTGTTTGTACTTGTGTATAATTGTTTGTACAGATGGATGAGGCACCTTCAGGTATCTGTAAATTACAACCAAGGATGATCCAGACTTGTGCAAGTGCAAAATTCTCTTCCTAAGATCTTGGCTGATTTATTTTGACTTTCCCATGATGCCAAACAAAGAAGCCCGTGTGTTTCAGGTGTGCATTATAATACATCCACAGGTGTGTCTCTATCTCAGATGTTGCCAATAAACCTATCAGAAGCTTCCAAAGACATAACATCATCATATGGGCTGTCACATATTGTTTAAAGGCATAGTCCTCTTAGTGTATGTAAACTTTTGACTTTGCAGAAAGTTATAAAAGTCCCTTAAAACATTCTCTCTCTCTCTCTCTCTCTCTCATTATTCTGGCATTTGGCATATATATAAATAATTTTGGTAATCCTAATTCAACTAAAACGGGAAAGGTTTATTCTGATAGGGAGAAAAACATGCAGATGTGTCTTTTTAGATAGTGTATGTAAACTTCTTATTTCAACTGTCTCAGACTGTTTCAAATCTCAGACCAACATTACATACAGTGGGGAAAAAGAGATTGACTAAGAACCTTGTGTTTGGAAAGCGTCCTCTCTGCTTTGGATTTGTTTCACCCCAACATGGACTTTTTAATATGTAAATAATAAAGAATCAACGTTTTTAAGAATTTCCTGTTTGGACTCAAGTTGCTGGAATTTCTCCTTTCATCATTACTAAAGAATTTGCCGACTTTTTCCTTGCACGGTCCACAGGCTACGGTCTCCTATCAAGCAGGTGAGCTGGGTAAAACCTTCATTCCTTTTACTAGTGGGGAAAAAAAGTATTTAGTCAACCACCAATTGTGCAAGTTCTCCCACTTAGGCCGATTTCAGACGTACGTGTTTTATCAGGTACCAGTCACATGCTGGTTATGGTCACACGTGTGTCACACGTGTGACATCCGTGTTTGCGTACGTGTGACACGTACTGGGTAAAACTCGTGTTTCTGCAATGAAAAGATGATCTATATTCACCTGTATCCAGCGATGCTGTCTTCTGCTTGCTGCGTCCCGCTCCTAACCCCCGCTCATTATTTTCATTGATTATTCACTGCCCGAGGATCTGGAAGCCGGAGCATCGCGGGGACAGCGCCGGATAGTATAGCCGAGGACAGCACCGCCGGGGACATCGCTGGTGAAAGGTGGGTATACAGCAGTTTGTGCAGTGACATCCAGGGGGTCATTGGAGTTCCCAATGAACTCTTATGAACCCCTGGAAGTCACCGTCGTGACACTCGCTGTAGCGCAGTTGTCGCAGGGGTGTCATCAGGAGATTATCACAGTTCATTGGGAAATCTGATGACCTCCTGGATGTCCCTGCACACACTGCTGGCAGGATACTCACCTGTCACTAGCGATGTCCCCAGCGATGCTGTCCTCGGCGATTCTGTCCTCGGCGGTGCTGTTTCCAGGGCTGTCACCGTGATGCCCCTGCTACCAGCTCCTTAGTGCAGTGAATAATCAATGAAAATAATGAGCGGGGGTCAGGAGCGGGAGGCAGCAGAGCCGGAGACAGCATCGCTGGATACAGGTAAATATAGAAAAACTTTTCATTTAAAAACCCGTGTTTTCTCTGGTCCGTGTCACACTGATGTCACACGGATCACATCAGTGTGCGATCCGTGTGACACCCGTGCTTCCGGAGAAAAAACGGACATGCCTGCTTGCGTGCGGGGTCATGAGAGGTCACATGATCCGTGTGAAAACACGACCATGTGAATACACAATAAGATAACATGGGTACGTGTGACATCCATGTCAAAAACTGATGTCACACGTACCTAAAACACGGGTGTCTGAAACCAGCCTTAAAAAGATGAGAGGCCTGTAATTGACATCATTGGTAGACCACAACTATGAGAGACAAAATGAGAAAACAAATCCAGAAAATCACCTTGTCTGATTTGGCAAGATTTTTATTTGCAAATTATGGTGGAAAATAAGTATTTGGTCAATAACAAAAGTTCATCTCAATATTTTGTTATATATCCTTTGCTGGCAATGACAGAGATGAAAAATGTTCTGCAAGTCTTCATAAGGTTGGCACACACTGATGGTGGTATGTTGGCCCATTCCTCCATGCAAATCTCCTCTAGTGCAGTGATGTTTTGGGCCTGTCGTTGGATACCATGGACTTTCAACTCCCTCCAAAGGTTTTCAATAGGGTTGAGACCTAGAGACTGGCTAGAATACTCCAGGATCTTCATATGCTTCTTACAAAGCCACCACTTTGTTGCCCTGGCAGTGTGCTTGGGATCATTATCATGCTGAAAGACTTATCCACGTTTCATCTTCAATGCCCTTGCTGATGGAAGGAGGTTTGCACTCAAAATCTCACAATACATGGCCCTATTCATTCTTTCATGTACACGGATCAGTCGTCCTGTTCCCTTTGCAGAGAAACAGCCCCAATGATGCCACCCCCATGATTCACAGTAGGTATGGTGTTCTTTGGATGCAACTCAGTATTCTGTCTCCTCCAAACACGACAAGTTGTGTTTCCACCAAACAGTTCTACTTTGGTTTCATCAGACCATATGGAATTCTCCTAATACTCTTCTGTATAATCCAAATGCTCTCTAGCAAACTTCAGATGGGTCCGGACATGTACTGGCTTAAACAAGGGAACACATCTGGCACTGCAGGATTTGAGTCCCTGGCGGCGTAGTGTGTTACTGATGGTAGCCTTTGTTACGGTTGAAAGAAAAAGTTCTCGTAGACCTCGAGAGCTAAGAAGACGTTGTAGACAATCCGTTCCAAGCAAAGACTGAAGTTTATTCCGAGATAGCAACAGAGCAGATAAGACAGGTTATCGGCACGAAGACACACGCAGGTGTCTTGTAGAACAGCAGAATTAGCAACAGATGAAGAAGAAGTGTCTCCCGATAGGCACGTGGGGGCTTTTATACATGTTAGACAAAGGAAAGCTCATACTGCAGAGAAAGGCGTACCCATTAGAAAACAAAGAATATAATGATAAATCATGACATTATTTACGAGCATTGCGGTAGAAACTTATCAGATCCCTATGGGCCTCCATGGTACTTTTAATTAATTCAGTAATGTTGTCATGGCTAACATTTCTGATCCCTGAAGGCGCCTCTACTTCACATAACTCTTCAAACACTGACAACTCTATTGACAACTTTGTTTGTTTATCAATTCAATATACCTACTGTTTGACTACACATCACCATCTATCAACTGACGCAATTGTATTCTTCTATTCGATTTAACCTTTTTAGACTTTTTCTTATACTTGCTAACAACACTGATGTCATCTCTATCTCCTCTCTGGGGGTGAACTCTAGCCAATGCATCTCATTAGCTGCAAAGTTAGCTTGCTCAAGTCTGCCCAAGATGGCTGTTAGATACAACATGGCTGCTCCGCATATTTTGGCTGACTATTCTCTAACAACTCCCCCTTTTGTACTCTGTCCAGAGTACAACTTACAGCACTGAGCTACCTAAGGGTGAATTGCCATAGACAGGATTATCGAGAGACCGCATTGACTCAAACACCTGTAGGCCAGTTTTTTCAAGAGATCAGATTGAGCACGTACATGGAGGGCCCACATCCCTAACAAAAACACAAAAAAACACAAAAAAAAAGGAGTCAAAGTAGGAGTCCCAAGGTAATAAGTCCTGTAACAGTCCTTAAATCTTATGATCCATGTTTCCTGTTTTTCTTCCTCCCCAAATTCTGGAATCTCCAGATCTTCTCCCTCTGTCACACTATCCGAGTCCCACTGTATAGTGTGAAACACCACCTGCAGATACTCTGGTAAATCCATGGTTAGGGACCTGTGGGAAAAATAAAAGTGAGGTATCAGTTCTTACCAATATTAGGAAGTTTACATTGATCAATGTGAATAATTTTAACACCTTTTGTCTGTTGGCTTGCTAACCGTACATACTCCTAAAATTGTGGGGCTGATCACCTGAGTGATAAAAAATGAACAATCCCAATTTGCTTCTCTGAGTTCTACCTGAAGTTTTTAGTTTTTAACTATGATCTGAGCTTCTATAACAATTTTGGATTGAAAGGATTTTTCAATAGGATCGGTACAACTTTTAGCCATTTGAAAAGCAGTATATTACTAAAGGTGCTAAATCTGTTGTTGGTTTTGGTGCCACTGATCCCTCTGTACTATGGCTTGTTCTGGGCAAGGAGATACAATGTCACTTGGCAAATGAACAGGTATCTGTCTTCCTGTCATTAATTCAAAAGGAGAAATTCCTGTGGATTTGGAAGCCACAGCACGGATGGCCAGCAGAATGGCTGGTAAAATCAAAGGGGCAGATCCGAGTATGTGTCTTACTTGATTCATCGTCCAGTGTACAGCCAATACATGCTTCATGCACAAAGTGAAGCCTTTTTCCACGGACGTTAACAACTGAGCGGAAAAACCCAAGGCATATAAATGACTTGCAATTTCAGAACCTTCTTTGGGACATTCTTGCAAAAGCACAGATGAGATGGATACATCCCCTGTGCAGGGCTGGGAGGGATCAGGGTTGATTAATGCCATGGCTGCAGTGAGAGCCCGCTTTAACCCGTCAAAGGCCTGTAGGATTTCGATAATGATTTGGACATAATCATTCTCAATACATTTTAGGAGCTCATATAGTGGTTTAGCAAGGCAAGCAAAATCTACAATAAATTCTCTGGAAAAATTAACAATGGGTACGGAGAAAAATCCATTTGCAATGTCAAGACATGAAAACACTTTACATTCATTCCTCAGCTGCGACATGACTTTAGCGACAGATGCAACAAAGTGAGCAGGTGACGGAGTGTACTTATTTACAAGTCTCAGGTCCACAACCATGCGAAAGCTACCATCTGTCTTTTTGACAGGCAAGATGGGGCTGTTGCACAGGGAGTTTCTATGCACAACCACGCCCTGTTTTTCCAACCCAGAAACTGCCACCTGTATGTACGGGATGATTTCTTCAGGAATTCGGTACTGTCGCTGGAAAGGTGATAGCTTATCACCATCAATTTTAACCTGAGTTTGCATTAGACCACAATCAGTTTCATTTGAAGTCCACAATTCTGGGAACAACTGTTTCAATTCATCTTTTAAAGCATCATTTGCAACATTTTCCCCAAAATTTCATCAGTACATAGATTCAAGTTGGCAATGTCTACTTTATGACTCTCCAGCTCTTCTTCCACAGGCACAATAACGGAACAAACAGTGGCTCTCTTGTCATGCCACAGAGCTCGGTTACATAAATCAACAACAATTCCCAATGCTCCTAGTACATCAGTTCCCAAAATAGTGGAGTCCAACTGTGGATTTACCCAAAAAGTACATCGAAGACCCCTTTTCTTCGATCCCCCTGAGTCCTGAAATCTCAGGTTCACTGAACGGCTTTTTGTTGCTTGAATACAGGAGCCTTCAAATCCTACCAAAGTGGTAGTTTCAGGCAGTCCAGGGGGTGACTGCAATTTGTGCCCAGTTACAAAACCGAGGCTCCTGTATGAACGAGAAAGTCTTCCCACGATAGCCCCTCCATTCTCCCTCTGACATATGGTCATCCATCCGTGCCCAGGGAAAGATGGGCAAGAAAGGTGAGGGGAACAGGGGGTTCACGGCATCAATCCGTGTCTCCCGCCGTGGGAAGCCCAAAAAAATCCATCATTCTCGTCTATGAGAGTCTTTCGCCCCACAGCCCCCACCTCTGCCCCAAAGAGACCATCAGCGAGAGCCCGGTCCTCATATTCCTGCAGCTCCTTCACTGCCGGAGCATAGAAACGAGGAGGGGTGGCTCCACCCTGAATAGCATTGATCTCTGGGCCTGTGTAATTAAGAGCTAGGGGGGCGGAAGGTCCCTGAGTGGCAGGGTTAACCATTTGAAGACCATTGTACTGCTGATACTGCCGGGGATCATCCACGAGGGGATAAGGAGGTCTTACTCCCTGTGGATGGGGTCCGGGAATACCTCGGGACATGGGGGGGTTAAATGGTACCCGAGGTATGTTCCTCTGCTCCAAATGAGGACACTGACGTTTGATATGTCTCACCTGTCCACAGAAATAACACACCGGAGGACCCCTATTGGGGTTCCGAAAGGGGGGCTCTGCCGACTGGGACCAGCCCATTCTCGGCAGCTGGCCATCCCCCCCCTGGAAACCCTGGTCTCCGTGAATCAGCAGATGCAACCCAAGGCGCGCGGTAGGCAAAATCATTAGATTCGTCTCCCTTCGTCTCGGACTGCATGGTTCTGACATTGGTTAACAAGGCTTCGACTACATCCTCAATAGATTCAGCATTATTCAAAACCCCTGACTTGAAAGCCCCGTCCAAGGGTACTTTCTTCACAAACTGTTCCATCATCGCATTTCTATTCCCTTGATCCATACTACTCAATAACTTGTCAAACACTACGCACCAGGCTGCAACCCACTTACTTGCTTCAACTCTAAGCTCATCCCCTTTCTTAATTTTGAAGGACTCTAACAATCCCGGATTAGACTTTCTCCCTCGTGGCTTTTGGGAGATCACTAACTTCATCCTCCTCTGAGAATCTGTAAGGTCATAATGAATCCCTCTTCCTTCTTGTACTTTGTAGTGGGACAAAAATTCAGGAGGAACAAAGGACAGAAAGTATAGGGCAGCATCCTCTGTGGACTCAATTTGAAACTTATTCAACCATGATTCAAAACCAAGAACATTACGGAACACCCCCTTACTTTCATCCCAATTGGGCAGGTTTTTAATAAATTTAAGATGTATCAGGGATGCCTGTCCGGGAGCTATTTTAGTGGTAGAAGTGGCATTAGGTTTGTCCTCTATCTGGGATGAATCGTCCCCATCATCAGCCTCCCCAGACTCTTTCTTTAACTGCTCCTGCATCAACTGAATATGTTTTGTCACTACTTCTTGCTTTTCCATATGTTCTCTCATCCAGTTCTGTAACCTAAGTCTCCATTCCTCAACTTTCTTCCCTGTCACACTCTGACTCCGTGCCACCTCCCCCTTCTCTTTCATCGCTGCATGCAGGTCCCGGAGCTCATACCCCTCCCTTTGTGCTACCTCTGCTTGCTTTAATGTCTCATTCAGCTGTGCTTCTCTCTCCCCATACATTACTCCATTCCGCGTGACCCCACTAATATGCTGTCTCTGAGGCTGTCTTTCAATTGTCTGGTCAAAAGCCATCACTGTCTTACACAAAGCCGCTACTCGGCACCCTTCCCTTACTAGCATCTTCTTTCTGTCTAATTCTCTATTCTCTTGCACAAACCAGTGCATCCATTTTAACGATGTAACTTCTGCATTAACGCCTTCCACCTGGGGTGTGTCAGCGTGCCTTTCTGCCTGTCTTTTTAACCACTCCATATCAGTTCAGTGGTCTACAAGGACGCGTTTTAAGTCTGCTCTAGTATCAACCAATGCGATTCAAGCAAGAGTTAGATACTCACACCTCTCTGTATGGAAGACCCGTGTGCCGGCTTGAGTCGACCAAGTGAGATGTAGTTGCTTTCCAGCCTCACTCACTACGCTTGCCAGGCGTATCCCTCCGTCTTTTAAAGCCTCTTTGCTACCGTGGCACAAAAACAGTTCTCCACGTCCTTGTAGATAAACTCACAAAGAGGTTTCTTCTTAGTTAAACATAAATCTCTATAGTCCTTAGTCTCTTATAATAAATAAAAAAAACAATCGGGCAGACTGGGATGCACTCGTGAGTGGTTCTCTTCAGGCTGGCTTCCTTTGAGTGACTTCCACGTTGCGCAACGCTTTTTCTTCTTTTTCCCTTCCAGTCCTTAGCTCTCGTCTACAAATTCTTCCTAGGTTCTTCTTGGAGGCAGCCACCGTCCTGGCTTCTCCTCCTTAGCTGAGCTCGCCACTTGAAAGAAAAAGTTCTCGTAGACCTCGAGAGCTAAGAAGACGTTGTAGACAATCCGTTCCAAGCAAAGACTGAAGTTTATTCCGAGATAGCAACAGAGCAGATAAGACAGGTTATCGGCACGAAGACACACGCAGGTGTCTTGTAGAACAGCAGAATTAGCAACAGATGAAGAAGAAGTGTCTCCCGATAGGCACGTGGGGGCTTTTATACATGTTAGACAAAGGAAAGCTCATACTGCAGAGAAAGGCGTACCCATTAGAAAACAAAGAATATAATGATAAATAATGACATTATTTACGAGCATTGCGGTAGAAACTTATCAGATCCCTATGGGCCTCCATGGTACTTTTAATTAATTCAGTAATGTTGTCATGGCTAACATCTCTGATCCCTGAAGGCGCCTCTACGTCACATAACTCTTCAAACACTGACAACTCTATTGACAACTTTGTTTCTTTATCAATTCAATATACCTACTGTTTGACTACACATCACCATCTATCAACTGACGCAATTGTATTCTTCTATTCGATTTAACCTTTTTAGACTTTTTCTTATACTTGCTAACAACACTGATGTCATCTCTATCTCCTCTCTGGGGGTGAACTCTAGCCAATGCATCTCATTAGCTGCAAAGTTAGCTTGCTCAAGTCTGCCCAAGATGGCTGTTAGATACAACATGGCTGCTCCGCATATTTTGGCTGACTATTCTCTAACAACGGTGGTCCCAGCTCTTTGCAGGTCATTCACTAGGTCCCCAAGTGTGGTTCTGGGGCTTTTGCTCACCGTTCTTGTGATCATTTTGACCCCACGGGGTGAGTTCTTGCGTAGAGCCCCAAATCGAGAGAGATTATCAGTGGTCTTGTATGTCTTCCATTTTCTTATTATTGCTCCCACAGTTGATTTCATCACACCAAGCTGCTTGCCTATTGCAGATTCAGTATTCCCAGCCTGGTGCAGGGCTACAATTTTGTTTCTGGTGTCCTTTGACAGCTCTTTGGTCTTCACCATAGTGGTGTTTGTAGTGTGACTGTTTGAGGTTGTGGAAGGTAACTTTTATACTGATAAAAATTTCAAATAGGTGCCTTTACTACAGGTAATGAGTGGAGGACAGAGGAACCTCTTAAAGAAGAAGTTGCAGGTCTGTGAGAGCCAGAAGTCTTGCATGTTTTTAGATGACTAAATACTTATTTTCCACCATAATTTGCAAAAAAGAAATCTTGCCAAATTAGAGGTGATTTTCTGCATTTGTTTTCTCATTTTGTCTCTCTTAGTTCTGGTCTACTTATGATGTCAATTACAGGCCTCTCTCATTTTTTTAAGTGGGAGAACTTGCACAATTGGTGGCCGACTAAATACATTTTTTCCCCAGTGTACATAGTGATGCCCTTATTAGAGATCAATGGCCCAAAGTCATTTTACCACTTAAAAACACCATTTACTTATTCAAATCTTTGAAAATGGGCTATTAACCCACTTTGAAGCCAGTTCTGATGCCCAGAACCCATTTGGGCCAGGCTAGAGTGAACTGAATTGGATGCATAGCATCAAAATCTATGTATTGGCGGTGTGAGAGCAGTGGCTCAAAGTCATTTAACCCCTTAAAAACACCAATTACTTATTCGAATCTTCAAAAACTGGCTATTTGTCCATTTTGATAACAATTCTGATCCCATAACCCGTTTGGGCCAGGCTGGAGTGATTCATGTTTGATGCAGGGCATCACTATGCATGCAATAGTAGTATGAGATCAGTTGCCCATAGATTTTTAACCCCTTACAAATACCAGTTACTTATTTAAATTGTTAAAATCAACTGTCTGCCCACTTTGATGCCAGTTCTGATGCCCATAACTCATTTGGGCCAGGCTAGAGTGACCAGAATTAGATGTGGGGCATCACTATCTATGTGTCTGCATTGTCAGATCAGTGGCCCACAGTCATTTAACCATTTCAATAACATATTTCGGTGCCCACTTTGATGCACATTTTTGTAGCTACTTTTAAAAGTGAACCTGCCACGTCTTTTTTTTTTTTAAGATTAAACTGACCCTAATGTTTTGTTAGTGATGCAATGTGTATAAAAACAATAATGTATTTTCTCCTAATGTGGTGGTGGTTGTCTTCAGTGCTAACATCACATTGAAAGCGCTGTATCCAATCAGTGAGCTCAGCGGCTCTGCATGTATTGATGCCACGAGATGTTGAGCTCACTAAATGGCTGCAGCACTGCCGAAGTGATGTCAGCACTGCACACAACAAATACTGGAGCAACAGAGGATGAATAGGGAGCGGTTTTTTTCTTCTTTTTGTGTGTGTGTGTGGGGGGTGTTAACAAGTTTTGTTTTTCCTTTACAACAAACTGCAACTGGGAACACATCTTTTCTGACAACAGAAAATCCTTTAAACTTCCAATACATATTAGATAGCTGTCTGACAAAACTAACAGCTTTCCCCCTGACACCCCACACACAAAAACATTGAGCTCAGCCAAGGGCTCTTCAGGTACCGAGAATAGAGCAGCTGCCAAAAGTCTCAACATGCTGAATAATCCTCAACTGACATGATCTCTTGCATTAGTTCAAATAACCAGCAACAGTATAGGAATACATCACCAGAAGCACTATCAGTACAGGAATAAATCATTAAACCTACCATCAGAACAGGAATAAAGCCCCAGAACACCATTAGTACAGGAATAAATCATTAGAACCACCATCAGTACAGGAATACATTATCAGGACCACATCAATACAGGTATACATCACCAGAACTACCATCAGTAAAAGGAGCACATAACCAGAACCACCATCAGTATATGACCACATCACCAGAAGCACCATTAGTACATGAGTACATCAGAAGAAGCACCATCAGTATAAGACTACATCACCAGAACTACTATCAGTACATGTATACTGTCATGCCGGCATCTTGCATGCCTTCTCGGCGCTGCCCTGCTCACTGCATTCACCATTCTGCTTCTCAAGTGTCAGACCATCTTCATGTGCTACCTTCTGCTCACTGTCAACTCTGCTCCTAGAAAAGCTTCACCTGGCTTTAGGGAGGCATAGCTGGTCTGGAATTTAATCCTGCTGTGTGCTGCAGAGATTTAGTTCCCTGGCCAATTTCGTGCTAGCCAAGCTATATCAGGCCACTGCGCTCACCACTCCTTGTGTGAACATTGGTTCCCAGTTGCTTTCTCTGCATCCTGTGGGTGTATGTTTGTTCTGTCTCTCCAGTTATTGACCAGTCCTGTTTGACCTCTCCGCTCCTGATTTCGGCTTTGTACTTTGAACTTGTGCTGCCTGCCCTGACTTTGGACTATCTGACTATGCCTCTGTCTCACCCTCCTGTACCACATTTCTGTGCCTCTGACCCTCAATCAGTTGCTGCAGTCCCATGGACTGTCCTGGGGTAATACTTTGTATCTACCTGTAGCCCAGCCTATCCTGACCATCTGAGGCCCTACTGAAGACCCGGTAAACACTTAGCCATGCCTCTCCAGCGTTAGCCTGCCCCATGGCACATGTAAATACAGATATAACCATACGCATCTTAGAATAGCTGGTATTACGTATATTATATATTGCAAAATTAATAGCTGTTAGTAAATGGAATTTAGCAATATCTGTGATAGAAAGTACAGTTGTCTCCAGCGAGAGAAATGGCTTACTCAGCAAGAGAACAGAAATACCTATATAGAGTTGTAGGAGTAATAAGCCAAATAAAGTAATTATAAACATACATTATATTGAAAGATTTTGTTTGTTTTTTTTAAATAGAAATAACAAAGATGAGGGGGGTCACTAAGAAAATCCCCCCCCCCAAAAAAAAAATAAAAAAACAAAAACAAAATTTGGACCATGAAAACATCCATGAAAATTAAAGCAAATCAGTTTTCAAAAGCAGCAAAAGATCAGATATATAATCATATGTTATCTGCAAAGTACAGCCTAACTGAGATAAATTATATATCTACATGCAAACAATGGGCCAGTGCATATATAAAAGAGAACAATACCAGTAAAGACCACAAGATGTCACTAAAGGACTAGTAAATAGTCTGAATAGAAAAAAATGGCAAATCAGAGGGAAATATGTATCTACCGTATATAGATATTATTCAGAATCCCTATAAAAATGGGAGCAAAATAACGGCAGCAGTAAATTACACACTTGCCCAATGAAAAAGTACTGTATATATGCATAGCTTGACACTTGCTCAATAAATCCCTATGAAAAAAGGGGAAAGCAAAATAACTGCAGCAATAGAATTGCACACTTGTATATATGCACACATGAATCCCTATGAAAAATGAGAACAGCACAATGCATTAGGCAGAGTGTGGAGCCAGAATGATGCAAAACAGTATATATTACTTCTGAGAAGAAAAAATATGCCAGGCCAAATTGGAGAAGGACAACCTCAATCAACAAAGTAGACAAAGTCCAAGTGATAAAGTGGTACAGTTAGGTCCAGAAATATTTGGACAGTGACACAATTTTCGCGAGTTGGGCTCTGCATGCCACCACATTGGATTTGAAATGAAACCTCTACAACAGAATTCAAGTGCAGATTGTAACGTTTAATTTGAAGGTTTGAACAAAAATATCTGATAGAAATTGTAGGAATTGTCACATTTCTTTACAAACACTCCACATTTTAGGAGGTCAAAAAAAATTGGACAAATAAACCAAACCCAAACAAAATATTTTTATTTTCAATATTTTGTTGCGAATCCTTTGGAGGCAATCACTGCCTTAAGTCTGGAACCCATGGACATCACCAAACGCTGGGTTTCCTCCTTCTTAATGCTTTGCCAGGCCTTTACAGCTGCAGCCTTCAGGTCTTGCTTGTTTGTGGGTCTTTCCGTCTTAAGTCTGGATTTGAGCAAGTGAAATGCATGCTCAATTGGGTTAAGATCTGGTGATTGACTTGGCCATTGCAGAATGTTCCACTTTTATGCACTCATGAACTCCTGGGTAGCTTTGGCTGTATGCTTGGGGTCATTGTCCATCTGTACTATGAAGCGCCGTCCGATCAACTTTGCGGCATTTGGCTGAATCTGGGCTGAAAGTATATCCTGGTACACTTCAGAATTCATCCGGCTACTCTTGTCTGCTGTTATGTCATCAATAAACACAAGTGACCCATTGCCATTGAAAGCCATGCATGCCCATGCCATCACATTGCCTCCACCATGTTTTACAGAGGATGTGGTGTGCCTTGGATCATGTGCCGTTCCCTTTCTTCTCCAAACTTTTTTCTTCCCATCATTCTGGTACAGGTTGATCTTTGTCTCATCTGTCCATAGAATACTTTTCCAGAACTGAGCTGGCTTCATGAGGTGTTTTTCAGCAAATTTAACTCTGGCCTGTCTATTTTTGGAATTGATGAATGGTTTGCATCTAGATGTGAACCCTTTGTATTTACTTTCATGGAGTCTTCTCTTTACTGTTGACTTAGAGACAGATACACCTAATTCACTGAGAGTGTTCTGGACTTCAGTTGATGTTGTGAACGGGTTCTTCTTCACCAAAGAAAGTATGCGGCGATCATCCACCACTGTTGTCATCCGTGGACGCCCAGGCCTTTTTGAGTTCCCAAGCTCACCAGTCAATTCCTTTTTTCTCAGAATGTACCCGACTGTTGATTTTGCTACTCCGAGCATGTCTGCTATCTCTCTGATGGATTTTTTCTTTTTTTTCAGCCTCAGGATGTTCTGCTTCACCTCAATTGAGAGTTCCTTAGACCGCATGTTGTCTGGTCACAGCAACAGCTTCCAAATGCAAAACCACACACCTGTAATCAACCCCAGACCTTTTAACTACTTCATTGATTACAGGTTAACGAGGGAGACGCCTTCAGAGTTAATTGCAGCCCTTAGAGTCCCTTGTCCAATTACTTTTGGTCCCTTGAAAAAGAGGAGGCTATGCATTACAGAGCTATGATTCCTAAACCCTTTCTCCGATTTGGATGTGAAAACTCTCATATTGCAGCTGGGAGTGTGCACTTTCAGCCCATATTATATATATAATTGTATTTCTGAACATGTTTTTGTAAACAGCTAAAATAACAAAACTTGTGTCACTGTCCAAATATTTCTGGCCCTGACTGTATAAGCAGATGTGGATCCAGAGAGAGGTTAAGAGGCACCCTTACATATAGCAAAACTCATAGATTTCAGCGAATGGCACTCAGTAATGATGAGCGAGTTTCAAAATACTCGGATTCGCGATACTCGTAGCGAGTATTGTCTAATACTCGTGTATGCATTCCAAATAGTGTGTGCAATGCATGTCATTGGGGAATACTTGCAATGTAATGAGTAACCCAAATGCCGTACTATTCGCTACTCGCACGAATAGTGCGGCATTTGGGTTACTCGTTACAAGTATCGCGAATCCGAGTATTTCGAAACTCGCTCATCATTAGCACTCAGCAAAATGTTTGCAGTGTCAAGCAAAAAAAACCAAACAAGTTGCCTCCAATAATCATATATTTAAATATTGTGTACTCTAGTACTATGACATAATTATATGAACCCAATATGTATAGCGAAACTTAACTGATAGCTGTCAGCACCACGAAGAGAATTATAGAGAACAAGGAATTTTTTAGGGAGGGACCACAGCCTGTAGAACCCTTCTACCAAGGTGAGATTAGAGGAGGATAATAGATCTAATCGGTAGTGTTTATAGAAAGTAGAGGGTGAAAACCCTGTTGTTACCTTACTGTTTGATGGATACATCCGACTTCTCCATCCAGGAGGATGCCTCAGCTCTTGTGGAGTGAGCTTTCAACCCCTCAGGGGTCGTCTCGTCTGTTGCATCAATGGCCCTTCTAATGCACCAGGCCATTCTGGATCTAGAAGCCCTAGGTCCCTTCCTCTGGCCCCAAAGGGTGAAGAATAAAGACCTATCTATTCTCCAGGACTCTGTGTTTTATCAGGCAGCTCCTGACATTTAAAGCATGTAGGCTTCTCCTCTTTCTGATTTTTTGAGGATGCTACAAAAGGAAAAAAGAAACACGTCTGAGAACTATGAAACTTTGATGCAACCTTAGGAAGATATTCTGCAACTGTGTTCAAGATCAGTCCATCATCCAAATCTGAGCAAAAAGAGGATCTACCGATGGGGCCTGAATCTCACTTATCCTACGGGCTAATGTTAATGAGACTAGAAGGATGGACTTGAGTGAAAGCAGCTTAATGGACACCGTCACATTGGGTTTAAGGGACGTTTGGTTAGGGCTGATACTACCAGATTTTAATTGGATGGGGCACCCTCGGTCTAAGTATAGGCGCTGATCTAGAGCAGGCTTTAATAAACCGGGACACCAAGTGAGTATGTGCCAGGTCGTAGTAATATAGACCCTCTAGTGCTGAACCTGGACCTAAAAGGTTCTGGAAGACAGGCATAACTCCACTCCCTCTTGTGGGAACTGTAAAGCAGGACGGATGGGAACCTTATTAATTATCTAGGCCCCTGAAGAAGACAGGAAAGTATTCTAAGGTCTCGCATAAATATTAGTGGCAACTGGCTTCCTACTCTGGAGTAATCCTGCGAGAGAAGATCCAGGATCTCTGGAAGCACCAATTGATTCGAGATGGACATACTCTTTAGCCATAAAAAATGTTTTTTTTTTTGGGTTTTTTTTGTTAGAAGGGTGCTATTAGGATTTCCCTTGCCAGGTTTTCCAGATATTCCTGAGAACTTCTGTATTGAGAATTACAGGAGGAAATGTGTGACGCCCCTAAACTAGTCAGGGTGTCACAGGGTACTGCACTCTTTTTATCTTTTGGTGCAGGGCACAATGCTCATGGTTCTAGGATCCTAACTTTTGGTATTACTCCATCAGCATGCAAATCCTAGTCACACCTCACACCACACTCTGTCAGGCACACCAGTGGGTGGTCTAGCTGGAACAGGGCCACCCACCTAAGGGTCAGATAGACTGGTGGGAGGGGCAGAGTCAGTTGAGTGGTAGCCCTCAGTGAGTGAGGAGCTGGAAGTTGGAGCTCCCTGGGAGAAGTTGGCTAGGTCGTAGACAGTGGTCTGGGACCGAAGGAGTCGGAGACCCGGTTGCAGGGTATTGGAGAAAGGTGCCAGGCTTAGTTTAGGGGAACGGTCGGCACTGGAGTATCTAGTAACCGAACCGGTACCGAGCATGGCGTGGTACTGGACCCTAGATCAGGGAGTAGCCTCACGCACCCTGATAATTAACCTGTGGAGGATAGTATCTTTATGAACTTTCCCCAAGAGCTCAGAGATCGAAGGCATCAACACAACGAGGGGGATAGGGCTTTCCAGCTTATGCGGCCCACTGAAATCCCAAGTGTCAGCCATCGAGAGCACAGCTTCACTACTTAACAGTGGGGAGTGGGACCCCGACAGCTTCACGCATAGGAGTAACAACGAACACTAAAATTCAGCGCATGGAGGCAAGGTACAGATCATTAGCAATACCAAAGGGAGCGAACTCCCGGACGAGCTCCCCTGAAGCGGCAGCGGCACCCAGAGACTTGGTTTACCTTTGTGTCCGAGTCTGCTTTGTGGTCGCATCACTACCAACACCACCTGAGTACGCGGTCCTCCCCTGCTTCCAACCTGCACCACGCTCCCCTACACCTCCATCATCCAGAGTTCCGGGGCCTCTCCTACCCATGGAGGGAACGTCATCAGGCTGCCCCACTCCATCTCTCCCGGGTACTCCCATCGGCAGTGGCGGTACTCCCCTTACCGAAAACAACTGGTGGTGTTACAAACTCTTATCCCCTGTAAATACCACCTTTACATTTAAAGTGGCCGTGAGCCCCCGGGTCCGGAGACCCTCGAGACACAGCAAACCACGAATCCGAGCAGTTCGACCACTGCAGGGGCGGCATACCTCAAATTTCTGGAGTCACGAACAGGATTCGGACTGGGTCCACTAGCCTGGGTGACGTGCGCCTTGAAAATACAAGGTGCGGTATCAAAATTCCATTCCCGCCATTTTCCGCCATCTTTGGCGCCAAAAACGCTATCTTCCCGACCAAAAGAGCAAGAATCTGAAGCTCCGCCCCTCGTCCAGAGAGTGCAGCCGGAAGCTGGAGAGCTGGCTGCCGAAACCCAAGGGGGTGTGACGGGATGTAGCAGCAGAAGTGGAGCAGGGACGCCAGGACTCTGCCCATAAAGTTCCTGGACACCGCAGAGGCAAGATGGCGGCAGTAAGGGACTAGTCACTGGAGCGCTCTGCTCCTGGGACCGCGACCTGGATTGAACAAGAGACCGAGCAACTCTGCAAGAGGATGCGGACGCAGTTCCTCTACATCCTGGACCATTGGAGGGAAGAGATGAGGAGTCTGGCTATGGCGGTGCGGGCCGTGAGATGGAGGTCCTGCGCGTGGAGCAGGTAAGCAGCTACCCAGTCACGGTTGACCCGACCTAACCGGCCACGGGATCCGGTCTGCCCCCGGCCACCGCAAACACTCAGCTACCGCCACCCTCGCCCTCTGCAGTCCTGGCTGCGGAACAGCCGGTTTCTGTACCCCCCATAGCGGAGGCGGAGCCTGTGGAGATGCCAGCTCCACCGCCGCGTGGCATCCCGGTGACCGCTGGGGCCGGAGTCCATTTGCACCCAGTACCTGTAGGGGAGGCGAGGCCGGACGCCGACGCCCCCTATTGGCAAAGACAGCAGCAAAAGCTGCATCAAGAAATCACCACGAGAAAACAGTGATGACGGGAGATTGCTGCCCGCACCAGCAAAAAGAAACAGCACCTAAGGAACGCCACCTATTGGGTCAGAGGGCAGCGGTATCGTGGCCTAGTGGAGCGATTCGAGCGATTCGGCCCCGTTAAAGGATGGGGGTTTGTTGCAGAAGCAGGCTTCACAGCTGAGGTGTTCGTCTCTCGGAGAAATGTGGAGGAACACCTCCCAAAGGGGCACCCGGGCCGTAATCTAGAGCCAGGAGACATGGTGTCTTATTGTCGGCACTGTGGAGAGCGGGGCTGGTATGCCCTGGAGGTAAAGCGGCATGTCATGATTGATGAGAAGGTCATGCCATGTCACTGCCCCACCACCGTGCGGAGCTGCCGCCCCACCACCGTGCGGAGCTGCCGCCCCACCACCGTGCGGAGCTGCCGCCCCACCACCGTGCGGAGCTGCCGCCCCACCTACACCCCACCTACTGTCTCCTCCCCATAATCCTATAGAATGTAAGCCCGCAAGGGCAGGGCCCTCTTCCCTCTGTACTAGTCTGTCTACTGTAACTTGTATATGTATTTTGTATGTAACCCCCTTCTCATGTACAGCACCATAGAATCAATGGTGCTCTATAAATAAATAATAATAATAATAATAATAATGCCAGCCTCTACAGTGAATTACCAGTGGCAATGGTAGCGGGACCCGGCTACCCCATGTATAAAGTTAAAGTTTAAGTTTTTATGCTGCTAATGTTGAAAATGTGATTGATTGCCAATGTTTGAAAAATAATACCAATTACCCAAGTACCTCATCTGATTTATAGTTTGGACCCAGTGCATGGACCGTGTTCTATTTTTGTTTCTAAGTAATATGGACCATAGCTGCAGGACTGGCAGCAGCCAGCACGAACTTGTGTATTGTATATAGTTGCGCCTCGTGCACCCACCAGAGTCGTCTTTATCACCTCCAGGATTTCAATACCGTCTCAAAGAACCGGGGGATGCAGATTGTTTGGGTGGCAGGTGGAAGGGAGAGGGACAATGAGAATGGACTGTTGCAGGAAGGGGCTGCAGCGGAGTAGGCTGAGCCACCGGCTACTGCTACAACCAGTAGCGTTCCCATGGTTCTTATAAACATGAACTCTGAGAGTTTTTTATGCAATGTTTAAGTGATGTGCGGGATGAGAAATTGCTACATTAAAAATGTTATTTCCCTTTTCTTTCAGTTAAAACAAAAATAAACCTCTGGGTATCCTGTAGCTCAGTGACGAGCTACGTTTAACCAAGGGGGAATGTGATGCCCCTGAACTAGTCAGGGTGTCACAGGGTACTACACTCTATCTTTTGGTGCAGGGCATGGTTCTGGGATCCTAACTTTTGGTATTGCTCCATCAGCATGCAAATCCTAGTCACACCTCACACCACACCCTGTCAGGCATACCAGTGGGTGGTCTAGCTGGAACAGGGCCACCCGCCTAAGGGTCAGACAGACTGGTGGGAGGGGCAGAGTCAGTTGAGTGGTAGCCCTCAGTGAGTGAGGAGCTGGGAGTTGGAGCTCCCTGGGAGAAGTTGGCTAGGTCGCAGACGGTAGTCTGGGACAGAAGGAGTCAGAGACCCGGCCGCAGGGTATTGGAGAAAGCTGTCAGGCTTAGTTTATGGGAACGGTCGGCACCGGAGTACCTAGTAACCGAATCGGTACCGAGCATGGCAGGGTACTGGACCCTAGATCAGGGAGTAGCTTCAAGCAGCCTGATAATTAACCTGTGGAGGATAGTATCTTAATGAACTTTCCCCAAGAGCTCAGAGATCGAAGGCATCAACACAACGAGGGGGATAGGGTTTTCCAGCTTATGCGGACCACTGAAATCCCAAGTGTCAGCCATCGAGAGCACAGCTTCGCTACTTAACAGTGGGGAGTGGGACCCCGACAGCTTCAAACATAGGGGTCACAACGAACACTAAAATTCAGTGCATGGAGGCAAGGTACAGATCATCAGCAATACCAAAGGGAGCGGACTCCCGGACGAGCTCCCCTGAAGCGGCAGCGGCACCCAGAGACTTGGTTTACCTTTGTGTCAGAGTCTGCTTTACGGTCGCATCACTACCAACACCACCTGAGTGAGTACGCTGTCCTCCCCTGCTTCCAACCTGCACCACACTCCCCTACACCTCCATCATCCAGAGTCCCGGGGCCTCTCCTACCCGTGGAGGGAACATCATCTGGCTGCCCCACTTCATCTCCCCAGGTACTCTCATCGGCAGCGGCGGTACTCCCCTTAACCCCTTTACATTTGAAGTGGCCGCGAGCCCCCGGATCCGGAGACCCTCAAGCCACAGCAAACCTCGGATCCGAGCGGTTCGACTGCTGCAGGGGCGGCACAAATGCAGAAGACAAAATAAAGTATCATCCGATAGGAAGGAGACTACCACATTACCACAAGAGGATGTTCCCTAGGGTCCTGGGGACAGAAAATGTATTTATTTATTTATTTTTCTGGTTCTGTTTGTTTGCAAACAGGTCTATTTCCGGCTGCCCACATAGGTCCGTTATCTGTGCAAATACTGACTGATTTGGAGCCCATTCTCCCTGTCTTGGCCGATTGCGGCTTAGGAAGTCTGTTTCGCAGATTTCTATCCCTCTTGTGAAACGCTGGTAATAACTGCAGGTGCTCCTCTCTTAGCTGAAATATATGGTTGATTGCCTCTAATAAGGGCCGGGAACGAATTCTACCCTAATGGTTCATGTAGGCTACCGTCCAGAACTTTCCTTTAGTGTTAATTGTCCCTCCAGGGTTACCTTGCTTTCTAGAATATTCCACTGTAATACTCTGGTATGCATTTGGACCCAGTGGACTGCAGGGATGCATGAGGTTATTGACCCCGCGAGAGACATGGTCCGATTGAGAGACATGACAGGAGATATCGCTTCTTAGAACTGATTGCGAATCTTCATCATTTTATCCTCTGGAAGATGACATTCCTGAGTCCTTGAGACTAGGACGAGTGCCAAGAACACTTGCACCCTCTGTGGCTCCAATCTTGATTTTTCTAGATCCATCAACCAACCCAGGTTTCTCCTGATGGCGCAGACTTTTTGTATTTGGGCTTTGCACTTGCAATATGATGCGTCCAAATTCAGGAAATCCTCCAGATACAAGATTAGCAATGTGTCCCTCTCCGACAGGTGGACCATTACTTGCGCTACCAGTTTGGTGAAAGTTTGCGGGGCTACAGATGACCCAAAGAGGAGGGTCCTGTACTGAAAATATTGAACTGCCCATTTTATATATATGGCCATTGTAAGGGACTTCTGGTAATTGCTGAGGGCACATTATGATACACATCTGTCAAGACCAGGATCGCTATATAATGCCTGGGAAAAAGCATTTTTATTGTGGACCTGATGGTCTTCATCTTGAAGGTCTTTGTTCTTATATAAGTGTTCAGGCCCTTCTGAGTGATTATGGTTCTGAACGACCCATCCAATCTTCCTTTATTAAGAAGAGAGAGGAATAATATTTCCTCCCTTAGTCGTGGACAGGGACCTCCGAGGGAATCGATTTTTCCAACAGGTCCAATATCTATGCTTCCAGTGCCTGATGTTCTATTAGGGATGTTCTGAGGGATGTGAACACGAACCGCTGGGGAGCATTTTCCGGAATTCCAATCTTACTGGTCATGAGACTTGGTACACACGATTACGGGCATGCGAGTCATCAGAATGCGCCCATATGGTTGCGCACCTGGGATAAGCATGGCAGCCTGTCCAGAACACCTCGGGGGTTCTGCGGCTTGCGCACACACTCGATGTAAAAGCCCACCTCGGGCCACCTCGGCACCTCCAGGGCCCCTCGCTCCAGCCATAGCAGGGACCCTTCTGCTGCCCGTTTCAGCAAGCAAGGCCTGGAATCTTCTGTGTTGTTTTTTTTTTACTAGTCATTGGAAGGGCTTCTTCTCTCTTGGAACATAAATCCTTGGTCCCCCGGTCCATATTCCTTCTTCCCTGGTGTCCGGCTTTCTCCAAGATGTCATCCAACAGCGGAGAGAATAACAATTCTCCCTCGCATGGAATGTAGCATAGCCTTGACTTAGCCTACATATCCTCAAGCCAATATTTAAGTCGCATTGACTATGCTGCAGATCTTGCTGCCAGTCGTGCTGAGTCTGCCGACGCAGCTGAATGGAATGAAATGCCACTACACCACGCATCAACAGGATCATGGACAAGATATCCTCCCTGGGTACCTTGTCCTGGAGCTGCTTTTCAAGATAATTCAGCCAGTCGGGATCCCTGATAAGTGACCCAAGTTTTTCCATTGATAGAGAAGGCTCAACGCTTCCCTGAACATGATGTCCTCCACAGTCTTGCGGGCTTTCAGCTCGATTATGCCCAAGGTGGATCTAACCGCTCTGACCATCCTATCTGTACCCACTATAGGGAAGAAATGGTGCCCCCCAATATCCGTGTCAGAGGACCTGTAAGTTCCCTCAGATCTGTACGACTTACTTGACTGAGGGAAAGGTCTTTTAAGTCTCTTTTTCCCTCCATTCTCCTCCTTTCACTGACACAGGGATCCCAAAGGAGCTTTTTTTTTTTTTTTTAATTGATCTTAAACTCAGAAATGTTGGCGCCTACTGGAAAGTCTCTACAGTAAATGCATTCAATATTTGGTCGGGGCTCCTCTTGAATTATTGCATTAATACGGAGTGGAATGGAGGCGATCAGCCTGTGGCACTGTTGAGATGTTATGGAAGATGTTATGGGTTTTTTTTTATCTAATTAACATCTTGAAGAGAAGGGTTTTGCTCATAGACCATCTGCTGCATCATAAGTGACACCCCATTTTGGGCCAGGAACTGGGTAACTTTCCCTGCAGAGGGCGCCACCTGTCTTTGTACTTCACAAGACTATTTCTGGGTTCTGGGCCTCTCCTAACAAAGCACCATAGGAGAAAAGGGGGAGTCCTTTATAAAGTGAACTTTCACAATTACCAAAAGAATGTCATTAAGGGTACCGGATAAGGAGGAGAAATCGGGTCAGGTGACGCATTTCCTTTTGAGGCTGTGGACCCCGGCCCGGGTCCTCTTTACCAGATCCATGACTTTGCTGGAGGGTTCCCCTGGTGCCACGCATGGACCGTCCATTCGGGATGAAACCAGTCTTACCATGCCGCTTCTGTTGGCCTTCTTTGCCTACCTAGTCTGGTTTAATCTCCCCCTTGCCAGTGGAAATAACAGGCTGGAGCCAAAGAAGCACTCCACTGGCAGTCAGACCGCACTTTCAAACAAGTGCAGGACCTGCCAGATACAGCCCTCTCCTCCACGTCTCCTCCAGTGTCCAAAAAGTGCTAACCGCCTTCCGGTCATGTGACTCCGGTCACATGATCCCGGGTGCGCACGTCATCAGTATGCACCCACATGGATGCGCACCTCACGCACCTGCACCCGGGATAAGCTCGGCAGCCTGTCCAGAACACTCCGGGGGTGGTGCGGCTCACGTCTGCACGGGACGTGACAGCCCCCGTGGGCCCACTGCAGTGCTTCCAGAACCCCTCGCTCCAGCCATAGCAGGGACCCTTCCACTGCCTGTACCGGTGAGCGAGGCCTGGTATCTTCTTTCTTCCTGGTTAGCAAGGCTCCAAAGATTCCCTCTCCTAGTATAGGAAACCAACTGATGCGTGGGAGAGGTACTGCCCTTTTTATTCAGTAGGTTTCATATCCTCTCTCTCCATTGTGCTGTCATGCGTGAGAGGAATAATTGAGCTCTTTGGCATTATCTCAACTCGCCGTGTTTGGAGGAAGAGAAATTTTGCCTATGACCCAAACAACACCATTCCCACTGTCAAGCATGTAGACAGAAACCTTATGTTTTGGGGTGTTTCTCTGCTAAGGGCACAGGACTACGTCACCACATCAATGGGACAATGGATGGAGCTATGTACCGTAAAAGCCCAAGTGACCAGCTCCTTCCCTCTGCCAGGACATTAAAAATGGGTCGTGCCTGGGTCTTCCAGCACGACAATGACCCAAAATATACAGCCAAGGCAACAAAGGAGTGGCTCAAAAAGAAGCACATTAAGGTCATAGAGTGGCCTAACTTGTCTCCAGACCTTAATCCCATAGAAAACGTATGGAGGGAGCTGAAGCTCCGAGTTGCCAAGTGACAGCCTCAAAATCTTAGTGATTAAAGATGACCTTCAAAGAGGAGTGCACCAAAATTCCTCCAGACATGTGCGCAAACCTCATCATCAACTACAAAAAAAATGTCTGACTGCTGTGCTTGCCAACAAAGGTCTTGCCACCAAGTATTAAGTCTTTGTAACGCTTGTCACTACCTTACGAGGTCACATGAAGGGTAGTCAGGAGAGCCAGGGTTTGGTAACAGGAGGTCACGTATAATCATAAAGGGTAAACAGAGAAGTAATCAGGGCACAGTCCGAGGGTCACAATACCAGAAGAGCACGTAGTAGTAAAAGGGAGCAAGGAAAGAAATAGTCAGATAACGGTTCGGGGTTCAAGACTGGAAAGCGCAATGGGAATAGGGAACAGGCAGAGTGAAGTCCAATAACAGTCCGGGGTCAGAATACCAAGATCAGAATGCTAGCAGACACACAAACTATGGCAACACAGCAGAGCCAGAGAATACAACTGGAAAAGTTCTGGGGGAGCATGCTCAGTAAAGAAGTCTGAGTAATTACCCGGAAGATGGAACAGCTGAGTAACCAACACCTCCCAGACTCAACTTGGACTCCAGTATAGTGACTAAGCTACTAATTTATTAACAAGGATGGCGCCGCAGATCATCTCCAAAGGCAAGATGCTCTGCACAAGGAATGGACACACTGTCAATTATGTAAGCGCCACAGAGCATCTCCAGGTCTGTGAGATGCTCTGCATAGATAATCGTGACAGTCTTGTTTGCCAGACGATCAAATACTTATTTCTCTCTGCAAAATGCAAATAAATTTATATAAATTTATACAATGTGATTTTCTGGATTTTATTTTTGATATTCTATCTTTCACTGTTAAAATTATAAATATGCAATACCAAAAGACACGGACAATACCATGCCATGTTCGCAATATGGATAAAGCCATATACAGACTGTTTATAGCAAAAGAAAAGAAAATTCTGTACAACGACTTAAATGCAAAAAAGATTAAATTTTATTAACATAATAGCATAAGAGCAATAGAAAAATGTGTAATATTAAAATTACAGAGACAAGTGGTGAGTACCAGCAGATGGCGCCCTCACCTCACAATAGGTGCGTGGTAGCACACTGAGAGTCAAACAGCACACTGACGGCTGGAAAAGCCAGATAATATAAAGCTAAGGTGTGCTGGAGATCACACAGTGCCCTGTGAAAGTTATTCAAACACACAAAGTGTAATGGTACATATAAACAAAGCACTAAAAGAGTACAGAGTGCAGCCTAACATACCTATATGCGAGATGAGCGCCCAGATCCCCGACCTATAGGTTTCGGTGTAACTCCTTCTTCCGGGGGTGGTCTCTAATTAAAAAGTCTATCCTTATTATAAAGGGTGAACATCCAATCAGCATCCATGTCAGTCCAAGCCAATCAGACCTCACAATATGTATTAATCGAATCTAATAGGCGAATCGATTCTATGGGCTGTGACGTAACTGACACGTGGGCGCCCAGTAGCAACGATCTTGTTATCATAGAATTTACTCTAACACAGGCGCCTGCGTCACGGTTTCTGGGCGTGTGGGCGCACGTGGGTACTATGATCATATCCCCGTGAGTCATATGATGCGGACGCCTCTATGGCAGTGACACGACGCCGTACGTCACGGTACTTCCGGTATGGCGTCACCAGTTGTCGGCAATATGCTATGCCTCTTGGTATGTAGTTACACGTGGGGGCTTTTAGCCACACCCCCATGAGTTACGCGTTGTTCACATCCTTATGCTGGTGATGCGATGACTATGTTATTAGACTTCTGGCACACCATCACTGATAGGGCGTGGATAATTTCTGCACCTTGGGTCAGCTCCCAATGTTAGTGGACCTTGTATTCTACCATAGAGAGGTAATACATATTGTGAGGTCTGATTGTCTTGGACTGACATGGATGCTGATTGGATGTTCACCCTTTATAAGGACAGACTTTTTAATTAGAGACCACCCCCGGAAGAAGGAGTTACACCGAAACCTATAGGTCGGGGATCTGGGCTCTCATCTCGCATATAGGTATGTTAGGCTGCACTCTGTACTCTTTTAGTGCTTTATTTATATGTACCATTACACTTTGTGTGTTTGAATAACTTTCACAGGGCACTGTGTGATCTCCAGCACACCTTAGCTTTATATTTTCTGGCTTTTCCAGCCGTCAGTGTGCTGTCTGACTCTCAGTGTGCTACCACGCACCTATTATGAGGTGAGGGCGCTATCTGCTGATACTCACCACTTGTCTCTGTAATTTTAATATTACACATTTTTCTATTGCTCTTATGCTATTATATTAATAAAATTTAATCTTTTTTGCATTGAAGTCGTTGTACAGAATTTTCTTTTTTTTCACTGTTAAAATTAACCTACCCTTAAAATTATAGATTGTTCATGTCTTGGTCAGTGGCAAACTTACAAAATCAACAAGGGATCAAATAATTATTTCCCCAACTGTAAGTTGTATTGTATATGACAGCTGCTGCAAAATCCAAGGATCAAAAAGATAAACATTGACAAGATAACGGGAAGAAAACGTGGTCTCTCCTTGCTGCTGTGGATGCATAAGAAGAGGACAAGATCTATTGTGGTCTAGTGTTGTCAGACCTCAGCAAGGGAACACCCAACATGCAGTACAAGAGGAGGAGTACCCCAGGAAAGAAGGAAAGGAAGGCCCTGATGATAGGGAGAGGGGTCACCCACCTAACTCACCTGTGTCTGATCACTGAGCTCTCTAATGCCCCTAGACAGGTCCTTGCCTCCGCGACTGATCTGGTGTCCAAGCCCTGGCTGACTCTGGGCTAGGCCTGACTAGTGAGCAGGCCTGTAAGAAACTAGTCTTACTACTAAAATAAAGATAACACAAAGAAGGGGAGACAAACCAGGAAGACAACAAACTGAACTCCAATTCTCCTCCTGAGAGGGACTACCAAACATGCTGTTAAGAGAACCCTAGCTTACTCCGAGACAACTCCTTCACAAATCAGCATAGATTGAACTATAGCCGGCATAATAGAGATAAGGGTATGTGCCCACGATTAGGACTCGCTATGTTCAGAACACAGCGAGTCCTGACCAGCGGGGCCGCATGTCTCCTCCACAGGAGATGGCAGCTGAGTGTGCCCACGATCAGGGTTCGGTGTGCTGCGGTCTCCTGCTTGTGTTCTCCCTACGGAGGATGCATGCGATTCCACAGCAAACAATTGACATGCTGCAGTCTGGAAAGACGAACCACAGGTCAGTGTTTGCTGTGGAAAAAAGAAGCACAGTGGGCACGGGATTTCTAGAAATGTCGTCCACTATGCTTGTACTGTACACCACAGTGTTTTGGATGCAGCTGAAGCATGCTGCGTCCAAAATGCTGCAAATGCTGATCGTGAGCACGAACCTTAGGGCTATGAGCGCACAGTGTGTTTTTCGTGGCGTTTTTTGTGTTTTTCGGGTGCGTTTTTGGTCAGAAAACTGCATGACTTTGCTTCCACAGCAAAGTCTATGAGTTTTCATTTTTGCTGTCCGCACAGTGCTTTTTTTTTAGCTGCGTTTATGAGGTGAAAAAAAAGCAACATGTCAATACTTTTCTGCGTTTTTCTGCATTTTTCCACCCATGCAAATATAGCGCCCCTGAATACATCAGGGTGCTACAGGGAACTGCATCCTGTCACCCAGGGTGCAGGGCCTACCCCCCATGGTTCCAGGTTCTCAACAATGGTTTCACTAACATCCACACTACAAATCCCAACCACACCTCACACCATGACCTGTACAGACACACCAGCGGGTTGGTCAAGTTGGAGCACGGCCGCCCAACTAGGGGTCAGGCAGACTGGTGGGAGGGGAGACGAGAGAGAACAGTGTTAGACCTCAAAGAGTGAGGAGCTGGGGAGTTGTAGCTCCCAGTAAGGCGACAGGTTGGGTCGCAGACGGTGGTCCGGGACCACAGGAGTCGGGGACCGGTATCAGGAACTCTCGACAGGGGTGTGACGTACGCAGTCTAGGAGGACTTTTGGCACCAGAAAGCCCAGTTACCTTACCGGTATCGAGCACGGCGGGGTACAGGACCCTAGATCAGGGAAGAGCTTCAGGCGCCTTGATAATTAACCTGTGGAGGATAGTCTCTTTATGAACTTTCCCCAAGAGCTCAGAGATTAAAGGCATCAGCACAACGCGGGGATAGGGCTCTCGAAAGCACACAACCCACTAAAATCCCAACTGCCAGCCATCAAGAGCACAGCTGCAATACACACGGGTAGCGGGGCCCCGAAAGCTTCAAGCCGAGGGGCCACAACAGCCAATCAATTTGTGCACTGAGGCAGGGCTCCGGACTTACCAAGTGACACCGGTGGGAGCGGGACCTGGACGAGCTCCCCCGCAGAGACTGCGATACCTAGAGACTTTGGTTTACTATCTGTGTGAGTGTCTGCTTATTCCACCTAATCCAGCACCAAGACTACCGCAGTGAGTAACCTGACCCCTGCACCCTGCTTTCCCAAGGCCGTGCCACCCGATCACCAACCCTGCTTATCCCCACCATCCAGGGCCTTCCCTACCTGCGGAGGGACTGACACCTTGCTGCCCCCACACCATCTGCTCCGGTACTCCCTTCGGCAGCGGCGGTACTTCCCTTACCACAACCCGCAGGTTTATCCCCTGTAAATACTCCCTTTACATTCCAGTGGCCGCAAGCCCCCGGGTCCAGAGACCCTCGAGCCACAGCAACCCCGGATCCGAGCAGTTCAACTGCTGCAGGGGCGGCACACCTCGAATACCTGGCGTCACAAAGAGGATAAGAACTGGGCCTGCTAACTCTAGTGACGTGCGCCTTACAGAACTGTCCAAATCTGAAAAGTGACTGTAAAATTACCTTGCCGCCATCTTGCCCGCCATATCTTGGCGCCAAAAACAATAACTGCACCATCATCCCCAGCGAAAGAGCATGAAGCCGAAGCTCCGCCCCTTGTCCAGAGAGATTGGTGACGAGAACCAAGGGGGGGGGGGGGTGACAGGATGTAAGAGCGGAGGTGGGCGCAGGGACGCCAGGACTCTGCTCATAAGTTCCTGGAACTTGCAACAAGATGTCGGCGCCAAGGGACTGGTCACCAGAATGTGCTGTTCCTGGGACAGCTACCTGGATTGAAGAGAAGATGGAGCGACTCTGCAGGATGATGCGGACGCAGTTCCTGTTCCTGCTGGACGACTGGACAGTTGAGATGAGGAGCGTGACCACGGCGGTGCGGGCCCGTAAAGAAGATGCCCTGCGTGTGGAGCGGGTAAGCAGTAACCCAATACTGGTTGATCCGGCCTACCCGGCCGCGGAATCCGTTCTGCCCCCGGCCACCGCAATAGCCATACCACCTCCTCCAGCAGATGTCTTGCAGAGGGATGCAGCAGTCTTGAAATTGCCAAACTTTTTAAGCGTGATCACCGAACAATCAAGCGTTTCATGGCAAATAGCCAACAGGGTAACAAGAAGCGTGTTGGGCAAAAAAGGCGCAAAATAACTGCCCATGAATTGAGGAAAATCAAGCGTGAAGCTGCCAAGATGCTGTTTGCCACCAGTTTAACCATATTTAAGAGGTGCAACGTTACTGTAAGAGCAAAAAGCACAAGGTGTGCCGTACTCAGGGACATGGCCAAGGTAAGAAAGGCTGAAAAATGACGACCTTTGAACAAGAAACATAAGAAAACGTCAAGACTGGGCGAAGAAATATCTCACGACTGATTTTTCAAAGGTTTTATGGACTGATGAAATGAGAGTGACTCTTGATGGGTCAGATGGATGGGCCAGAGGCTGGATCAGTAAAGGGCAGAGAGCTCCACTCCGACTCAGACGCCAGCAAGGTGGAGGTGGGGTACTGGTATGGGCTGGTATCATCAAAGATGAACTTGTGGGACCTTTTCGGGTTGAGGATGGAGTGAAGCTCAACTCCCAGACCTACTGCCAGTTTCTGGAAGAAAACTTCTTCAAGCAGTGGTACAGGAAGAAGTCAGTATCGTTCAAGAAAAACATGATTTTCATGTAGGACAATGCTCCATCACATGCATCCAAGTACTCCACTGCGTGGCTGGCCAGTAAAGGTCTAAAAGATGAAAAAATAATGACATGGCCCCCTTGTTCACCTGATCTGAACCCCATAGTGAACCTGTGGTCCCTCATAAAATGTGAGATCTACAGGGAGGGAAAACAGAACACCTCTCAGAACAGTGTCTGGAGGCTGTGGTGGCTGCTGCACGCAATGTTGATCGTAAACAGATCAAGCAACTGACAGAAGCTGTGGATGGTAGGCTGAGTGTCATCATAAAGAAAGGTGGCTATATTGGTTACTAATTTTTTGGGGTTTTGTTTTTGCATGCCAGAAATGTTTATTTCTAAATTTTGTGCAGTTATATTGGTTTACCTGGTGAAAATAAACAAGTGAGATGGGAATATATTGCATTTTTATTCAGTTGCCTAATAATTCTGCACAGTAATAGTTACCTGCAAAATCAGATATCCTCCTAAGATAGCCAAATCTAAAAAAAACCTCACTCCAACTTCCAAAAATATTAAGCTTTGATATTTATGAGTGTTTTGGGTTGATTGAGAACATAGTTGTTGATCAATAATAAAAAAAATCCTCTAAAATACAACTTGCCTAATAATTCTGCACACAGTGTACGGTATATAACATAAATATATAACAAATATAGTGTGCAAGTCTGCATTTGTGTGAATAAGTGACTGTGTACATGCGACATTTTGGTGATAAAATTCAGACATTAAAAAGCATAAATAATACTAAAAGCATTAAAAAAAAACGCTTAAAAATGGCAAAACTCGTGTACCATTAAAAAAAACTACCATTTTTATATGCAAAATGAATAAATCTATAATGTTATTTTTAGCACAAATATGTACAGAAAAAAAGGTGAATGGGGCCATATACAAGGACGGGAACATATACGAGGATGGGGGACAAAGATACAAGCATGGGATTGGAAAACTGGATGCTGAGGGAATAAGGCTATTTCCCTCAGGACCCAGCTTCTGCATGCTTTGTTATACATTTATCCCTGAACCCTACTTTCCCATGCTCTACTAAACATCTTTCCCTCAACACCCAGCTTTCCCATGTTCTATAACACATCTTTCCCTCAGCATGCAGCTTTCCGATGCTCTGCTATACATTTTTCCTTCAGCATCCAGCTTTCCCATACTCTGATATCAAGGGCAAGCTGTGTGCTGAGGTAAAGATGCATAGCAGAACGTCGGAAAGCTGGGTGCTGAGGTAAAGATGTACAGCAGAGCATCGGAAAGCTGGGTGCTGAGGTAAAGATGCATAGAAGAACATCGGAAAGCTGGGTGCTGAGGGAAAGATGTATAGAAGACGGGAGGGCAGGGTGCTGAGGTAAAGATCCGAGTGTCAGCATAATTATCCTGTACTCCGAGCCGGGGGGAGGAGAGAGGAGAGGGAGGGAGAGAGGGAGGGAGAGAGGGAGAGAGAGGGAGAGAGAGGGAGAGAGAGGGAGGGAGAGGGAGGGAGAGGGAGGAGAGGGAGGGGGGGGGCAGATCCAAATTTTGCACCTGGGCTCATTGAACTCTTGTTACGCCACTGGTTGGAAGGCATTGGTTGGTCCTTTGGAAGTTGCATTGTCTCCTGCAATGGATAATCTATCGTTTTATCCTCTTGATAACAATGTCCACTAAAGAAAATTAAGATAGGGAACCGAATCCGCAGAACACAAAGCTATGTGTGTCCGCCATGTTTGTGAGGCCACTATGCAGACACAGCGCTGCTCTCTCTTTGACTCTAGCGAGTAGCGACCACTTTCGGACCCCTGTCTAACGCTTGTCTGCGCATGCGCGTTGGAGACTGCTTGTGTACAGCGGGACAGTTTGAAGGAGGAAGCGGCTGTATCACCAAGGTAACGGTGTAAGAAAGTCTGCGAGAGAATTCGGGGCTCAGACGTCAGAATCCGCGTATGTATCAGGAGGGGAAGTGACCGGTGCGCACACCACAGAGCCCTGTGCTGCTGTAAGTCCGGCATTGGGTCGGTAATGGCCGCTGCCCTGCTGTCATCGTGATGATCTGTCATATTTATCTGTCATTGGGCAGAGTGTGGCGAGTGCTGGCTGTGTACTGGGGGGCAGTGATTGTTACTGATTGTGGGGGCACACAGGACACTGCCACTGTATATGTGTGCGACACAGAGCCTTCCTCCAGACCTCCATATACAGGCAGCCGATCAGTAAAGCACTTTATTATATTCATCCTCGGCAGCACATCGTTCTGTGTATACTGGAGCTGTGCTGCCGAGCACCATAGCACTGTATGCGCACAGAACGATCTATTACTGGTGATCCTCTGCACCCTGGAAAGTGACCTGGCCGCAGACCTGCAGTCGTAGCCGAGCCATGGTCATTTATGGCTATTCAGATGAGCTGTTTAGCCCAAATCGTGAAGTTCTTTATCATTAATGGCATGTGTGGGGCTCTGAGCCTCCTTCCTGGCAGGCAATGACTGGAGCTGCCGCCTCTGCCCTCTGGAGACATTACAGCGCTGTGTTCTCAGGATGGGTGGGGTGCTCTGCGGTGTGACCCCCACACGGTGTGAGGGTTATCACTTATCCACAGTCGGAGCTGACCGTTTCATGCCCTGACAGCCATAGATGCTCTTATTTGGAGCACCTCATTCATATCTCCACAGTCGGTGTAGCCTCTGCCTCCGGTGCCCACCCTACGTGTCCCTGCCCCCTGGCGGCTCCGGTTACTTCCTAATGCTTTCCCGTCTCGCCATCGCACCATCCTGTATCGTTCTGTGATGTAGGACGCGGCAATGCGAACAGGAACGGGTTTCTCATTTGTTGTTCACTTTGTTCCTAGTTCTTTACACACCAGGAGCCAGCTCCAAATCATTATTGTAAAATATTGGAAACTGGGGACAAAATACTCTATATAAGGCAGCAAAAAGACCCGACTCTATTGGTGCCTTATTTATACTATTCCGCCCCCAGTTGCCCTTTTGTCTTCCAGTATATGGCGCAGGTCCCGTTGACCTTTTGTATCTAGTGGTGCCAGCCCATCCCCCTTCCCTTTTCCATATTTAAAAAAAAAATGTCTTATGTAAACCAACTGGAGAAAGAGAAGAATCTTTTTTAGCAACATTGTATATATTTTACATTTCTGGAGTCTTTGAGGATCCAATTCAAATTGCTTATTCTTACCCACAAAGCTCTCCACAATGCGTCTTCCCCCCTCCATCTCCACCCTCCTCTCTGTCTATCACCCTACCTGTTCTCTACAGTCATGGCCAAAAGTTTTGAGAATGACACCAAAATGATATTTTCACATGATCTGTTGCCCTCTGGTTTTTAATTGTGTTTGTCTGATGTTTACATCACATACAGAAATATAATTGCAATCATATTATGAGTACCAAAAGGTTATATTGACAGAATGAGTTAATGCAGCAAGTTAATATTTGCAGTGTTGACCCTTCTTCTTCAGGACCTCTGCAATTCTCCCTGGCATGCTCTCAATCAACTTCTGGACCAAATCCTGACTGATAGCTGTCCATTCTTGCATAAGCAATGCTTGCATTTTGCCAGAATTTGTTGGTTTTTGTTTGTCCACCCGTCTCTTGATGATTGCCCACAAGTTCTCAATGGGATTAAGATCTGGGGAGTTTCCAGGCCATGGACCCCAAATCTCTGTTTTGTTCCATGAGCTATTTATGGCAAGGTGCTCCATCATGCTGGAAAAGGCATTGTTGGGCGCCAAACTGCTCTTGGACAGTTGGGAGAAGTTGCTCTTGGAGGACATTCTGGTACCATTCTTTATTCATGGCTGTGTTTTTAGGCTAGACTGTGAGTGAGCCGATTCCCTTGGCTGAGAAGCAACCCCACACATGAATCGTTTCAGGATGCTTAACAGTTGGCATGAGACAAGACTGGTGGTAGCGCTCACCTCTTCTTCTCCTAATAAGCTGTTTTCCAGATGTCCCAAACAATTGAAAAGGGGATTCATCTGAGAAAATGACTTTACCCCAGTCCTCAGCAGTCCACTCCCTGTACCTTTTGCAGAATATCAGTCGGTCCCTGATGTTTTTTCTGGAGAGAAGTGGCTTCTTTTCTGCCCTCCTTGAAACCAGGCCTTGCTCAAGCAGTCTCTGCCTCACAGTGCATGCAGAAGCACTCACACCAGCCTGCTGCCATTGCTGAGCTAGCTCGGCACTGCTGGTAGTCCGATCCCGCAGCTGAAACAGTTTTAAGGTACGGTCCTGGCGTTTGCTGGTCCTTTTTGGGTGCCCTGGAGCCTTTTTGGCAACAATGGAAGCTCTCTCCTTGAAGTTCTTGATGATGCGATAGATTGTTGACTGAGATGCAATCTTTGTAGCTGCGATACTCTTTCCTGTTCGGTCATTTTTCTGCAGAGCAATGATGGCTGCATGTGTTTCTTTAGAGATAACCATGGTTAACTAAAGAGAAACAATGATACCAAGCACCAGCCTCCTTTTAAAGTGTCCAGTGGTGTCATTCTTACTTAATCATGACTGATCGCCAGCCCTGTCCTCATCAACACCCACACCTGTGTTAATGGAACAATCACTAAAACAATGTTAGCTGCTCCTTTTAAGGCAGGAATGCAATGATGTTGAAATGTGTTTTGGGGGTTAAAGTTCATTTTCTTTGCCAATATTGACTTTGAAAGTAATTCCTGTTAAGCTGATCACTCTTTATGACATTCTGGAGTATATGCAAATTGCCATGAGAAAAACTTAAGCAGTAGACTTTGTAAAAATTAATATTTGTAGCATTCTCAAAACTTTTGGCCATGACTGTACGCTCTGCAAATGACATTCGACTAACATCCACACTAACTCGAACTTCCCACTCCCAAATCCAAGACTTCTTCCGAGCTGCACCAATCCTCTGGAACGCTCTACCCCAAGAAGCTAGGATGAATCACAATTTACTCAGCTTCAGACGCTCCCTAAAAACGCATCTTTTTAGGGTGGCCTATCACACTCCCTAGCCGAATTGAATTTGCATAACGCCACATCAAACTCCACTGCACCCAAATGCATCTCAAGGTTCTGGCCAACTTTTTAAGGCAGGGGTGGGCAATTAATTTTCCCATGGGGCCGCATGAGAAATTAGGATGGTTTTAGAGGGCCGGACTAATATAATAAACTCAGTTTTACCCAATACTGTATATAGTATATATACTATCCCTTTATAAACAAACAGTAAGTTACGGACCATGTGACCCCTTGTGGCCCTACACACACACACACACACACACACACACACACACACACACACACACACACACACACACACACACACACACAGGCATGTCTGTTTTTTCAAAGGTAGCACGGGTGTCACACTGATGTCACATGGATCACATCAGTGTGCAATCAGTGTGACAAGTACCAGAGAAATCACGGATCTTTTTAATAAAAAGATTTTCTATATTTACCTCTCTCCAGCGCTGCTCTCTGGCTCTGCTGCCACCCGCTCCTTATCGCCGGTAATTATACTCACTGAATATTCACTGCAGTGAGCAGCTGGAAGCAGGGACAGTGCTGGGGACCGCATCGCTGGGTGAGTATACGTGTGTGTGTGTGTGTGTGTGTGTGTTGAGAATCTGGGAGCCGGAGCACCTCGGGGACTCGTCACAGTTCCCAATGAACTCTGATGAACCCGTGAAGCTGTAGCGCAGGTGTCGCAGGGGGGTCATCAGAGTTCATTGGAAACTCTGATGACCTCCTGGAGGTCACTGTGCTTGCAGAATACTCACCTGTCCCCACGGTGATGTCCTCAGCGGTGCTGTGCCCGGCGCTTTACCCAGCGCTGCTCCGGCTTCCAGGTCCTGAGTGCGGTAAATAATCGATGAATGAGCTGGGGTCAGGAGCGGCAGGCAGCAGAGCCGAAGAAAGCAGGTAAATATGGAAAATCTTTTTATTTCACAGACTCGTGTTTTCTCCGGTACGTGTCACATGTCTGCAAACAGGTACCGGAGAAATGCAATCAGGCCCTGTAATGGTGGCACGCAGCTGCAGGGGGCGGGGAGGGAGCGCGTGGTATCCGATGTAACTCCAGTACCAGTCGCAGTTATGGGCTCTTCTTTACGCTGATTCTAGGTACCAGACCCGCTCTAGTTATGTTTGAGCTCCACACAGAACCAATGTCGGGAGCTCCACAATCAAGTGTCTGCTCTCAGCAGCAGGGGCGGACACTGACAGCTTTGGACCCTGTGCAAGAAATTGTATCTGCCCCCCCCCCCCTTCTATGGCAACAAAGCTGCATATAGTATAATTATACGCACGCACGCACACACACACACACACACACACACACACATTGTGTGTATGTATGTATATATATATATATATATATATATATATATATGTATATATATATATATATATATGTATATATATATATATGTATGTGTATATAATATATACACACACAAACACACACGCACTATATACATACATACACAAACACTCCCCATATACTACATCACTACACCCCTATATACTACACCTGTAATATACTACATCCCTATATAATCACTACACCCCCCATATACCACACATGTAATATACTACATCACTACACCCCCCCATATACCACACATGTAATATACTACATCACTACACCCCCCATATACCACACATGTAATATACTACATCACTACACCCCCCCATATACCACACATATAATATACTACATCACTACACCCCCATATACCACACATGTAATATACTACCTCACTACAACCCCCATATACCACACATTTAATATACTACACCTGTAATATACACCCCTATACACTACACCTGTAATATACATCACTAGACCCCTATATACTACACCTGTAAAACTACATTCCCATATACTACATCACTACACCCCAAATATTAGTCACCAGTTACCCCCATTGTCCCCTCTGGTTACTAGTCATCACTCACCTCTCCCTCCTCAGGCACCTCCGTACGGGCCCCCGGCGAGATGCTTCTTCTTTTGTATGGGCCCCCGCCGCCGCTGCTGTTCTTGTACAGGCCCCCGCCACTGCTTCTCTCCATACAGGCCCCGGCTGCTGCAGCTTGTTCTCCTGCCGGGCGGGAACTTTTCAAATGACACACACGCGCACCGTACTGACTAAATCAGGGCGCGCGCGTGTGTCAGAGAGAAAGGTGCCGGACAGGGAACAGAGGAGAGATTCCTGTGTTCCGCTGCCTACACTGTGCGGAGCTGCAGGATCGCTCCCTGCCCGGCACGCAGCGTGTGATGAGGGCAATGTGACCACAGGCCTCCCGGAGCCTGGAGCTCCGGACAACAGGTCAGATTGCTCTCATCACTGACTGGCCAGCAAGGACGCCTTGAACTAGGCGGGCCGGTCACAGACGGTAGGCGGGCCGGATGTGGCCCGCGGGCAGCCCCTTGCCCAGGTCTGGGTTAAGGCATCCCTTATCTATCCCCCATTTCGGGATTGTCATTGTAAATAAGCACTTGCACCTTGTTTCCACCCCCCATCTCATTGTAGATTGTAAGCTCTCACTAGCAGGGTTGTCTCTTTTTTTTCCTTACTCTAATCATTGTATTTTCTATAACTGTCATTTGTTTGTATAAGACCTCCTGAATTGTAAAGCGCTGCGGAATATGTTGGCGCTATAGAAATAAAGATTTATTATATTATTAATAATATACACAGTGAAATACAATGATACAGCCGGGCCTGTAGGGCTTGTTCTATGTAGATAGAATGGTGACTTTATGGTATTTTCTACAGAGGTGATGGCTCGCCCAGTGATCGCTCCGCTCACTATTCTCCCGACCGCCCCTGAAGTTTTCTCTGTGCTGGAGCAGCGGATGCGAGTAGCAGAGGACCAAGCGGACTCCCTGATCAGTGACCTGCAGGCACTGGGTGTAAGCGGCCATCGGTGAGGATTGCCATACTATAAATAGGGTCCATGTGGTCATAGGTGTGTTGGGATTGTGCTGTGTTTCACCATTATTATACCGTATAGATTGACGTTCTTAGTTGTATGACGTATGTTGTGTCTGTGTCGGCGAAATTCAGACCGCACTCGAATGATATCAGAGTGCAGTCCAATGTGTAGCGCACACCCATTGACTTGGATGGGAGCGTGATGTCGGATATATGCTGCCAATTGCATCATGCAGCATTTTTTTTCTTCTCCTGTTGAATTGGCATGAAAAAAATGTACTGCCCCTTACACTGATCCCTATGGTATACTATCAGCTAAAACATCAGCTTGTTCTTGGCTGTGTTATATGAGAGGCTGCTTATAAGTCTTTGGCTTTTTGATCCTTTTTTGTTTCTATGGTAACGAATGTTACGTCACATGAAAGCCTTACGTGTCTAATATGTTTTCAAAATTTTGTTTGTTACTTATGGCAACAGTGTTCTACGCACGCGGGAAAACAAAATGGCGGAGTCTAATGCGATAGTCACAGCAACTGAGAACAGAGGAGTGATAAAATTCTATTTTCTGCAAGGAAAGTCTACAAAGGATATTCATGGTGATATGTTGCAGATATTGGGGGATCAATGCCCTTCATATTCCACAGTTAACAGCTGGGTTGTCAAATTTAAATCGGGCCACTTCAGCACCAATGATGAGGAATGTCCTGGATGACCGAGAGTGGTTGTTGTTCCGGAAATCGTCGATGCTGTGCACAACCTCATACTGGAGAATCGACCAATTTCAGCTAAAGCAGTAGCAGACATCATGGGGATTTCCCGTGAATGTGTTTGTGTCATTATCCATTAACATTTGGACATGAGAAAGCTATCTGCAAAGTGGGTCCCTAAATGTTTCACAACAGATCAGAGAAGCAGCGAGTGAAAACTTCCCGGTCCATTTGTCAGTGTTTCCAGACTGATAAGAACTTCCTGGATCGACTGGTCACTATGGATGAGACCTGGATATATTTGTATGACCCTGAAAACAAGGAGCAGTCAAAAGAGTGGAGGCACAGTGGTCCTCCTCGTCCAAACAAGTTCAGGGTGCAAAAATCGGTGACCAGAAAATTGCCCACACGAAAAATTGCCAATTGTAGCATCACAAAGTTTCAGATCTATGATATTTGAGGTGCAAGATGAGGATAGTCACATGAGAGGTGATCAACTTGTGATTTACAGTGGACCTAGTGCAAAACTGCAAAAATGCTGAAGATCTGTGGTTCGTAGCAGTCTGTCATTATCAGCTATAGATAGATCCGGTCTGCTCTCACTGATTCTGCCTTAAGGCTACTTTACACGCTGCGATATCGGTACCGATATCGCTAGCGTGGGTACCCGCCCCCATCTGTTGTGCGACACGGGCAAATCGCTGCCCGTGCCGCACAACATCGCCCAGACATGTCACACATACTTACCTGTCCGGGGACGTCGCTGTGACCGGCAAACCGCCTCCTTTCTAAGGGCGCGGTTCGTTCAGCATCACAGCGACGTCACAGCTGCATCACTGAACCGCCGCCCAATAGAAGCGGAGGGTCGGAGATGAGCGAGACGAACATCCCGCCCACCTCCTTCCTTCCGCATAGCGGTCGGGAGGCAGATAAGGAGAGCTTCCTCGTTCCTGTGGTGTCACACTGAGCGATGTGTGCTGCCGCAGGAATGAGGAACAACTTCGTTACTGCTGCAGTAACGATTTGTGAGAATGGACCCCCATGTCACCGATGAGCGATTTTGCACGTTTTTGCAACAATGCAAAATCGCTCATAGGTGTCACACGCAACGGCATCGCTAATGCGGCCGGATGTGCGTCACCAATTCCGTGACCACAACGAGTTTGCATTAGCGATGTTGTAGCGTGTAAAGCCCCCTTAACTCCTCCCACCAGCCCAAAACAGCCACACATGCAGAATCAGCAGCAGTGTGATCCAGAGGAGCAATCACTACTATCTGTACGCACAAAAGTATCACTGTATTATCTGTTGAGTTACATGGAACTGCAGGTCATATCTAAAGGCCCCGTCACACACGCAGAAATAAATCTTTGGCAGATCTGTGGTTGCAGTGAAATCATGGACAAAGGACATATTGTTCCATTTGTACACAGCCACAAACCTGGCACTGATTGTCCACAATTTCACTGCAACCACAGATCTGCCGCAGATTATCATCTCAGTGGGAGCCCACCAAAAGCAGCGTGCTGCTGGCAGAGACAATTGGTCCTGGAAACCCCGAAGGCACAGCAGATAGGTGAGATTCTGTTGCTTGTACCACCTTGTGTTTTGCTGGGAATGTATGATATGTTTTTGCAGTAGTGTAAGTAGAGTCCAATGGGGCCCAGTGTATAATTTGTACCTACACTCCCCCACACACACGTTTTTCAGATGTATGGGCCCTTGTAGAATTCTAAATGCTATAAAGACTTATGAATTGCCCTTCCTCCCCCTTCATTATGTAGTAATGTCCCCCATCCTGGTATATATGCCCATGATCCTGGAGAATATGTCCGCATCCTGGTATATATGGTCCCCATCCTGGTGTGTATGGTCCACATGGTCTCCATCCTGGTATATATGCCCCCTTTCTGGTATATATGTCTCCATCCTGGTTTACATGGTCCCCAATCCTAGTGTATGTGTACCTGTTCTGCCCCTGATTCATAATTAAAAACAAAAACATTCTACTCACCTTTCCTCTGCCCCCACATTGTCTGGTGTCTTCTTCAACCACCGCACAGCCCGTCAGCTGACATCGAAGTGTGCGCCACTGTGATGTGCCACTCCCTGTGGCTGCACCTCCGACTTCAGCTCACAGCCACTGTGCCAGTAGCATGTATCCGTGTGTGCAATTTTCATGTGGGCATTTGTCTTGCTAAATTCTCCTAAAAAGGGGGCTGAAAGCCCGTACTTACGAAGCGCTCACTGATATCCTAATCAGGCACGAATACTAAGATTCTTTATAACAAGATATTCTGCCATTGTTCTGCCAATCCACAATTGACCAATTCATGTGCTATAAGATTGTAGGGAGCCTCAGTCCAGCTGGGGATCTCCACAACAACCTCAACATTATCCTTACGTTTTCTGAACATTTTGACACTATGCGAAAAGATTGAAAAATAATATCTGGAATTTTGCCAAATATATGTTTTTAATTTCTAAATTACAAAAATTCATTAATTACTTCTTATAGAAGTAATCCTGCCGACTACGCCAATTTATGTCTTGATAAATTCTCCTAAAAAGGGGGCTGAAAGCCCGTACGTACGAGCGCTCACTGATATCCTAATCAGGCACGAATACTAAGATTCTTTATAGCAAGATACTATTTATTTTAATAGCACATGAGTAGTCAATGGTACATAGGCATTAGAACTATTTTTTAGTCATAGAATCTTATACAATAACAGAAATATGCATCAACATTGCCATTTGTTGTAGCAATACTTCTCTTCGGAGGGACTCGATTTAATGAGTAGGAAACAACATGGCATCTTGCATCACAGGAGCAGTGCGTACACTTCAATGTCCTGGAAGGTTTCCCCCTCAATCTCATTAAGAGTCCAATCCTTTTATAAGAAACTTTGTGTTTTCTGAATGGTTAATTTGTGACCATGTGACAGCTGAGTCATGTTCATGTAACTTGACCACAAGCTGCTGTGGGCACCAGCAGCTTCCTGCACATTTCCTGCACATTTAGCCAGTTGACAACTGGTCGACCACAGTTTCCTGGAGATATTGCAAGGAGACGTGAATTTTACAGGCCAGTTTCCTTGCACCTGTTGTCAAATAACCACGAATTTCCTGACTGTGGAACTGTAAACGTTACTTCCTCATTATCGTGGTTTTGCTTAAGATCTGTTTGACACGTATTCTTTGGTCATAGTGAAATAGGTTCAACCAGAGGACATCTCTTCTCTGATACTGAATTATTGATGGCTCAAAATAATATCTGGGATCACTATCTTTTGATTGATCCCTATCTACATCCCTCTCATTCTTCAGTCATATCACATTGGTATCACAGCATTTTTCCTGTGGGGATTTTTCAGGGAACCGCAAAACTCAGCCACTACGTGACAGTGTCTGTGTTCTGGGATAAGTAGGGCTAGCTGCCAGTGGACTACCTTCAAAAGGGGTCCACCATCAAGTAAAGGTATTACATTGAACTTTTGGACCAATTGAAGGCAGCTCTAAAGGCCAAAAGATGCGGCAAGCTGTCCAAAGGAATCTTGTTCCAGCAAGACAATGCCTCCGCTCACACTGCACAAGCGACCACAGCAAAACTGGCAGAGCTGGGCTTCCAGCTGGTGACCACCCACCTTATTCACCAGATCCAGCTCCCTCCGACTATCATCTGTTTACAAACCTGAAGAAACACCTCAAGGGTACCACATTTCACACCATTTCTGATGCCATAGCTGCTTCGGATGCCTGGTTTGAGGCACAACCGAAATCCTTATTACTCTGACGCCTCATTGGGGGACACAGGACCATGGACCATGGGTGTTATGCTGCCTATCCATAGGAGGACACTAAGTAGATGCAAAAGCATAGCTCCTCCTCTGCAGTATACACCCCCTGGCCACGCCAGGCAGCCTCAGTTTTAGCTTAGTGTCTGTAGGAGGCACTTCCTTTCAAGGTTTGTTATTTTTTGAGGGCGACGGTTCCCTTTTGGGACCGATCTCCCACTACCATCAACGGACGGGAACGTGGAGTGTCGCCTCCACGTACCCCCTCCTGCGACGCTGGATCCTGGGCTGGACGACGGGTTTCACAGATACCGATTTTCCAAAGCCCAGGGTAGAGGCCTATACCCCTATAGCCCAATTCCTCAGCCCCTCTTTGCAGGCTCTGAGTTAAATATGGCACCAATTCCTCAGCCCCTCTTTGCAGGCTCTGAGTTGAGTATGGCATCGACGTGACTGGACACAGCAAGCTGACTCTGCTATTTTCACTGCCTGGAAAGCAGTGTTTAAGGTGAGATCCCCCCTGACTGGTTTCCTAGACAAAGGGAGAAAATACGCTGCAGGGAAGGCCCCAGGACGTCTACAGTATTTATTATGAGAAAGTCCCTTGCTGGGTGCAAGGAGGAGAGAAGGATTCTGAACACACAGGGTTAACTTTTCTCTAGCTTGCTGGCTGGAGGAGGGGTGAAGTCACTCCTGTTTGCAGAGAATCTGCACAGATAATTTCCCAGTGGCAGGGGGAGTGCACAGAGCTCAGGGACTCACCCTGTTTATTTGCTCTAGCAGAAAAGCCGGCTGATAACCACCAGTGACAAGCTGTGTGCTGACTGGAGGGAGAGGGAGGAAAACTATCAGAAGCTCTCTTCCCGACGTTTTTTACTACCCACAGCGGGGGAGGCACACTGACTTCATCTTCGCGCTTTTTTAGCGCTAAGCCCCGCCCACCTGCGGGCACGATAAGCCCCGCCCCCTCAGGAACGCGTGCGAAGATCTCCATAGAGCTTCATCCTTCCTGAGGACAGGGCCATCTGCTGATTCTGGTGAGGTGCTTGCTTCACTTGTAGCTCTGCTGACCATTGCTCCTCCTCCTGGCATACTCCTATTGGGAACATGCAGAATTCTAAGGGTACGAAGAGTGCTAAAGCCCACATAGTCTATTATTCAGCCTGCACTGCCTGCCACGCTGAGTTACCACGTAAACACACCTCTTCTCTCTGTGAGTCCTGTGTCCCTATAGCTCCCCAAGACCCCCCTGCCACCACCGCCGCAACCGTCAGCCCAGAGCCTAGGGCTCCCAGCACACCGGAATGGGCACAGTTTCTGTCCCAATCCATGGAAAAACTGTCACAGAACCTGGTGCTGGCTATGCAATGTCGTCCTCCACACCCTTCTGGGTCCCTGGACGGAACGCAGCCTGAGGATACCCCTATGGATCCTTCTGAGGTAATCCGGGCACATGCTTCACCGGTTGCAGGGATCAGGAAAAGAGCACACGGCCGGGTGTCTCCAGCGGGCTCTCCCTCGGGAGCACACAGGGAAGGCTCTCCCACACACTCCACGGCTACTGAAGAGATGGAAGAGGGAGAACGCTGTTTGTACCAGGAGGATTCCTTGGTTTCACCCTCCCCAGATGATCAAACTGCAATAGACTCCCTTATAGCAGCAATCAACCAAGCTCTGCATGTGGAGGATCCCCCATCCACTACCACTGACCATGTAGTCTCCTTTAAGAGGGCAAGGTAACCCCAAAAGGTTTTCGCTCATCACCCAGAGTTTCAGGATATCCTCACAAAGCAAAGGGAGAAGCCTGACAGGCGCTTCGGTAACCGTAAACTCATGGAGTCCCGGTACCCTTTTGCCCCACCTGCCCCTAAGGGCTGGGCCGATCCGTCCTCGGTCGACCCCCCCGGTCTCCTGCCTTGCCACAAAAACGCTCCTGTCGTTACCCGATGGTTCCTCCATCAAGGACCCGACAGACAGGTGGAGCACCTCGCCCGCTCTGCCTTTGAGGCTGCGGGTTCCTCCCTCTCGCCCTCCTTTGCCTCTGTGTGGGTTGCAAAGGCGATCTCGGTCTGGGCAGAATCCCTTAACACTTCGCTTGAGGAATCCCAGTTCCCTCATTCCGTCACAGAGGTAACAGCTCAAATTGCCACTGCGGCGTAGTACCTCATGCAGGCCTCCATTGATGCTGCTACCTGCGCAGCTTTTGCCGCCTCAAATACCATAGCCATCTGTAGCGCTCTCTGGCTCCGACAATGGCGAGCAGACTCTGCTTCCAAGAAGTCTCTCACGGGCCTTCCCTTTTTTCCAGACCGATTGTTTGGCGAACGTCTGGAGAAGCTAATTTCTGACGCCACGGGAGGAAAAAGTACCTCCCTTCCCCAGCTGAAGCCCAGGATGACCTTCACCAGACGTCCACAGTCCTTGTTCCGCTCCTTTCGGAACTCATTTGGTTGGTCAACATCCCGCTCTGCCCCCGCCACTAGCCGCGGACTACGCAGGGACCAACCTTCTCAGCTCTCCCCGAAACCCACTTCGTCATGGCAGCCTAGACCGAAACAGTACAGGACTAGGGAGACTCGTCCACGACGTTTTTCCCCCCTCATGACTCCTTTGGCGCCCCGGAAGACACACTCATTGTAGGAAGTCGACTGCGGCTCTTTTCAACACATCTGGGCTGCCGCCTCAGACGACAAATGGGTGCAAGATCTTGTGTCTTCCGGTTACCACATAGAATTTCGGACCAGACCCCCGAGTCGGTTCCTTCTCTCAAACCCCCAAAGACTCGAAAACGATGCGAGGCCTTTTTTCTCAGCAATCCACTCGCTCCAAACAGCAGGAGTGATAATACCCGTCCCGGATGACGAGAAGTTCAGGGGTTTTTATTCCAACCTCTTTGTGGTCCCCAAAAAGGATGGGGTCAGTTCGACCCATCCTGGACCTCAAACACCTGAACAAACATGTGCACGTACGGAGATTCAGAATGGAGTCCCTAAGGTCCATTATTGCATCCATGGTCGAAGGGGAATTCCTCGCCTCCATAGATATCAAGGACGCGTACCTGCACATACCCATCGCTCCAGATCACCAAAAGTTCCTCCGCTTCGTAGTTCAGGACTCTAATTTTCAATTCGTAGCCCTACCCTTCGGCCTTGCCACTGCACCAAGGGTCTTCACCAAAGTCATGGCGGCCGCCATGAGCGTCCTTCACACCATGGGAGTAGTCGTTCTCCCTTACTTGGACGGCTTCCTCATCAAGGCCCCTCCTTCCGCGAGTACTCAACCAGCGTACAGATCACCTTGGACACCCTATCCCGCTTAGGGTGGCTACTGATTCTAGACAAATCATCCCCGGTCCCATCACGACCCATCACCTTCCTGGGCAAGTCCCTGGACACTTGTCGGGGCTTGATCTATCTCCCCCTGGACAAGGCGATCGCTCTTCGACAAGCGGTATGCTGCCTTCTACGTCCTCCGTCTCGCTCCATTCGATTCAGCATGAAGGTGCTCGGCAGGACGGTGGCGGCTATGGAGGCAGTACCTTTTGCTCAACTGCACCTCCGCCCACTGCAGCTAGTCCTTCTAGCTGCCTGGGACAAGAGCCCCTTCTCCCTGGACAAACATCTTCACCTGACTCCTTCAGTCAGGTATGAACTCCGCTGGTGGCTTCGGTCCTCATCCCTATCGAAGGGGAGATCTTTTCTCCCAGTGAACTGGCTGGTCCTGACCACAGACGCCAGCCTCCTAGGCTGGGGAGCAGTGTACCGGCACCACACTGCTCAAGGACATTGGACACCTCAGGAGTCTTCCCTACCCATAAACATCCTGGAAATCCGCGCGATCTTCCTCGCGCTCAGGGCGTTCTGCCCTCTGCTAGCGGGTCGTCAGATTCGAGTCCAATCAGACAATGCGACAGCTGTAGCCTATATCAATCGGCAGGGGGGCACCCGCAGCAAAGCTGGGCCGAGTCGACTGGGTCAGTGATATCAGCGGTACACATACCGGGGGTAGAGAACTGGGCAGCAGACTTTCTAAGTCGCCAAGGCCTGGCCGCCGGAGAATGGTCTCTCCACCCAGAAGTGTTTCTACACATCTGCACTCGCTGGGGCACACCAGACGTGCATCTAATGGCCTCAAGGTTGAACGCAAAGGTACCCGCGTTTATAGCCCGGTCACGCGACCCGCAGTCCATCGGCGCGGATGCTCTAGTCTGCTCCTGGCACCACTTCCGCCTGCCTTACATATTTCCACCTCTACCCCTGCTGCCGCGTGTAATCAGGAAGATCAAGGCAGAGGGAGTCCCGGTGATACTGATAGCACCGGACTGGCCTAGGCGCGCCTGGTACGCCGAATTAGTACAAATGCTCACAAAAGTACCGCGGCGCCTTCCAGACATCCCAGTCTTGCTGACCCAAGGGCCCATTTCCCATCAGAACTCCAGAGCCCTGAAGCTGACGGCATGGCCATTGAGACCTGGGTATTAACAAGAGCGGGATTCTCCCCCGCGGTTATTTCCACCATGATCAGCGCCCGAAAGCCTGCTTCATCCCGCATTTACCACCGTACGTGGAAAATCTTCCTTTCATGGTGCAGAGAAACTAACGACCAGCCTATGCCTCTGGCCATCCCCAGAATTCTCGACTTTCTACAGTCTGGCTTGCAAGCGGGGTTGGCTCTCAGTTCCCTTAAAGGGCAGGTCTCAGCGCTCTCAATCTTCTACCAATGTCGCCTGGCTCAAAAACCGCAAGTCAAGACCTTCCTCCAGGGCGTTTCCCATCTAGTTTCCCCGTACAAACGGCCGCTGGACCCATGGGACCTCAATCTCGTTCTGGACGGTCTCCAGAGGTCTCCCTTTGAACCTCTCAAGGAATCCTCCCTTGCTCTTTTGTCCTGGAAGGTAACGTTCCTGGTGGCAATTACGTCCATCAGACGGGTTTCGGAGCTAGCAGTACTCTCTTGCCACGAGCCTTTTGTGATCTTTCACCAGGACAAGGTGGTTCTGCGCCCGCTTCCGGATTTTCTTCCAAAGGTTCCTACCCCGTTTCATTTGAACGAGGACATTGTTCTGCCTTCCTTTTGTCCACACCCAGTTCATAGGATGGAAAGGTCTCTGCATTCGTTAGACCTCATCAGAGCTCTCAGATATTACATATCCAGGACAGCCCCCTTTAGGAAAACAGACTCTTTGTTCGTCATTCCTGAGGGGCCTAAGAAGGGACAGGCAGCTTCAAAGGCAGCTCTGGCTCGCTGGGTTCGCTCTGCTATCCAGGAAGTCTACCGCTTGCAACTCAAGCCCATTCCTAGTGGGCTGCGGGCTCATTCCACGCGAGCAGTTGGCGCTTCGTGGGCCATTCGGCATCAGGCTTCAGTGGAACAGGTGTGTAAGGCTGCGACCTGGTCTAGCCTACATACTTTTTCAAAGAATTACAGAGTCCATACCCAGTTTTCAGCTAAGGTAAATCTGGATAGGAAAATTCTGCAAACGGCAGTAGAGCACATCTCTCAGTAGGTGCTCCAGGCTGTCTGGGACTGGTTCCTAGTCCTTGGGTTGCGTTATCTTGTTTTTTACTTTTCCCACCCATGGACTTCTTTAGGACGTCCCATGGTCCTGTGTCCCCCAATGAGGCGTCAGAGACAAACGGATTTTTGTGTACTCACCGTAAAATCGTTTTCTCTTAGCCATCATTGGGGGACACAGCACCCACCCTGTTGGGCCTTGGTTCTCTCAGTATCTTATTTGGTTATGACTCTTCTCTTGTTCCTCTGTTGAGAAGTTTTTACTGTTTTTTTTTTTTTTTCTCCTACTGCTTGTGTACTAAAACTGAGGCTGCCTGGCCCGGCCAGGGGGTGTATACTGCAGAGGAGGAGCTATGCTTTTGCATCTACTTAGTGTCCTCCTATGGATAGGCAGCATAACACCCATGGTCCATGGTCCTGTGTCCCCCAATGATGGCTAAGAGAAAGCGATTTTACGGTGAGTACACAAAAATCCGTTTTTTTGCTAGGCTTACAGGACTTGGAATACCGATGTAAGACGTGTGTTGACATTAGTGGAGAGTATGTGGAATAAATGTAATGTTTCTTTCTGGGTAAAGTCAAAGACTTATCAGCAGCTCTTTGTACGTCAAAGTCAGCACATCTCTAATGTAAGTCTATGAGAGCCTCCTTCTAGTTTTTGACTTGTATTGAAAAGTGACTTCCAGTCCACCCAGCAAACACTGGAGTGAATTGGCTATTCATATAACTGCGGTCAAATTGTATCGAGGAGGGCCGGGGTGATGCTGGGAACAGCAGAAATCAGTCGGTAAGTATTCTACTGGGAACATTTGTGGTACCTCTCCAGTGGGGAAATTAAAAAAAAATAAACACCCCGGAGTGGTACTTTAAATATGCATTCATAATAATTTGTGGAATAGCTCAGTATCTAGGTAAAAGGTTAGACTAATGAGATGTCAAAATATTTCGAGGCATCCTTGGTGTTACAGCCTCTAAGATAGGTCAGACCCATGGCAATGTATAGCACCAGAAAATTATACAACCCCTAAGGCTCTGTTCCCACGATCGGGATCAGTTGAGTGTTTGAAGCACCTTAATTTACCTGCGTTTTATTGATTGCGTTTTTATCATGTTTTTGACGCTGAGTTTTTGTCTGTTTAGTATGTTATCCTTTTATAGCTGTTTTGTCTTTGAAACACCTCCAGGTATTGACATCATAAGGTGGGAATTACATGTGGTTTTGGTGTGTTTCGTAAACTCATCAAAAGCACGTATATCTTTTAGTCTTTTACCTGCCGCTTTTCCAAGTCTATAGGGAAAATGTGCACAAAAAACTGAGTGTTCGCTCAAGAGAGGTTGACATGCTGCGGCCTGGAAAAATGCACGGCAGGTCAATATACGCAACGTAAAAAAAGCACGGTGGGCAGGAGATTTCTATAAATCCCATCCATTTTGTATTGTAAAACACAGGGTACTGGACGCAGTGAAAATATTTTGTGTCCAGAATGTGACACTGATCGTGGGAACGTGCCCTAAGGATCCACCACTCACCAGTGCCGGAGTATCAGCGTATTTCTCCGTGTATTTTCATTCATTCTACAGTACCAGGTTATGACAGTTGGGTAAAGGGTGCTTTACACGCTGCGACATCGCAGTGATGTCGAGCGCGATAGCACCCGCCCCCGTCGTATGTGCGACATTTGGTGATCGCTGCCGTAGCGAACATTATCGCTACGGCAGCGTCACACGCACGTAACTGGTAAGCAACGTCGCTGTGACCGCCGAACAATCCCTCCTTCAAGGGGGAGGTGCGTTCGGCGAGCGGCCGTCCAATAGAAGCGGAGGGGCGGAGATGAGCAGGACGTAACATCCCGCCCACCTCCTTCCTTCCTCATTGCCGGTGGACACAGGTAAGGAGATGTTCGTCGTTCCTGCGGTGTCACACACAGCGATGTGTGGTGCCGCAGCAACGACGAACAACATCGTACCTGTGGCAGCAGCGATATTAAGGAAAGGAGCGACGTGTCAACGATCACCGTTTTTGGACGATTTTGCGATCGTTGATCATCGCTCCTTGGTGTCACACGCTGCGATGTCGCTTCCAGCGCCGGATGTGCGTCCCTTACGACGTGACCCCGAAGATATATTGGTAGCGGTTTCGCAGTGTGTAAAGCACCCTTAACTGTACTGTGTGGTGGCCCCACTACATTACCATGATACTGCCTTGATTACTTTGTTAGGACGGGGTTTAGACAAAACGTGTTTCGCTTTTTTCTTCTTGGCCTTCCGGTCATTTTTCTGCATTGATTTCTATTAGATTCAAGAATTTTGAAGTGGTAAAATCTACTGAGCTCTTTCGCCCCATCAGCCCAGTGAGGGCCCGGCCGGTGTTCTCTGGAGACGGGGATACCTTATGGAGAAACTGTGAGAATCTAGTCACCCGCATGTGCCATATGGAAAGCATGCTGCAGACATTGAAGCTTAATGTTTTCCGACTCCACACAGATCGAGAATTAAGCACAAAACTCTCAGGTAAGTGGGAGCCATTCATTTATGTGCCAAATGTTAATAGCCCTATGCAGTTCTGCACACTGTGCTATCGGAAGGATATGGCTGTGTGATAGGAAACTATTGATTCACTGTCACTAACCTCTTTATTAAGCGCTGTGTGTTTCTCATGACATCGTGGCTCAAGGGACCTCGGTGGCAGGCAACAAAGAAGCAGTGCTTGTGGTTTTTGGTGTGCATGTCCTTGTAGACAGATCACTAATGCCTCAGTCAGACGTCTGTGTTTTCAACCTAAAGAAAAAAAAATGGCGTGATCATAATGAGTGTCTGGGCTCATCAAAATTGGACGTGTGTTATCAGATTATTTTACTGACCTGATTCTATGCCAGGTGGAGGGAGGAGCTAGAGGCAGAGCTCCACCTCCCTCTTCTATCTACATAGAATCTCATCAGCACCAGCTGCCATCTCCTATCTCAGTAATGGGAAACTCTTCACTGAATACAGTGAGAATTCACAAGAATTTTGATAATAACTATTCAATTCTAGCAGAGAAAGAAGCAGATTTGTCTGTTAAGAATTATTACAAAGTTGCTTATTTTTATGTGTACTATTGATTTATGAAGTAAAAATTAAAATGATTGTTTAACTTTAAGGCTATGTGCCCACGGGGAAAGTGTCTTGCGGATATATCCGCAGGATATTCCGCAGGAGCTCCCAGAAAAGCGCAGCACAACTCTGTCTGTTTTCATGCTGCGGATGTACAGCGGAATGTCCTGAGGATATGGTGTGGGCATTCTGCATTGAGTATATAGTACCATGGCTTCGGCACGGCATCCTAAATGCAGAACAAGTGCTGGAGTGATGGGGAGTTCATACTTACCTCCATCACGCAGCACTTCACTTTCCCAACCGTGTCTGTCTGCACTTTGCAAGAGAAGGTGGGCGGGCCTGAACCAGCTTCGGCTGTCACATGACCGGAGCTCGTGCAGGCCCTGCCCACCTCCTGCTGCTCGCTCCTGGCTCCACCGCGCGCCTCTGCACCGGAGGAAGAGACTCCGGTGTCTGCTATCAAGGCAGGTAAGTATAGGATCGCACGGAAAAATCCGCAGGGATAATTGACATGCTGCAGATTTTTCTATTTTAGAAGAGCCCCAATTAAAGGTTACGTTTTAATAAATCACATGTTGCTTTTTCGGTGATGGATTGTGTCTTCCGGAGACCAGCTGGACTTCATTCCATACATTCCCCTTCTCCTACCAGGACTTAGATTGACGAACAAACCATTTAAATTAAAGTTCTAAAACAGAAATATTTTTCATCTTCATGTTTTAATAATCTGTCACTAGGTGAACTTGAGCATCGTTTACTTCAAATGCAAGAAGAGCATGCTCAAGAGCAGAAGGAAGTGCAGCTGGAGGTTATGAGGTTGCGCCAAAGGTTGAACGCTGCGATTGAGGAGCGCAAAAGAGAACAAGAAGCCAAAGAGAGGCTGAGCGCAGCTCTTGAGATCGCTACAACCACAAAGGTTCTTTAAGAAATAAATCTATTAATGTTCTGGGTTTATGCAAATTGATTAATATTGTTATATCTTATATAACCTATATATATAGTTTATAATTTGTTATTTTATCAATTTAAAATTCAGTTATAAAAACCTCTGATAAGAGATAGACAGATGAGAATTATTTGATGCTAGGAAGAGGTGTATCTATTAATTTACTATCATTTACGGTGCCATGAAAAAGTATTTATACTCCGTGAACGTTTCCACATTTTTTTTACGTTATATCAACAACCTTAAATGTAATTTATTGGCATTGTATGTTATATACCCACACTAAGTAGCAAGTATTTATGAAGAGTAAATTAAATCATATATGGTTTTCTAAATATTTTAAAATACAAATCTGAAACTTGTGATGTGCATTTATGTTCATTCCCCTGAGTCAATACTTTGTAGAATCACCTTTTTCTGCCATTATTGCTAAAAAACTTTTGGGGTTTGTCTCTTCGAACTTTGCACATGTAGAGACTGACATTTTTCCCTTTCTTCCTTGCAAAATTGCTCTACCTCAATGAGATTGGATGTGGAGCATCTGTGATCAGCAGTTTTCAAGGCTTGCCACACAACGGAATTTTGGTGTGGTCTGTGACTTGGTCATTTAAAAGGACTGTATCGTCACAAAAAAAAAAATTAAATACCTGAAAAAATGTAAAGTAATATTATTTTAATGTTTTTTGTTTAAATATTATTTTCTTTTTTTAATTGAGCAAAATGTAAAAAAAAAATTAAAAAGTTTAATATTTTCCACTGTTTCCACTGTTAAACACTAGGGGGAGCAGCTTCAGAAATCCCACTGTAGGAAAAAGCTCACGTTACAGCTTGCAGTAAAGTGGGTGGAGTCTGCTCTCCTGTATGTGATGGCACGCCTCCACCTCCCAATCTGAGTGTTTACAGAGGATAACAGAGAATGACATGTAGGGACACAATGCAGAGCCATTTTGTTGGTGACCAGAAATGTCTAAAGTGTCACCAAGGACAGAAGGAGTATCACACAGGACAGGATTAGATACACGGCTCTGCAAACAGTATCACACAGGAGAGGATTAGACACACAACTCAGCAGACAGTATCACCCAGGCTAGGATTAGATACACGGCTCAGCAGACAGTATCACACAGGCTAGGATTAGATACACGGCTCAGCAGACAGTATCACCCAGGCTAGGATTAGATACACGGCTCAGCAGACAGTATCACACAGGCTAGGATTAGATACACGGCTCAGCAGACAGTATCACACAGGCTAGGATTAGATACACGGCCATGCAGACCGCATCACCCAGGACAGGATTAGATACACGGCCGTGCAGACCGCATCACCCAGGACAGGATTAGATACACGGCCGTGCACACAGCATCACCCGGGAGAGGATTAGATACACGGCCGTGCAGACCGCATCACCCAGGACAGGATTAGATACACGGCCGTGCACACAGCATCACCCAGGATAGGATTAGATACACGGCCGTGCACACAGCATCACCCAGGACAGGATTAGATACACGGCCGTGCACACAGCATCACCCAGGACAGGATTAGATACACGGCCGTGCACACAGCATCACCCAGGAGAGGATTAGATACACGGCCGTGCACACAGCATCACCCAGGACAGGATTACATACACGGCCGTGCAGACCGCATCACCCAGGAGAGGATTAGATACACGGCCGTGCAGACCGCATCACCCAGGACAGGATTAGATACACGGCCGTGCACACAGCATCACCCGGGAGAGGATTAGATACACGGCCGTGCAGACCGCATCACCCAGGACAGGATTAGATACACGGCCGTGCACACAGCATCACCCAGGATAGGATTAGATACACGGCCGTGCACACAGCATCACCCAGGACAGGATTAGATACACGGCCGTGCACACAGCATCACCCAGGACAGGATTAGATACACGGCCGTGCACACAGCATCACCCAGGAGAGGATTAGATACACGGCCGTGCACACAGCATCACCCAGGACAGGATTACATACACGGCCGTGCAGACCGCATCACCCAGGAGAGGATTAGATACACGGCCGTGCACACAGCATCACCCAGGACAGGATTAGATACACAGCTCATCAGACAGCATCACCCAGGACAGGATTAGATACTGTCTGATGAGCTGTGTATCTAATCCTGTCCTGGGTGATGCTGTGTGCACGGCCGTGTATCTAATCCTGTCCTGGGTGATGCGGTCTGCTGAGCTGTGTATCACCCAAGAGAGGATTAGATACACGGCTCAGCAGATAGTATGAAACAGGAGAGGATAATACACAGCCGTGCGGACAGCATCAGCGGCGGTACTCGCATGCAGTGGGGCAAGGGCACACACATACACAGCAGCGGCGAGCAGAGCGGTGGCTGGGGAGAGTGGAGGGAGGAAGTGTCATCGGAGACGGTAACTGCGGGGGGAGGGGCGGCACTAGCGGGGGCTGAGGAGAGCGAAGGGATGGGGTATCAGCGGAGACGGGAACGGCGAGGGGGAGGGGCGGCACTAGCGGGGGCTGAGGAGAGCGAAGGGATGGGGTGTCAGCGGAGACGGGAACGGCGAGGGGCGGCACTAGCGGTAGCAGTAGCGGGGGCTGGGGAGAGCGGAGGGAGGCGGTGTCATCGGTAACGGGGGCAGGGGAGGGGAGGCGGCCTGTACTCACACATCCCGGCGGTTGACAGGGGTGAAGTGGAGCAAACAGCATACGCTGTTAGCTCCACGATGATGGCGGCTGAACTCCTCCCTCTGCTGTGATCTGGACAGCCCAGGGGGCCTTTAAACACATGAATTTGCTTTGATCTAAACCATCCATTCTAGCTCTGGCAGTATGTTTAGGGTCGTTGACCTGCTTCTCGGTGAACCTATGCCCCAGTCTTAAGCTGCTTTCACACTTCTGTTGTTTTGCATCAGTCACAATCCGTTTTGTGACTGATGTGATGGATGCGTTGGAGATTGTGGTACAACTGATGGGACAGATCCGTTAAAAAAACCAGGACTTCCGGTTCCGGCGCTGTGATGTGAGGAGGCGGGAGACAGAGCTCCGCACGTTCCTCAGCCCCACACACACCGACTACAAGAGCCCCACGGCCGCGGGAGGAGGCGGAGAACGGGAGGCGAGGAGCAGGAGGTGACCGTGCATGGAGCGGTACCTCCTCCGGAGCAGCGGCAGACAGCTGAAGCAGGGTGCTGCAGAGAGAGCAGAGCACATGGAGCACGAAATGGCGGCCGCGGCAATATGCAGGGAGGTGAGCGGGGACAGATGGAGGAGGAGGAGGGGGAGCAGCTGAGAGAGCAGCGGAGAACTCAGCAACACGAACAGCAGACAGCCCAGCAGCACGAGCAGCAGACAGCCCAGCAGCACGAGCAGCAGACAGCCCAGCAGCACGAGCAGCAGACAGCCCAGCAGCACGAGCAGCAGACAGCCCAGCAGCACGAGCAGCAGACAGCCCAGCAGCACGAGCAGCAGACAGCCCAGCAGCACGAGCAGCAGACAGCCCAGCAGCACGAGCAGCAGACAGCCCAGCAGCACGAGCAGCAGACAGCCCAGCAGCACGAGCAGCAGACAGCCCAGCAGCACGAGCAGCAGACAGCCCAGCAGCACGAGCAGCAGACAGCCCAGCAGCACGAGCAGCAGACAGCCCAGCAGCACGAGCAGCAGACAGCCCAGCAGCACGAGCAGCAGACAGCCCAGCAGCACGAGCAGCAGACAGCCCAGCAGCACAACCAGTTCCCAGGCCTGCAAATTGATTATAAGGAATAACGTTTGGAACACCATTCTAAGTCTGAACTGGGTGCAAAAACCTAAAAAAACATCACTATGGGGAGATAAGGTATGCACACCAGTGACTATGTAAGGGGAATACATGAAATAGCAGAAACTGCTGTGTGAATACTGACTTGAAAAATCCAATAGCTATATGTAAGAGTAAAAATGTGAAAAATGGAATCTGCATTACTGCCATGAACATATGAATCAAGAGAAATTTAGCTACTGAATTGATCAATGCAATAGAGCCCCAACACTACGCCAAAGTATTGGGGAAATACGTAGAGAAATACTTTGGCGTAGTGTTGGGGCTCTATTGCATTGATCAATTCAGTAGCTAAATTTCTCTTGATTCATATGTTCATGGCAGTAATGCAGATTCCATTTTTCACATTTTCACTCTTACATATAGCTATTGGATTTTTCAAGTCAGTATTCACACAGCAGTTTCTGCTATTTCATGTATTCCTCTTACATAGTCACTGGTGTGCATACCTTATCTCCCCATAGTGATGTTTTTTTTAGGTTTTTGCACCCAGTTCAGACTTAGAATGGTGTTCCAAACGTTATTCCTTATTGTTAGTAGTTTTTCGTTTGTGAACCCTCCCCAACCACACCTATTGCCAATCCATATCATACGCATAAATAGCCTGGGTCTCAGCTTCCCATACACGGTAAGTTTTTTTAACTGCATGAGAGGACACACACAAGCTAGGGACCCCAACGTAGAGAAATACTTTGGCGTAGTGTTGGGGCTCTATTGCATTGATCAATTCAGTAGCTAAATTTCTCTTGATTCATATGTTCATGGCAGTAATGCAGATTCCATTTTTCACATTTTCACTCTTACATATAGCTATTGGATTTTTCAAGTCAGTATTCACACAGCAGTTTCTGCTATTTCATGTATTCCCCTTACATAGTCACTGGTGTGCATACCTTATCTCCCCATTGAAAATTGATTATGACCGTCTGGCTGGAGCAGTGGCAGTGCACCTGGCAGACAACATCAAAGACTCTCTAGAGGCCATGGTGGGGGCAGCGCTAGCACCCTTGAAGGAACAGGTCACACAGCAGGGAGCCAGGATGTCAGAGATGGAGCAAAGAATCTCTGACACAGAGGACGAGGTGACAGCATTAAAGGGGCAGCTGCAGGAGATGGTGAAGGGATCCCAGGCCATGAGAGACAAACTAGAGGATCTAGAAAACCGCTCCAGAAGAAGCAATTTAAGGCTGGTGGGACTGCCGGAATCCATAAGCATGCGGAAATTGGACAACATATGTGAATCAGAGCTCCCCAAGGCGCCTAGGTCTGACGCACAAATGCAGGGTGGAAAGAGCGCACAGAGTGGGCCCTGTAAGAGATCGTCCAGGCACAGGAGGAACAAGTGGGAAGGAAGACAGCACGGGAGTGACGGGACCAGTCAGGCTGCGCCAAGTGATAATAAAAAAACTTGGAATACAAAGACAAAGAAGAGATACTGCGAGCGTTTAGAGGAAGGAGGACCCCACTGTCTTTACAAGGGCATAAAGTGCTGATCTTCGGGGACTACTCGGCGGAGGTTACACGCAAAAGGAAAGCCTTTAGTAAGATTTGTACCGCGCTGTATCGTAAAGGCATAAAATTCCAACTGCTCTATCCTGCAATACTGAGAGTAACAAGACTGGATGGATCCCTTTTTGCGACGAAAGACTTGAGTGAGGCGGAGAGATGGATGGAGGAGATGGAGAACAGAAACCAGACGGAGGACTTACCGGAGAGGCAACATGATCGGCAAGGAAGAGAGGAGGAGAGCCGGGAATCGGGCCGGAACGACTGGATGGAGGGGAAGGAGATACATGCAGGAAGCCCAAAGGCAAGGAGGTCGCCGTCGCGTAGGCCTGGAAACCAGAAGAAGGGAGCGCCATGAGAGAGGCTGCAAGGAGAAGAATTGATATTTTGAACTGAACTGAGGGGCCCAAGAGAGAGGGGACTGACAGAATGCAGGGGATGAGTAACATCTACTGTTTATTATTGCATTTTTACTTTCTGCTTCCTCTTCCACTTCCTACTTCCTCTTCCACCTCCCCTTCCGCTTCCTGCTTCCCCTTTCACTACCTCTTCCACTTCCTACTCCACTTCCTCTGCCACTTCTTACTTCTTCCACTTCCTCTTCCACTTCATACTGCCTCTTCCACTTCCTCTTACACTTCCTCTTCCACCCCATCTACCTCTTCCTACTTCCTTTTACACTTCCTACTTCCTCTTCCTTTTCCCACTTCCTACTTCCTCTTCCTACTTCCACTTCCTGTCCCACTTCCTCTTCCTTTTCCACTTCCTACTTCAACTTCCTTTTCCACTTCCTACTTCCTCTTCCACTTCCTTTTCCCACTTCCTACTTCCTCTTCCACTTCCTTTTCCACTTCCTCTCCCACTTCCCTTTATATTTCCCACTTCCTTTTCCATTTTTATTTCCCATCTCCCTTGTGCTTTCTTTTTCTCCTTTTTTCTCTCTTGTAGGCTTTTCCTTCCTTTCTCTTTCTCTTCAGTTCCCCTCGCCTCTTCAATTTATATTGACCAAGGTGCCCTGCCCCCTCGGGGGTGTAGGGGGGTCCTAACATCTATGAGGGACCGGGTTTCTCTCTCTTTAGTATCTACTGATAAATCGCTCCTCTGGTAGCCAGGTCACTTCTGCTGATGGGAGGAGAAGTGAAAATGAGATCAGAGGCAACAAATAGGTATGGGCAATGAGGGTGAGGGTATTGTATGCTGGCACGGCTATTGACCAGGAAGGCCTTGCTCTGGTGTGTTAGATAACAGAACAATGGGGGACAGGCTATATGTAAATGTTAATTAGGGGGCTGAGAGGGAATTGCGGAGCCAGGAGCATCACAGAAAAAATGGAAGTGGTGAGACGATTGATTGTAAAGGGGGGGGGGGGACAGTTGAGGGGTTGTTAGTTGATAATAGATCTAGGTTGAATAGTTGGGTTCAGGGAAAGCAACGCTATAAGCACACCGAAAGACAACTGAGGGCAGTTGGGGGGGTAGCCAACAGGTTTATAGTTAATGCCAAGAAGGGGACACAAGGTTGCCCCCAGGCAATACATAGTTGTAAGCACACAGCGGAGTTAGAGGAAATGCAAAGCCACGCACATGGGGGGACACAAAAAACATGAACAACGGGGACTATGGTTAAAATAGTGACATGGAACGTGAAAGGTCTGAAATCACCTCACAAGCGCATGATGGTTCTGTGACATCTTAAAAGATTGAAGGTAGATATCGCACTGCTGCAGGAAACGCATTTACCACGGGAAGATTTTTTTCGAATGCAGAAATAATGGGTAGGAAAAATAGTTGGGCTCCACGGGAAGGAAAGCAGGGGTCATGATTCTATTAAACAAACATTTCAACCATACAATAACTTCCCAAGATAGCGACGAGGAAGGTAGATATGTCCATATAAAATTAAATAGCACGCAGGGAGAGTTTAGCATACACAACATATATGCCCCCAACAAGGAGCAGAATGCATTTTTCAAACTTATCACAAGTAAAGTGGGAATGGACACAGAAAGGAACAAAATAGTGGGAGGAGATTTCAATGCGGTGGTCCATGGGGAAGAGAATAGGCGACATAACAGGGGTCAAGGTGGGCAGACAAGAACGACAAGGCTTGATGTCTAGGCTGCTGGAAGACACAAATCTGAAAGACAGTTGGAGGCTACAGGACCCATATGACCGTGAATTCACTCACTACTCACATCCGCATGACGCATGGTCAAGAATTGATTATATTCTGGTTGGCCAATCATTTTTGACTACGGTCAGAGATGTGGATATTGAGAACAGGGTGATATCGGACCACAGCCCGGTGACCTTAGAAATAAATGACACAGTTCAGAGGGGATCGGATTATTTGTGGAGGTTCTCGTCCTTTCTACTTAGAGATACAGATTTTGTCAAAATTCTGAAAGGCTGGTGGGAAGAGTATAGCAACACCAACAGCGAACATGAGACAGATGTAATGTTATTTTGGGAAGCAGCAAAAGCAGTGCTGAGAGGGAGGCTAATGGGGTATGTTGCTACAATCAAGAGACATACACATGCACAATACCAAGAAGCTAGTGATACGCTTAGTTCCCAAATATTTCATATATTTCTTCATCGTTCCTTATGGGAGACCCAGACCATGGGTGTATAGCTTCTGCCTCCGGAGGACACACAAAGTACTACACTAAAAAGTGTAGCTCCTCCCTCTTAGCATATACACCCCCTGGATAACCAAATATAGCCAGTTCAATGCTTTGTGTTCAGGAGTCACACAACCACACATGCATCCTCATCTGTTTTTGATTTTTGAAAAGAGTTTGAAGAAAAGCGGGTCCAAGCCTGGACTCCCGGCATGTCCCTTCTCACCCCACTGTGTCGGCGGTGCTGTTAAGGTTGATTTCAGGGCTGGAGCCCTTCATGCCGCACTCCTTCACCATCCCCTGGGGCTCTGGCTTGAAGTGGGAGCCAGCACGGTTCTCACTGCCTTGCAGGAGACCGGTCTCCATCCGCAGCCCCTTTTGGATCCTGCCGGACGGAGCACTCATCCCTCAGGGACCTGGCCCTGCGTCTCACAATCTAAGTATCTGAGACGTGGTTATCAGGGGGTCCCTTGTACTTTATTGTTGGGGAGAGTGTGCTGTGTAACTATGCTGACTTTCCGGCCGGTTCTCTGGTTTTCACCGGAGAACCGCGCCGATGGTGCCTGCGCGCCGGCCGCATTGTTAAATTTAGGCCCCGGCTTCGTTTGAGGCCTACTTTCGTTTTCACTGCCCCTGCATGCCAATCATGCAGAGGGACAGTGTGGCTCCGCCCAGCGGCTGTTCAGCACAGGGAAGGGACACTCCTCTCTGAGGAAAGATTCCCTCCCCTGTATACCTCCTTTGCCCTCCGGATCCCGCTCTTTGAGATAGGCCCCGCCCCCTCTCCTCGCTCCGGCGCCATTTTATCAGCGTTCTCACACTGATTGGAGCTGCCTGCAGCATCTCTCTGGGGGTCCGGTCTGTGGCATCTGGAGGGCACACAAACGGTCGGGTAAGCCACAACCTCCAGTTGTGGACCTAGTTATATACTCTCTGGGGGCCATTCTACTCAGAACCCCCACTTCAGCAGCATGTCTCACACAAGGAGCAAGGCTGCAAGGCTGTACTCAATATGCACTGCATGTAAGCTCGTGCTGCCTGAACCGAGCACATATCCACATTGTGATGCCTGCTCTAACATGGTGGTGCCTCAGCCTGGAGTCTCACTCCCAGTGGTCCCTCCGGCTGCTTTGGCTCCGGTGGCTGAACCCCCGGCTTGGGTAGAATCCTTCTCTAAGTCTATCTCCCAGTCCTTTGCCGACTCCATGGGACAGTTGTCCCGGACTCTGCTGAGCATGCATCAGCCCCCTTCTCAGGGCGCCTCTGCTGCTACGGCTCGCTCAGCAGAGCTCACAGAGCTCAGACCCCGTCCTCCTAAACGGAGACGCAGGGGCTCCTCTCCTTCCTTGTCCCGCGGCTCCGATTCACGAGCTGAATCACAGGACGAGGAGGATACCTTTACTGTATAAAGCGGCAGGGGCCTCGTTCTCCCCGTCTTTTGCAGCAGTATGGGCACTTAAAGCCGTCTCTGCCTCTCTGGAGGAGATGCATTCCCTCACCAGGGACTCTATGCCCGAAATGGTTGCCTTAACTTCCCAGGCTTCAGCCTTTTCATCCTATGCCATGTCTGCCATTCTGGAGGCTTCTCACCGCACGGCGGTGGCTTCGGCTAATTCCCTCGCTATACGCAGGATCTTGTGGCTGCGAGAGTGGAAAGCAGACGCTTCTTCCAAGAAGTACCTTGCTGGGCTCCCATTTGCCGGGTCCCGGCTGTTCGGCGAACAACTGGATGAAATCATTAAGGAAGCTACTGGCGGGAAGAGTACTTCCTTGCCACAAACTAAAACCAGGAAACCTGTCCAGGGCAGGAACCAGTCGAGGTTTCGTTCCTTTCGTTCCTCTAACTGGTCATCCTCTAAGCCCTCAGCCTCGTCCACTAACTCAGCCAAGGACCGAAAACCCAGCTGGCGCACGAAGCCGCGTCCTCAGAAGTCCGCAGGAGCCGCTGCCACTAAGGCAGCCTCCTCTTGACTATCTGGCCGCGCCAGCAACGTCCTTGGTCGGTGGCAGGCTCTCCCACTTTGGCGACGTGTGGTTTCAACACGACTCCGATCAGTGGGTGCGGGATATCATCTCCCACGGCTACAGGATAGAATTCTCTTCCAGCCCGCCAAACAGATTTTTTCTGTCCACTCCCCCCTGCTCCAAGGCCGCCACCTTCTCGCAGGCCGTGGCATCCTTGCAGGCCAATGGAGTAATTGTACCGGTTCCCGCCCGGGAACGGTTCAGAGGTTTCTACTCAAACCTCTTCCTAGTCCCCAAAAAGGACGGTTCCTTCCGGCCCATCCTGGATCTCAAGCTTCTCAACAAGCATGTTCAGGTGCGGCATTTTCGCATGGAGTCTGTGCGATCAGTCATTGCCTCAATGACCCAAGGAGATTTCCTAGCATCCATCGACATCAGAGATGCCTATCTGCATGTGCCAATTGCAGTTTCACACCAGCGTTGGCTACATTTTGCAATCGGAGAGGAACATTTCCAATTCGTGGCTCTCCCCTTCGGGTTAGCCACGGCCCCTCGAGTATTCACCAAGGTCATGGCAGCAGTGGTTGCGGTTCTGCACCTCCAGGGGTTGGCAGTGATTCCTTACCTGGACGACCTTCTAGTCAAGGCTTCATCCAGTGCAGACTGTCAGCGGAGTGTCTCGCTCACTCTCGCCACTCTAGTCCAGTTCGGGTGGCTTGTCAATCTACCCAAGTCCACTCTGACTCCGACCCAGAGTCTGACGTACCTAGGGATGCAGTTCGAGACTTTGCCAGCACTTGTAAAGCTGCCCTTAGTCAAACAGCAGTCCCTCCATCTGGCGGTGCGCTCTTTACTGAGGTCTCGCCGTCACTCCATCGGGCACCTAATGCAGGTGCTGGGTCAGATGGTGGCGTCAATGGAAGCGGTTCCCTTTGCCCAGTTCCATCTGCGTCCCCTGCAGCTGGACATTCTCCGCTGTTGGGACAAGCGGACTTACTCCTTGCACAGGTTGGTGGCTCTGTCGCCACAGACCAGGGGCTCCCTTCAGTGGTGGCTTCGGCCCCTCTCTCTGTCTCAGGGACGTTCCTTCCTGGCCCCGTCCTGGATGATCCTCACCACGGATGCCAGTCTAATCGGCTGGGGAGCAGTATATCTCCACCACAGAGCGCAGGGCACTTGGACTCAGTCCGAATCAGCCCTCTCGATCAATGTGCTGGAAATCAGAGCTGTGCTTCTAGCTCTCTTAGCCTTTCACCATCTGTTGGCGGGCAAGCACATTCGAGTCCAGTCAGACAACGCGACAGCGGTTGCCTACATCAATCACCAGGGCGGGACACGCAGCCGCCTGGCAATGTTGGAGATCCTTCAGTGGACGGAGGACTCCAAGTCCACCATATCCGCAGTCCACATCCCAGGCGTGGAAAACTGGGAGGCAGATTATCTCAGCCATCAGACCGTGGACAGAGGCGAGTGGGCTCTGCATCCGGCAGTGTTTTGGACAATCTGCCGCAAGTGGGGCACTCCGGAAGTGGATCTAATGGCATCCCGGCACAACAACAAGGTTCCAGTTTACGTGGCTCGCTCCCACGATCCTCAGGCCTTTTGCAGCGGACGCGCTGGTTCAGGATTGGTCCCAGTTTCGTCTGTCTTACGTGTTTCCCCCTCTAGCTCTCTTGCCCAGAGTCCTGCGCAAGATCAGAATGGAGGGCCGTCGGGTCATCCTCATTGCTCCAGACTGGCCCAGGTGAGCTTGGTATCCAGACCTGCTCCACCTGTCCGTAGAGGTGCCGTGGCATCTTCCGGATCGTCCAGACCTTCTCTCACAAGGTCCGTTTTTCCGCCAGAATTCTGTGGCTCTCAGATTGACGGCGTGGCTCTTGAGTCCTGGATCTTGACGACTTCTGGTATCCCTCTTGAAGTCATCTCCACTATGACTCGGGCTCAGAAGTCTTCCTCGGCCAAGATATATCACAGGACCTGGAGAATCTTCCTGTCCTGGTGTCGCTCTTCCGGCCATGCTCCTTGGCCTTTTTCCCTGCCTACTCTTCTGTCCTTTTTACAGTCCTCAAGGGTCAGGTCTCGGCTCTGTCAGTATTGTTCCAGCGGCGTATCGCCCGACTGGCTCAGGTGCGCAACTTCATGCAGGGCGCATCTCACATCATTCCGCCTTACCGGCGGCCTTTGGATCCCTGGGACCTTAATCTGGTCCTCACGGCCTTGCAGAAACCCCCTTTTGAGCCACTTAGGGAGGTTTCTTTGTCTCGTCTTTCACAAAAAGTGGTCTTTCTAGTGGCCATAACCTCCCTCAGGAGAGTCTCTGATTTGGCTGCTCTCTCTTCGGAGTCACCTTTTTTGGTTTTTCATCAGGACAAGGTGGTTCTCCGTCCGACTCCGGACTTTCTTCCTAAGGTGGTATCTCCTTTCCATTTTAACCAGGATATTTCCCTGCCTTCCTTTTGTCCGGCTCCTGTTCATCGCTTTGAAAAAGCGTTGCATACTCTGGATCTGGTGCGGGCGCTCCGGATCTATGTGTCTCGCACCGCTGCTCTTAGGCGGTGCACCTCTCTTTTTGTGCTGACCTCAGGTCGGCGCAAGGGCCTCTCGGCTTCTAAGCCGACCCTAGCTCGTTGGATTAGGTCGGCCATTTCCGATGCCTACCAGTGTTCTCAGGTGCCTCCCCCGCCGGGGATCAAGGCACACTCGACCAGAGCTGTCGGTGCCTCTTGGGCTTTCCGGCACCAGGCTACGGCTCAGCAGGTCTGTCAGGCTGCCACTTGGTCTAGTCTGCATACCTTTTCGAAGCACTACCAAGTGCATGCTCATGCTTCGGCAGATGCGAGCTTGGGCAGACGCATCCTTCAGGCGGCTGTCGCCCATTTGTGAAGTTAGGTTTTGCCTACTTCTCAGTTTTCTGTTTATTCCCACCCATGGACTGCTTTGAGACGTCCCATGGTCTGGGTCTCCCATAAGGAACGATGAAGAAAAAGAGAATTTTGTTTACTTACCGTAAATTCTTTTTCTTATAGTTCCGTAATGGGAGACCCAGCACCCTCCCTGTTGCCTGATGGCAGTTTTCTTGTTCCGTGTGTTTTCACCGGCTGTTGTTGTAGACAGAGGCTCCGGTTGTTCCGGTTTTTTGCTCTATCTCTACTTGTGGGTGGCTTTCCTCCTTCAGCTTTTGCACTAAACTGGCTATATTTGGTTATCCAGGGGGTGTATATGCTAGGAGAGAGGAGCTACACTTTTTAGTGTAGTACTTTGTGTGTCCTCCGGAGGCAGAAGCTATACACCCATGGTCTGGGTCTCCCATTACGGAACTATAAGAAAAAGAATTTACGGTAAGTAAACAAAATTCTCTTTTTTTCTCTATGTCCCAAAAAGCAAAAGAGGAATGGAAGGGGGCGAAACAAGAGTTCGAGCTTTGGGCAGAAAAAAGGGAAGAGCTAGTACGGTCACAAATGGAGGTTGACCTGCAGAGATATGGCAATAAAGCAGGGAAATTACTGGCCAATTTGGCTAAGGGAAGGCGACCAATGACTTCAATAATCAGTATGACTGGACAGGAGGGGAACAAATCCACAAAACTACAGGAAATTAACCAGATCCTGGGGGATTACTATGAGAAACTGTATAGTAAGGGGAATGAGGGGGGTGAAGGAGGGGCAGAATGGCTGAAACAAACCTCACCCGACTCAGCACAGAGGAGCTGACTAGTCTGAATGCAGAAGTCACAATAGAAGAAGTCCAAAAGGTGATAGGAGAGCTCCGGGAACCGATGGGTTCAATGGGGAATTCTATAAAGTGATGAAGGAGCAGATCTCACCGATATTGACACGTGTGTTTAACAAAATACTGGGAGGCACGAAAATATCGAGTTACCTCAACACGGCATATATAAAACTTATACCTAAGGGTGAGAAAAACCTAGATAATCCAGCAAACTATAGACTGATCTCTTTGATCAACCAGGACCTAAAATTACTGACCAAATTGATGGCCAACAGACTGGCGGAGATATTACCGAACGTAATCTCTTCGGCCCAATCGGGGTTTGTAAAGGGGAGATCGGCGGTGACCAATATAAGAAAATCCATGCTAGTAATGGATGCCAATAGGCACGGACAACCACAGAAGGGGGCATTTCCAGCCATGATCACACTAGATGCCGAAAAGGCATTTGACAATGTAAGGTGGTCATGGCTGGAAACAGTAATGGATGAGGTAGGCATTCAGGGAGCATTTAGAACATTCATTAGAGTATTATATGCGAATCCTAAAGCCAGGGTGGCGACCCCAGGATTTCTGTCGAGACCTTTCCCATTGACTAAAGGGACTAGACAGGGGTGCCCACTGTCCCCCCTCCTGTTCAACCTGGCGATCGAGCCCCTATCAAGAATGTTGAATGAGGGAAATTGCTTTGAAGGTATCAGCATTGGAGGGGAGGTGCTACGGTGAGCCCTGTTTGCGGATGACATTATATTGTTTATGAATAAACCCCAGAAGGAACTCCCAAGGACACTACAACGGATAGAGGAATTTGGAAACTTGGCAGGTTTTAAATTAAATAAGGCAAAATGTGAAATACTGTTTCTACACCAACAGAACACAGCGGTGTTGGCAGCTCAGGGAATAGGAGACAATGTCCATGGGATACCAATAGCGAGAACCCACGATAAATATCTGGGAATCCAAGTGGGACGCCAACCTGCATCGATATGAGTTAAATTTTAAACCACTGATAACGAAAATAGAACGGGAATTGAAGATGTGGGAGGGGCTTCCATTATCACTACTGGGTAGGAACCATCTTCTAAAGATGATGAGTTTCTCAAAACTATTATACCCAATGCAGACTATCCCTATATTATTAAAACACACAGACGTAAACAGGCTGAACAAGGCGTTTTCGACCTTCTTGTGGAGGGGAAAAAGGCCGAGAATAAAGGCTGAGAAACTAATGCAGACGCTGGAGAAGGGGGGTATTAAAATGCCAAACATTAGAGGGTACAATCTGGCGTGCCTCATGAGACATGTAATAGACTGGTTAAGGAAGACAAACGGTTACTCGGACGTGAGATTGGAAGGCGAGTTCTGTAAACCCTGGGATTTGGGGGCAATATTGCATACGTCACTTGCTAACATACCACGGCATATTAAAAACTCACTACTATGCAGAGATACAGTGATGGCGTGGAAGGCGGTGAGAAAAAAATTCAACTTACCCTGGTGAATATCTAAATACTTAAACATATGGAGTTTCCCGGAATTCCCAGCGGGCAGGGAAAACAAATTATTTATAGAATGGCGGAGAAAAGGTATAAAAGGGGTGAAAGATCTACTTCATGAGACGGAAAATAGATGGTTGTCCTATCAAGAAATTGTGACAAAATATGGGCTATCTCCATTCCAAGTTATAAAATATAAACAGATAGAGAAAGGTATAATGCAGCTACTGAGAGATGTCGGGAAGGAACAAGAGATAAATGACATGGATCAACTTATTATGCAGGAGCAGCGGGAAATTAACATAACTTCACTATACAAAGCTTTACGAGAGGTGTTAGTTCCCTTAAGCACAGATAAGACCCTGGGAACATGGGCGAGACAATTGGGAGATGAGACAGCAGGGGACAGGATACTAAGAGGATGGATGAGAATGAGAAAAGAGGTGGTTAATGAGAGCGGGAGGGACACACATTTTAGACTGATGCACAGGGCGATCTATGGCTTCAACATACCAAACAAACAGAAGATTAATAAGATAGTACATTGTCCCAAATGTAGGATGCTAAACACAGATCTGTTACATGGGAATTGGCAATACCCGGAGAGTTAAAAATTCTGGAAAAAAATGCAGGCGCTAATAACTAGTATATGGGGGGTAGAGGTGGAGATGGACCCATTGATATGGATTTTTCATGATGACCATGTTGAACAAATAGCAAGAGTGAGTGAAAAAAGAGAGAGAATACCAAAGCTGTTCTATAGTTTAACCATAATAGGAAAAAGGGCTTTGCTGGGCAAATGGCTCGAAGGTAAGGTTCTTTCAGAAGACGAGGTAATGAGGCAGATTAAAATGCTACTTAGAATTGAACAGAGGACAGCAGAAAAAAACAAAGACGGTTTGACCGACACATTCTTTAAAAAATGGAGAAAATTCATTGAAAAACAATGTGAAGCTACAGAAATACAAACAATAGTTACTCCCTTCACGTACACAGAGTGGTATCTACTAGAAGACATTAAGGGAACATTAGGGAAATTAAAACAGCCATAATGTGAAGGTGTGATAAGAAGGCAAATGATTCATCTAGAGGCATGGGGTGGAAAAAAAAAATGACAAAATGTGGCGTGGCTGGGTATTCTTCGTGTGGGCTAGACAGGAGGAAAAAAGTGTGCTAAGTTGTTGGGGGGGTTATTTTAGAATAGAAGGGGGGGAAAACAAGGGAAACAGGAGCAATAGTTAATTGCCAATAACCTGTTAATGGACATGGTGAATCCATACTTGCTATATTGTTTATCAAGATGTAATGCATATGAAAATTTGGAATAAAATTTGGTGTTTAAAAAAAAACAACAAAAAAAAAACTGATCCATTGTAGCAGTTTATACCTGGCAGAATCTGCGTGACGTCACCGCTGACAGCGCGACTCACTTCAGTTGCTCCGTGGAGCTCACAGCAAGCGGCGGTGCTCTACGGCCACTCCTGTCAGGTTCCGATGTAGCAGAGCTGAAAGCGTCATGGGACCTCGTATGGATTACATCGGACCTGGAGGGGCTTTTGGGGATTTTAATAAAGTGGTGAAAAGGTATTTTTTTGTCTTTTATTTCAAATAAAGATTTTTCGGTGTTTGTGTTTATTTTCACTACAGTTTAGTGATGGGGGGTGTCTCCTAGACACCTGCCATCACTAAGCTATGACTTAGTGGCAGCTATGGGCTGCCATTAACTCCATATTACCCCGATTGCCGCCGCACCAGGGCATTTGGGATGAGCCGGTAGAGTCCCGGGATCTAATCTAATGGATGCGGCAATTCTGGGCGGCTGCTGGCTGATATTTTTAGGCTGGGGGGCACCCCATAATGTGGGGCGACCCATCCTGAGAATACCAGACCTCAGCCGTGTGGCTTTACCTATGGTATCAAAATTGGGGGGGACCGCACATCGTTTTTTTGTTTTTTTTTTAAATATTTATTGTACTGCACGATATAGACCAGCCCACCGGCGGCTGTGATTGGTTGCAGTCAGACGCGGCCCCACGCTGAGTGACAGCTGTCTCACTGCAACCATAGGCGCCGGTGGGTGGGGGAAGCAGTGAATACGAGATGGAGTAATGAGCGGCCGTCATTTTCATAAACAGGAGAAGCCGCCGGAGCAGTGTGACAGCCGTGCAGCTCCGTGCCGGTGATCGGTGAGTAAGAGAGACCGACAGACCGAGAGAGGGAGAGACTGACTGACTGACCGACCGACAGACATAGACCAACAGAGAGATATTTTCTAACCAGAAAGGAATTTACACATCTGAGCATGCTCATTTGACGGATTGGACGGATTCAGGCACCCATAGGCTTCCATTATAACCAATGGTGGAATCCTGCGCACTTCGTTTTTTCGACGCTACAAAAAAACATTACATTCTGCGTTGCTTCAGCTCGGCGGTCAGTCATTCCATGACTGATCAGTTGCATAGCGGATGCAACGCAGGGCCATCAGTCGCAATCCATTGTTAATACAAGTCTATGGGGAAAAAACGTAATTCTGCAAAATATGTTGCATGATGCTGTATTTCCTCAAGGCAACGGATTGTGACTGATGCAAAACAACGCAAGGGTGAAAGCAGCCTTAAGTGTTTTGCAGCCTCCAAAGAGGAATTTCTCCAGGATTGCCCTGTATTTATCTACATCCATCTTCCCATAATCTCTGACCAGCTTCCCTGTCCCTGCTGAAGAAAAGCATTTCCACAGCATGATGCTGCCACCACCATATTTGTAGTTGGGGATGGTTTTTTTTTCAGGCTGATGTGCAGCGTAAGAATTTTTTGAGCTGAATGCAAAAAGTGTGTGTGGAGGAAAAGTACTTTGGTATCATCTGACCAGAGCATCTTCTTTTACATGCTAGCTGTATCCACTGAATGGATTTTTGCAAATTGCAAGCAAGACTTCTTATGGCTTGCGTTTAAAAAAAAAAAAATGGCTTTCTTCTGCCACTTTTCCAGAAAGGCACGATTTTTGGTCTCCAAGTTGCGCCATACTCCTTTCATTATCGTATGATGGCATGAACTGTGCTCCGTGAGATGTTCTAACCTTTGGTTATTTATTTATTTTTTTTGTAACCTAACCCTGCTTTACTCTTCTCAACTTTATCACGCTGTTTTCTGGTTTTCATGATGCTACTTGATCCCTAATGTCCTCAAACAAACCTAAGGCCTTTACAGAACAGCTGTAATTATACTGCGAATACATTACACACAGGACTCAATTTACTAATTGGGTGACTTGTGGAGGCAATTTGTCACTCAGGATTTTATTTAGGTGTATTAGACATACAGGGGCTGAATATAAATGCACATCTGAATTTTCAGATTTATATTTTAAAATATTTAGAAATCCATGTATCGTTTTCTTTTCACTTCACAAATACGTGCTGCCTAATGTTGGTATATCACATAAAATCCCAATAAAATACATCTCGGTTGATTGGTGTAACATGGAAAAAAGTGGAAAAGTTCACAAGGTATGAATACCTTTTCAAGGAATACATACATGTAGTTTTCAGATTACTCTATATAATATAATTCATCGTACATTTGTTCTGCTGTTTATATTGCGTTTTATCGTCCTCATTCCTCCAATATGCTCTTTTCTTTGTAGACTGACGTGACTATCGCAGTGGAGGAGCTCAAAGCTACAAAAGCGTCTATGAGCCAAAGACTAGCAAAGGTACTGAGGTCTCGCTTATTAATGGAGTAAAACTGTGGGTTTAGCAGTACTTAATGGCAATAGGCCATCTCTGTTTGATAATTGGGGGGGTCCTGCTGGAGAGGTCCCTCTATTATGTACACTGTCACAGCAGCTCCTCTCTATGAGCGAATGTGTCTGGTATGAAATCTTAATCCTATTTATATAAATGGATCTAAGCTTCAGTATTGGTCTCAGCCATTTTTTAAACACTGTCCTGCTTCTGTGTGTTAACAGATATTCTGCTTATTGTTGGTGGTTGGAGAGTTGGACCACTAAAGCTCAAACATTGGTGGCCTATTTTTTAGTAATTTGTGTGCAATTTTAATGCTAAGCAATCACCCCCTCCATGGTCATGATCATGATTAAGAGTGCGTTGTCACTTGAAACGCGTCGCTGACGTCAGTCATGTTATAATCTTGACTGCAATGTGCTTTTTACTTGTGCCAAAAGGAAAATAAAAGAAAATAAAAATTGATATCCCTCTGTTGAAGCTGGATTTTTTTCTATTTGGATCCTGCCTAACTGTCCCTGTATACACTAGCATAGATAAAGAGATATTTAGAAAAAGTATTTCTAAAGATCATATATCGTATACTAAGGAGCGAAGAGACTAGTCCCCTGGGCGATAGTTCCCCTGGCTAGTCAGTTCCATTAGCATCTTAGTACGTCCCTGTGGGCGTGTAACCTGCTAATGAATGCAGCAACAGAGGATGATCTCACTCACCTCTCCGCCTCCATCGCATCCGACGCTGGATTTCGGCTCAGTGCACATGACCCCGGAGTTTTGGTCATGCACACTATGAAGCCGGGTGTACGTGTCCTGGCTTCAAGCTGAAGTAGTGCATATAATCGAAACTCCGGGGTCATGCACACTTAGCCGAAATCCAGCATTAGACGCGATGGCAGTGGAGAGGTGAGTGAGATCATCCTCTGACGCTGCGCATTCATTAGCATATTAGCACGCCCACAGTGGTGTACTAACATGCTAATAGAGATGACTAGCCAGGGGAACTAATAAGAAATAACGTTTGGAACTCCATTCTATGTCTGAACTGGGTGCAAAAACCTAAAAAAACATCACTATGGGGAGATAAGGTATGCACACCAGTGACTATGTAAGGGGAATACATGTAATAGCAGAAACTGCTGTGTGAATACTGACATGAAAAATTCAATAGCTATATGTAAGAATGAAATGTGAAAAATGGAACCTGCATTACTGCCATGAATATATGAATAAAGAGAAATTAACTGCATGAGAGGACACACACAAGCTAGGGACCCCAACGTAGAGAAATACTTTGGCGTAGTGTTGGGGCTCTATTGCATTGATCAATTCAGTAGCTAAATTTCTCTTTATTCATATATTCATGGCAGTAATGCAGGTTCCATTTTTCACATTTCATTCTTACATATAGCTATTGAATTTTTCATGTCAGTATTCACACAGCAGTTTCTGCTATTACATGTATTCCCCTTACATAGTCACTGGTGTGCATACCTTATCTCCCCATAGTGATGTTTTTTTAGGTTTTTGCACCCAGTTCAGACATAGAATGGAGTTCCAAACGTTATTTCTTATTTGTTAGTAGTTTTTCGTTTGTGAACCCTCCCCATACACACCTATTGCCAATCCACATCGTATATATAGCCTGGGTCTCAGCTTCCCATACACGGTAAGTTTTTTAACTGCATGAGAGGACACACACAAGCTAGGGACCCCAACGTAGAGAAATACTTTGGCGTAGTGTTGGGGCTCTATTGCATTGATCAATTCAGTAGCTACATTTCTCTTTATTCATATATTCATGGCAGTAATGCAGGTTCCATTTTTCACATTTCATTCTTACATATAGCTATTGAATTTTTCATGTCAGTATTCACACAGCAGTTTCTGCTATTACATGTATTCCCCTTACATAGTCACTGGTGTGCATACCTTATCTCCCCATAGCCAGGGGAACTAACGCCCAGGGGACTAGTGCCGTCGCTCATACTTTTTCTAAAGATCCTGTTATCTATGCTAGTGTATACAGGGACGGTTAGGCAGGGATTAGCAATATGTACACAGAACTGCTCGTGGTTCCGGTTGCATATTGCGCCTGACAGGTTCCCTGTAAATATCCAAATGGTATATTCACTTTTCCATAAATGTAGCAAGGGGGGGGAGATACATACAACAACGATAGACACATTGCTAATCTTTTAAATTTGCAGCCGCTCCGGTGCTCCCAGCCAGTAACGTGGGTAGTTGGGCACTTCGTCTGTAACACACTAAAGGTGGTGTCATCACACACAGCGACAACGACGTCGCTGCTACGTCACCATTTTCTGTGATGTAGCAGCGACGTCCCGTCGCTGTGTGTGACATCCAGCAACGCGCTGGCCCCTGCTGTGAGGTCGCCACTCGTTGCTGAATGTCCAGCTTCATTGTTTGGTCGTCGCTCTCCCGCTGTGAAGCACACATCGCTGTGTGTGACAGCGAGAGAGCGACGAAATGAAGCGAGCAGGGAGCAGGAGCCAGCGTCTGGCAGCCTGCGGTAAGCTGTAATCAGGGTAAACATCGGGTAACCAAGAAGCCCTTTCCCTGGTTACCCGATATTTACCTTCGCTACCAGCGTCCGCCGCTCTCAGGCTACAAGTACCGGCTCCCTGTTCCCTGCACATGTAGCTGCAGTACACATCGGGTAATTAACCCGATGTGTACTGTAGCTAGGAGTGCAGGGAGCCAACGCTAAGCAGTGTGCGCGGCTCCCTGCTCTCTGCACATGTAGCACAGCGACGCGTGTCGTTATGATCGCTTCTGCGTTTGCTGTGTTTGACAGCTAAGCAGCGATCATAACAGCGACTTACAAGGTCGCTGTTGCGTCACAGAAAATGATGACGTAACAGCGACGTCGTTGTCGCTGTCGCTATGTGTGAACCCAGCTTAAACATAAGCTTGTCCTGCAGCAAGGAAGCCCCCGATCCACATGTGCCGGCTTCAGGCATTTACTGACATCACTGCTATAAAGCTGGGGCCAGTGATAGCTGGAGATCATCAGTGTAGGGCAAACTGACAAAGTTATTTATTCAGACTACTTAAACATCAACAGATTTATCAGGCAAGTGTTCTCCCCTCCCCGGTTAAAGTCAGACCCCACCTTAAAGGGAAACTGTCACTGGATGTTTATAATACTTACTTAATGGTCGGTGCGGAGCAGACTGGTCTGATGGGCATCTCTGTTCTCCGGGTCCGCACCTCCTCTTTCGGCCATCTTTGTCCTCCTTCTGAAGCTAGTGTGATGACGCGTTCTACATCATCTAAACTAGCCGACAGAGAGGTCCTGCACAGGCGCACTTTGATCTGCCCTGCTCCGAGTAGATCAAAGTGCGCCTGCACAGGACCTCAATGCCGGCTAGTGTGTATGACGTAGAAGGCGTCATCCACACTATCTTCAGAAGGAGGACAAAGATGGCCGAAAGAGGAGGTGCGGACCCGAAGAACGGAGACGCCTGTCCGACCAGTCTGCTCCGCACCGACCGTTAGGTAAGTATTATACACATCCGGTGACAAGTTACCTTTAAACATATGAAGATTTCTATTTAAAGAGTAACTGTCATTTTAAATTATAAATTAATAGTACATATAAAAATAAAAAAACTTTGTGATATATCCTCTTAGAGAAATGGATTTCTTTCTCTGACGCCTCATTGGGGGACACAGGACCATGGGTGTTATGCTGCCTAACCATAGGAGGACACTAAGTAGATTCAAAAGCATAGCTCCTCCTCTGCAGTATACACCCCCTGGCCGGGCCAGGCAACTTCAGTTTTAGCTTAGTGTCTGTAGGAGGCACATCCTTTCAAGGTTTTGTTATTTTTTGAGGGCGACGGTTTCCTTTTGGGACCTATCTCCCAATACCATCAACGGGCGGGAACGCAGAGTGTTGCCTCCACGTACCCCCTCCTGCGACGTTGGGTCCTGGGCTGCCTTTTACTGGACGACGGGTCCCACAGACACCGATTTTCCAGAGCCCAGAGCAGAGGCACAATTCCTCAGCCCCTCTTTGCAGGCTCTGAGTTGAACATTGCACCTGTGTGGCCGGACACAGCAAGCTGACTCTGCTATTCCCACTGCCTGGGCTGAGGCAGTGTTTAAGGTGAGATCCCCCCTGACTGGTTTCTCAGACAAAGGGAGAAAAGACGGTGCAGGGAAGGCTCCCAGGACTACTGAATATACATAATTTATTATGAGAAAGTCCCTTGCTGATTGCAAGGAGGAGAGCCCCAGGTATCCTGAACACAGTGCTAATTTTTCTCTAGCTGCGTGCTGGCTGAAGGAGGGGGAAGTCCCTCCCTGTTTGCAGAAAATCCTGCACAGATAATTTACCGGTGGCGGGGGGAGGGCCCAGAGCTCAGGAACTCGCACTGTTTATTTGCTCTGCTTATTTTCTCTAGCTGCGTGCTCTGATTGCAGGAAAGCCGGCAGAGATAATCCACCCGGTGACAAGCTGTGTGCTGACTGGAGGGAGGGGGAGAAAAACTGTCACAGAAGCTCCCTTCCCGCCGTTTTTTGCTACCGACAGCAGGGGGGCACACTGACTTTTTCTTGGCACTCTTTTAGCGATAAGCCCCGCCCCCCAGGAAAGCGTGCGAAGTTCTCCACAGAGCTTACTCCTTCCTGAGGACGCAGGGCCATTGGCTGATTCTGGTGAGGTACCTGCTTCACTTGTAGCTTTGCTGAGCATTGCTCCCCCTCCTGGCATACTCCTATTAGGAACATGCAGAATTCTAAGGGTACTAAGAGATTATTCAGCCTGCACTGCCTGCCACGCTGAGCTACCACATAAACACACCTCCTCTCTCTGTGAGTCCTGTGCCCCTATAGTCCCCCAAGATCCCCCCGCCACCACCGCCGCATCAGTCAGCCCAGAGCCTAGGGCTCCCAGCCCACCGGAATAGGCACAGTTTCTGTCCCAATCCATGGAAAAACTGTCACAGAACCTGGTTCTGGCTATACAATGTCGTCCTCCACACCCTTCTGGGCCCCTGGACGGAACGCAGCCTTAGGATACCCCTATGGAGGATCCTTCTGAGGTAATCCGGGCACATGCTTCACCGGTTGCAGGGATCAGCAAAAGAGCACACGGCCGGGTGTCTCCAGCACTCTCTCATGGCCCCCATGGGTCTCCCTCCGGAGCACACAGGGCAGGCTCTCCCACACGCTCCACGGCTTCTGAAGAGCTGGAGGAGGGAGAATGCTGTTTGTACCAGGAGGATTCCTTGGTTTCATCCTCCCCAGATGATCAAACTGCAATAGACTCCCTTATAGGAGCAGTCAACCAAACTCTGCATGTGGAGGATCCCCCATCCACTACCACTGACCATGCGGTCTCCTTTAAGGGGGCAAGGAAACCCCAAAAGGTTTCTGCTGATAACCCAGAGTTTCAGGATATCCTCACAAAGCAAAGGGAGAAGCCTGACAGGCGCTTCGGTAACCGAAAACTCATGGAGTCCCGGTACCCTTTTGCCTCACCTGCCCCTAAGGGCTGGGCCGATCCGCCCTCGGTCGACCCCCCGGTCTCCCGCCTTACCACAAAGACGCTCGTGTCTTTACTCGATGGTTCCTCCTTCAAGGACCCGACAGACAGACAGGTGGAGCACCTCGCCCGCTCTGCTTTTGAGGCTGCGGGTTCCTCCCTCTTGCCCTCCTTTGCCTCTGTGTGGGTCGCAAAGGCGATCTCGGTCTGGGCAGAATCCCTTAACACTTCGCTTGAGGAATCCCAGTTCACTCATACCTTCACAGAGGTAACAGCTCAAATTGCCGCTGCGGCGGAGTACCTCATGCAGGCCTCCATGGAAGCTGCTACCTGCGCAGCGTTTGCTTCAAATGCCATAGCCATCCGTAGAGCTCTCTGGCTCAGACAATGGTGAGCGGACTCTTCCTCCAAGAAGTCTCTCACGGGCCTTCCCTTTTTTCCAGACAGATTGTTTGGCGAACGTCTGGACAAGCTCATTTCTGACGCCACGGGAGGAAAGAGTACCTCCCTCCCCCAGCTGAAGTTCAGGACGACCTTCACCAGACGTCCACAGTCCTCGTTCCGCTCCTTCGGAACTCATTGGTTGGTCGACATCCCGTCCTGTCCACGCCACCAACCGCGGACTACGCAGGGACCGACCTTCTCAGCTCTCCCCGAAACCCACTTCGTCATGGCAGCCTAGACTGAAACAGTCCAGGACTAGGGAGACTCAGCCACGACGTTTTTTTCCCCCCTCATGACTCCTTCGGCGCCCCGAAGAAACACTCATTGTAGGAGGTCAACTGCGGCTCTTTCAACACATCTGGGCTGCCGCTTCAGACGACAAATGGGTGCGAGACCTTGTGTCTTCCGGTTACCAGGACCCGATCCCCGAGTCGGTTCTTTCTCTCAAACCCCCCAAAGACTCGAAAAAGACGCAAAGCTTTTTTTCTCAGCAATCCAGTCGCTCCAAACAGCAGGTGTGATAATACCTGTTCCGGACGTCGAAGTTCAGGGGTTTTTTATTCCAACCTTTTTGTGGTCCCCAAAAAGGATGGGTCAGTTCGACCCATCCTGAACCTCAAACACCTGAGCAAACATGTGCACGTACGGAGATTCAGAATGGAGTCCCTAAGGTCCATTATTGCATCCATGGTTGAAGGGGAATTCCTCACCTCCATAGACTTCAAGGACGAGTACCTGCACATACCCATCGCCCCACATCACCAAAGGTTCCTCCGCTTCGCAGTTCAGGACTCCCACTTTCAATTCGTAGCTCTACCCTTCGGCCTTGCCACCGCACCAAGGGTCTTCACCAAAGTCATGGCGGCCGCCATGAGCGTCCTTCACGCCAGGGGAATAGTCGTTCTCCCTTACTTGGACGACCTCCTCATCAAGGCCCCCTCCTTCCACGACTGCTCAACCAGCGTACAGATCACTGTGGACACCCTATCCCGCTTAGGGTGGCTAGTGAATCTAGACAAATCATCCCCGATCCCATCACGATCCATCACCTTCCTGGGCATGACCCTGGACACCCGTCGGGGCTTGATCTATCTCCCCCTGGACAAGGCGATCGCTCTTCAACGAGCGGTATGCTGCCTTCTACGTCCTCCGTCTCGCTCCATTTGATTCAGCATGAAGGTACTCACCAGGATGGTGGCGGCTATGGAAGCAGTACCCTTTGCTCAACTGCACCTCCGCCCACTGCAGCTAGCCCTTCTAGCGGCCTGGGACAAGAGCCCCTTCTCCCCGGACAGACATCTTCACCTGATGCCTTCAGTCAGGTACGCACTCCGCTGGTGGCTTCGGTCCTCATCCCTATCGAAGGGGAGATCTTTCCTCCCAGTGAACTGGCTGGTCCTGGCCACGGACGCCAGCCTCCTAGGCTGGGGAGCAGTGTACCGGCACCACACTGCTCAAGGACGTTGGACGCCCCAAGAGTCTTCCCTACCCATCATCATCCTGGAAATCTGCGCGATCTTCCTCGCGCTCAGGGCGATCTGCCCTCTGCTAGTGGGTCATCAGATTCGATTCCAATCGGACAATGCGACAGCTGTAGCCTACATCAATCGGCAGGGGGACACCTGCAGCAAGACAGCTTATCTCGAGGCCCACAGGATCCTGGGCCGAATCGACAGGGTCAGTGATATCAGCGATACACACACTTCTAAGTCGCCAAGGCCTGGCCGCCGGAGAGTGCTCTCTCCACCCAGAAGTGTTCCTACACATCTGCACTTGCTGGGGTACACCAGAAGTGGATCTAATGGCCTCAAGGTTGAACGCAAAGGTACCCGCGTTCATAGCCAGGTCACGCGATCCGCAGTCCATCTGTGCGGATGCTCTAGTCTGCTCCTGGTACCACTTCCGCCTGCCTTACATATTTCCACCTCTACCTCTGCTGCCGCGGGTAATCAGAAAAATCAAGGCAGGGGGAGTCCTGGTGATACTGATAGCACCGGACTGGCCCAGGCGCGCCTGGTATGCCGAATTAGTACAAATGCTCGTAAACGTACCCTGGCGCCTTCCAGACATCCCAGACTTGCTGACCCAAGGGCCTATTTCCCATCAGAACTCCAGAGCCCTGAAGCTGACGGCATGGCCATTGAGACCTGGGTATTAACAAGAGCGGGATTCTCCTCCGCGGTTATATCCAAAATGATCAGCGCCCGAAAGCCTGCTTCATCCCGCATTTACCACCGTACGTGGAAAATCTTCCTTTCATGGTGCAGGGAAACTAACGTCCAGCCTCTGCCTCTGGCCATCCCCAGAATTCTCAATTTTCTGCAGGTTGGCTCTCAGTTCCCTTAAAGGGCAGGTCTCAGCGCTCTCAATCTTCTACCAATGCTGCCTGGCTCAAAAAACGCTGGTCAAGACCTTCCTCCAGGGCGTTTCCCATCTTGTTCCCCCGTACAAATGGCCGCTGGACCCATGGGACCTCAATCTCGTTCTGGACGGTCTCCAGAGGTCCCCCTTTGACCCTCTCAAGGAATCCTCCCTTGCTCTTCTGTCCTGGAAGGTAACGTTCCTGGTGGCAATTACGTCCATCAGACGGGTTTCGGAGCTACAGTTAGGTCCAGAAATATTTGGACAGTGACACAATTTTCGCGAGTTGCGCTCTGCATGCCACCACATTGGATTTGAAATGAAACCTCTACAACAGAATTCAAGTGCAGATTGTAACGTTTAATTTGAAGGTTTGAACAAAAATATCTCATAGAAATTGTAGGAATTGTACACATTTCTTTACAAACCCTCCACATTTTAGGAGGTCAAAAGTAATTGGACAAATAAACCAAACCCAAACAAAATATTTTTATTTTCAATATTTTGTTGCGAATCCTTTGGAAGCAATCACTGCCTTAAGTCTGGAACCCATGGACATCACCAAACGCTGGGTTTCCTCCTTCTTAATGCTTTTCCAGGCCTTTACAGCCGCAGCCTTCAGGTCTTGCTTGTTTGTGGGTCTTTCCGTCTTAAGTCTGGATTTGAGCAAGTGAAATGCATGCTCAATTGGGTTAAGATCTGGTGATTGACTTGGCCATTGCAGAATGTTCCACTTTTTAGCACTCATGAACTCCTGGGTAGCTTTGGCTGTATGCTTGGGGTCATTGTCCATCTGTACTATGAAGCGCCGTCCGATCAACTTTGCGGCATTTGGCTGAATCTGGGCTGAAACTATATCCCGGTACACTTCAGAATTCATCCGGCTACTCTTGTCTGCTGTTATGTCATCAATAAACACAAGTGACCCAGTGCCATTGAAAGCCATGCATGCCCATGCCATCACGTTGCCTCCACCATGTTTTACAGAGGCTGTGGTGTGCCTTGGATCATGTGCCGTTCCCTTTCTTCTCCAAACTTTTTTCTTCCCATCATTCTGGTACAGGTTGATCTTTGTCTCATCTGTCCATAGAATAATTTTCCAGAACTGAGCTGGCTTCATGAGGTGTTTTTCAGCAAATTTAACTCTGGCCTGTCTATTTTTGGAATTGATGAATGGTTTGCATCTAGATGTATTTACTTTCATGGAGTCTTCTCTTTACTGTTGACTTAGAGACAGATACACCAACTTCACTGAGAGTGTTCTGGACTTCAGTTGATGTTGTGAACGGGTTCTTCACCAAAGAAAGTATGCGGCGATCATCCACCACTGTTGTCATCCGTGGACGCCCATGCCTTTTTGAGTTCCCAAGCTCACCAGTGAATTCCTTTTTTCTCAGAATCTACCCGACTGTTGATTTTGCTACTCCAAGCATGTCTGCTATCTCTCTGATGGATTTTTTCTTTTTTTTTCAGCCTCAGGATGTTCTGCTTCACCTCAATTGAGAGTTCCTTAGACCGCATGTTGTCTGGTCACAGCAACAGCTTCCAAATGCAAAACCACACACCTGTAATCAACCCCAGACCTTTTAACTACTTCATTGATTACAGGTTAACGAGGGAGACGCCTTCAGAGTTAATTGCAGCTCTTAGAGTCCCTTGTCCAATTACTTTTGGTCCCTTGAAAAAGAGGAGGCTATGCATTACAGAGCTACGATTCCTAAACCCTTTCTCTGATTTGGATGTGAAAACTCTCATATTGCAGCTGGGAATGTGCACTTTCAGCCCATATTATATATATAATTGTATTTCTGAACATGTTTTTGTAAACAGCTAAAATAACAAAACTTGTGTCACTGTCCAAATATTTCTGGCCCTGACTGTAGCAGCACTCTCTTGCCGCGAGCCTTTTCTGATTTTTCACCAGGACAAGGTGGTTCTGCGCCCCCTTCTGAATTTTCTTCCAAAGGTTCCTACCCCGTTTCATTTGAACGAGGACATTGTTCTGCCTTCCTTTTGTCCACACCCAGTTCATAGGGTGGAAAGGTCTCTGCATTCGTTAGACCTCATCAGAGCTCTCAGATATTACATATCCAGGACAGCCCCTTTTAGGAAAACGGACTCTTTGTTCGTCATTCCTGAGGGGCCTAAGAAGGGACAGGCAGCTTCAAAGGCGACTCTGGCTCGCTGGATTCGCTCTGCGATCCAGGAAGTCTACCGCTTGCAACTCAAGCCCATTCCTAGTGGGCTATGGGCTCATTCCACGCGAGCAGTTGGTGCATCGTGGGCCATTCGGCATCAGGCTTCAGTGGAACAGGTGTGTAAGGCTGCGACCTGGTCTAGCCTACATACGTTTTCAAAGCATTACAGAGTCCATACCCAGGTTTCAGCTGAGGCTAATCTGGGTAGGACAATTCTGCAAACGGCAGTATAGCACCTCTCTCAGTAGGTGCTCCAGGCTGTCTGGGACTTGTTCCTAGTCCTTGGGTTGCGTTGTCTTGTTTTTATTTTTCCCACCCATGGACTGCTTTAGGACATCCCATGGTCCTGTGTCCCCCAATGAGGCGTCAGAGAAAAACGGATTTTTATGTACTCACCGTAAAATCGTTTTCTCTTAGCCATCATTGGGGGACACAGCACCCCCCCTGTTGGGCCTTGGTTCTCTCAGTACCTTATTTGGTTATGACTCTTTTTTTTTTTCTTTCTCATGTACTGCTTGTGTACTAAAACTGAGGTTGCCTAGCCCGGCCAGGGGGTGTATACTGCAGAGGAGGAGCTATGCTTTTGCATCTACTTAGTGTCCTCCTATGGATAGGCAGCATAACACCCATGGTCCTGTGTCCCCCAATGATGGCTAAGAGAAAATGATTTTACGGTGAGCACACAAAAATCCGTTTTTTTCCTCCAGAATTGATCGTTCTGAATGATCAGTCCAGAAGAAGAAAGAAACTGATTTCACTGATAAGATATATTACATAGTTTATTTTCCTGTGTACTATTGGTTTAGGAAATACATTGGGTTTTGTTTGTTTTTTGAAGCATGCGGGAATTGTGCATGACTATTTAATATTGGTGATATTGCCCACATACGTCTTGCCTTCCAGTTACAAGACAAGCTATCACAAGAAGCTGCTCTGCGGGCATTGCTTGAGGAGGAGCAGGCTGCGCTTCTTCTTGCAGTGCAGGACATGAAGGATATTGTAGAAGAGGAGCGGACGCAGGTTGGCATCAGATCTAGCAGGACTGCACGGACATAGGTTGTGTAGGACTGAGGTGCTTTCTGTATGACTTGTAGGTTCAGGAGCTGCAACAATACTGCCAGAAAATCAGCAGAGAAGGCAACAACGTGAAAGACAAACTAGAGGATGCGGAGTCCAGGTGCCAGGTCGCTGAAAAGAACAACCAGCAGTTGCGGATTGAAATAGGTATTTTAGTAGATTGCTTTAAAAAAAAACAAAAAAAAAAAAACTGTCCATGTTATATCTATAAGAGAGTATCACATCCCAGTTGGCCTAAATTGATTACACATTATGTTTTCAAAGTGTATGCAACCATTTTTGTTTTTGCTAAAATTCATAAAAAATGGAGCAACTTTCATAATGTTCTTAAGTGTATTCTATTCCTAAGGTGATGCTGGTCAATCTGAGGGAAGCATAAAGTAGGGGCACAGACCCTGATTCCAGCTTTGGGTCACATACTGGTTTCCTTGCTGTTGTGTTGATAAAACATTACTTTATGTGCTGCAGCTCTGCTAATCCTCGGTGTTGAGAATCTGCTTTGCAGACCTCGATATTCATTCCATCGGCTAGTCCTGCCCCTGCCTTTGACAGATTTTAGCCTATGCACAGTATTTTTCTGTACACATTTTTATTTTATGGCACAGCCTAATATTTTCTATTACATGGTGGACCAGTGCTAAAACTGAGTACAGCACTTAGTTATTTCCAGTAGTCGTATAGATAGTAAATGGATGGATGTCAAGCATGCGCACCTATGATCCATTCAATGCAGGGCTTCAGATCGAAAGCAGCCCAATCTTGGGGGTTCTCAGACGTAGGACTTCCACGATCAGTTAATCATCACCTCTTTCATGGATGGAGAATACATTTTAGTTGTGGGAATACCTCCTTAAACTGCAATTTCCACTTGTAGCACAGTGGTGTTCGCTGTGTGTTACAGCTGTCATCCACTGTGAATGTATGGTCTCAAGAGCTGGCCAAACCTATTATTTTGGTATTGTGTAGGAAGGGGTTAAATACTGTAAATTACAGTTTCTTAAACCAAGTTCTTGCAATGTGCAACAAAATAACCCCAAAACATTTTTTTAATGTTGATGTATTTCTCCTTAGAGGCAAAAGTCTCACAAGTGGCCCAGCTGCAAGAGGACATCAAGGTGAGGATTTTAGTTGACCAGGAAATGTTATGTGCCCTGTCAATTAGGACATAGTAAAATAATGACTGTAAAAATTGTTTACATAGGTCATATTAATTTGTCAGATGACTTCTTTGCACAGTGGTGATAGTTATGTCAACTCCTTTATTCAATGTGACGTTGTGAGCGATATACACTCCTATACCATTGGAATGCCAAATAAGTAAGATTTGTTTTACGAGCGCTCAGGAAATCATTGCAGCACACACGCTTTGTGGTGTACTGAAAGTTTCTGCTTTATTACTTCATGTGACCAGTTTACATAGTACCTCAAACAAAGAAATGACCTTGCACCAATAAAAGCCGCAGGGGTGTTATGTGAAACTTCCCCGCCCATCAGTGTTAGCTGAGCCCTATGACAACATTCAGTTATAAGACAAGATCATTCCTATAAGAATACAAAATGGATTATATTCTCTCACAACATATAAGGCACGGTGGCTCAGTGGTTAGCACTGCTGACTTGCAGCGCTGGGGTCCTGGGTTCGAATCCCACCAAGGACAACATCTGCAAGGAGTTTGTATGTTCTCCCCGTGTTTGCGTGGGTTTCCTCCGGGTACTCCGGTTTCCTCCCACACTCCAAAAACATACAGATAGGGATTTTAGATTGTGAGCCCCAATGGGGACAGTGTTCCTGATGTATGTAAAGCGCTGCGGAATATGTTAGCGCTATATAAAAAATAAAGATTTCTTCAGCGCTCTATTGGGAGACCCAGACGATTGGGTGTATAGCACTGCCTCCGGAGGCCACACAAAGCAATTACACTAAAAAGTGTAAGGCCCCTCCCCTTCTGGCTATACACCCCCAGTGGGATCACTGGCTCACCAGTTTTCTGCTTTGTGCGAAGGAGGTCAGACATCCACGCATAGCTCCACTGTTTGTAGTCAGCAGTAGCTGCTGGCTATATCGGATGGAAGAAAAGAGGGCCCATATGGGGCCCCCAGCATGCTCCCTTCTCACCCGCGGTGGTGCTTGTAAGGTTGAGGTACCTATTGCTGGTACAGAGGCTGGAGCCCACATGCTGTTTTCCTTCCACATCCCCTGGAGGGCTCTGTGGAAGTGGGATCTTACCGGCCTCCAAGCCCTGAGGCCGGGCTCCATCCACAGACCCAGAGAACCTGCTGGATTTGGAGCGGGAGTGCCGTTCAGGGACAAGGCCCTGCAACTTTCAGGTACTCTGTGTCCCCGGCAGGCACGGACACTCTCAAGGCTTGCTGAGCGTTATAGTGCGCCGGGGACAGTAGCGCTGGGGTTAGGTCACTGCAGCTTTGCTGAGTGACGTTACATGTTGGGAACTACTGCGCCGACCGCTACTGGAGCGGCGGCGCAGCTGCGACTTGGGGTGCGCCGGGGACTTTGCGCCGACCGCGCTTTTACGGCGGCGGCGCTTCTAACTTTAGCCCCCGGCTTCTGCGGCCTAGCGCCGCTTCGTTCCCGCCCCCACCCTGTCAATCAGGGTAGGGGAGAGACGCTGCTCAATTGGCAGCGCCGAGGGCTGGAGCTTTATTTACATGCTCCAGCCCTCTCACTAGGCACAGTGGGAAGCAGGCTTCCCGCTCTTCGTCTGTATACGCCCAGGGCCCGCCCCCCCTCTCCACAAGGACGCCGGCAGCCATTACACATGCGGTCTGGCTGGGGAAAGGCAGCAGGCTCTGGGAGACCCAGACTAAAGGGATTTCGGCGACCACACACCCGCTCCTAAGCGGGCGGTAAGCTGCACTTTAGTGCTGGCCCCACTAGTGCCTCAGTGTTATATTAGTGTACTTTTTTCTTAGTACCATATATATATATAGTTGCACTGTAAGGTCGCTTCTTGGCTGGACACCCTGTACTGCTCTGAGGAGGCAGCAACATGTCATCCGCAAAACGCAAGGGTGCCAAGGCACAGGCTGTGTACACTGTTTGTACTGCATGTGGGGCTGATCTACCGGCAGGCTCCAAAGACTCACATTGTGTGCAATGTTCAGTCCCAGTGGCACTTCGTCAGCCAGAGCCTAATGTGGTGGTAGCCCAGGCAGAGACGCCTGTGAACCCTGCCCCGGTGACGGGGACAGACTTTGCAGTTTTTGCTGATAAAATGTCTGTGACTATGTCAAAAATCCTGGAGACCTTGCAGTCCAGGCCAGTTACTCAGACCATGGACACTGCTGTGTCTATGCTCTCCGGTCCCCCTCAGTTGGAACTAATCCGTACTTCAAGGGGGTCTCAAGCATCACAGGCTGAAGTCTCTGACTCAGATGACAGTCCCAGGCAGCCTAAGCGAGCTCGCTGGGAAAGACCCTCCACGTCATCACACTGCTCAGGGTCTCAGCGAGAAGAGTCTATCTGTGATGAGACTGAGGACGGTGATCAGGATTCTAATCCTGAGGCTCCTTTCAATCTGGATGCCCCTGATGGTGACGCCATGGTTAATGACCTTATATCGGCAATTAATAGACTGTTGGATATTTCTCCCCCAGCCCCTTCTGCAGAGGAGGCAGCGGCACAGCAGGAGAAGTTCCATTTCCTGTATCCCAAGCGTAAATTAAGTGCTTTTCTGGACCACTCTGACTTCAGAGAATCGATCCAGAAACACGACGCTCATCCAGACAAGCGGTTCTCTAAACGTTCTAAGGATACCCGTTATCCTTTTCCCTCTGAGGTGGCCAAACGCTGGACCCAGTGTCCAAAGGTGGATCCCCCAATTTCCAAGCTTGCGGCTAGATCCATAGTCGCAGTAGAGGATGGCGCTTCACTTAAAGATGCCAACGACAGACAGATGGACCTTTGGTTGAAATCTGTCTATGAAGCTATCGGCGCGTCGTTTGCTCCAGCATTCGCGGCCGTGTGGGCACTCCAAGCTATTTCAGCTGGTTTAGCACAGGTGGATGCTATCATACATCCAGCAGTGCCGCAGGTGGCGTCCCTAACTTCGCAAATGTCTGCGTTTGCGACCTATGCTATCAATGCTGTCCTAGAATCTACGAGCCGTACCGCTATGGCGTCCGCCAATTCCGTGGTTTTGCGCAGAGCCTTGTGGTTGAAGGACTGGAAAGCAGATGCTGGTTCCAAAAAATGCTTAACCAGCTTGCCATTATCTAGGGACAGACTGTTTGGTGAGCCATTGGCTGAAATCATAAAACAGTCCAAGGGTAAGGACTCTTCCTTACCACAGCCCAGAGCAAGTAAACCTCAACAGAAAAAGTGGCAGTCGAGGTTTCGGTCCTTTCGAGGCTCGGGCAAGGCCCAATTCTCCTCGTCCAAAAGGACTCAGAAAGAACAAGGGAGCTCAGATTCCTGGCGGGCTCACTCACGCCCCAGGAAAGCAAATGGAGGAACCGCTTCCAAAGCGGCTACCTCATGACTTTCGGCCTCCTCCCTCCGCATCCTCGGTCGGTGGCAGGCTCTCCCGCTTTTGCGACATTTGGCTGTCACAGGTCAAGGACCGGTGGGTAACAGACATTTTGTCTCGCGGGTACAGAATCGAGTTCAGTTCTCGACCTCCACTTCGGTTCTTCAGAACCTCCCCACACCCCAACCGAGCAGATGCCCTGCTGCAGGCGGTGGAATCTCTAAGAGCAGAAGGAGTCGTGATCCCTGTCCCCCCTCAGGAACGGGGGCGAGGATTTTACTCCAATCTCTTTGTGGTTCCAAAAAAGGACGGCTCCTTCCGTCCTGTTCTGGACCTAAAACTGCTCAACAAGCATGTGAACGCCAGGCGGTTCCGGATGGAATCCCTCCGCTCAGTCATTGCCTCAATGTCTCAAGGAGATTTCATAGCATCAATAGACATCAAAGATGCTTATCTCCACGTGCCGATTGCTACAGAGCACCAACGCTTTCTACGCTTCGTGATAGGAGACGACCATCTTCAGTTCGTAGCTCTGCCATTTGGTCTGGCGACAGCCCCTCGGGTGTTCACCAAGATCATGGCGGCAGTGGTAGCAGTCTTGCACTCTCACGGACACTCTGTGATCCCTTACTTGGACGATCTACTGGTCAAGGCACCCTCTCAAGAGGCATGCCAACTCAGCCTGAATGTTGCACTGGAGACTCTCCAGGCGTTCGGGTGGATCATCAACTTCCCAAAGTCAAATCTGTCACCGACCCAATCACTAACGTATCTTGGCATGGAGTTTCATACTCTCTCAGCGATAGTGAAGCTTCCGCTGGACAAGCAGCGGTCTCTACAGACTGGGGTGCAGGCTCTCCTTCAAAGTCAGTCGCACTTCTTAAGACGCCTCATGCACTTCCTCGGGAAGATGGTGGCGGCAATAGAGGCGGTTCCGTTTGCGCAGTTTCATCTGCGTCCACTTCAATGGGACATTCTCCGCCAATGGGACGGGAAGTCAACATCCCTGGACAGGAAAGTCTCCCTTTCCCAGACGGCCAAAGACTCTCTGCAGTTGTGGCTTCTTCCCACCTCATTATCACAGGGAAGATCCTTCCTACCACCGTCTTGGGCGGTGGTCACGACAGACGCGAGTCTGTCAGGGTGGGGAGCAGTTTTTCTCCACCACAGGGCTCAGGGTACGTGGACTCGGCAGGAGTCCACCCTTCAGGTCAATGTTCTGGAAATCAGAGCAGTGTATCTTGCCCTACTAGCCTTCCAGCAGTGGCTGGAAGGAAGGCAGATCCGAATTCAGTCGGACAACTCCACAGCGGTGGCATACATCAACCACCAAGGGGGGACACGCAGTCGGCAAGCCTTCCAGGAAGTCCGGCGGATTCTGATGTGGGTGGAAGCCACAGCCTCCACCATATCCGCAGTTCACATCCCCGGCGTAGAAAACTGGGAAGCAGACTTCCTCAGTCGCCAGGGCATGGACGCAGGGGAATGGTCCCTTCACCCAGACGTGTTTCAGGAAATCTGTCGCCGCTGGGGGGTGCCGGACGTCGACCTAATGGCGTCACGGCACAACAACAAGGTCCCAACCTTCATGGCACGGTCTCGCGATCAAAGAGCGCTGGCGGCAGACGCCCTAGTGCAAGATTGGTCGCAGTTCCGGCTCCCCTATGTGTTTCCACCTCTGGCACTCTTGCCCAGAGTGCTACGCAAGATCAGATCCGATTGCAGCCGCGTCATACTTGTCGCCCCAGACTGGCCGAGGAGGGCGTGGTATCCGGATCTGTGGCAGCTCACGGTCGGCCAACCGTGGGCACTCCCAGACCGACCAGACTTAGGGTATGTGCGCACGTTGCTTTTTACCTGCTTTTTACCTGCTTTTTTGCTGCTTTTTCTTCTGCGCTGTTTAATGCCAAAATGGATGTGTTCTTCTATTCAAGCAAAGTCTATGGGAATTTGGGTTTCTTGTTCACACTATGTTGTTCAAAATGCTGCCTTTTTGTGGCCGAACTTTGGTCAAAAACTCAGCTTTGCAGTGCAAAACCCAAATGGCAAAAACAATTGACATGTTGCTTCTTTGAAAAGCTGAGTTTTTGACCAAAGTTCTGCCTCAAAAAGGCAGCATTTTGAACAACATAGTGTGAACAAGAAACCCAAATTCCCATAGACTTTGCTTGAATAGAAGAACACATCCATTTTGGCATTAAACAGCGCAGAAGAAAAAGCAGCAAAAAAGCAGGTAAAAAGCAGGTAAAAAGCAACGTGCGCACATACCCTTACTGTCCCAAGGGCCGTTTTTCCATCGGAATTCTGCGGCCCTGAACCTGACTGTGTGGCCATTGAGTCCTGGATCCTAGCGTCTTCAGGAGTGTCCCAAGGGGTCGTTGCCACCATGAGACAGGCTAGGAAGCCCACGTCCGCTAAGATCTACCACAGAACGTGGAGGATATTCTTATCCTGGTCCTCTGCTCAGGGAGTGTCTCCCTGGCCATTTGCATTGCCTACCTTTCTTTCTTTCCTACAATCTGGGTTAGAAAAAGGTTTGTCGCTCAGCTCCCTTAAAGGTCAGGTCTCGGCGCTATCCGTCTTTTTTCAGAGGCGTTTGGCACGCCTTCCTAAGGTGCGCACGTTCCTACAGGGGGTTTGCCATATCGTACCCCCGTACAAGCGGCCGTTAGATCCATGGGATCTGAACAGGGTACTAGTTGCCCTCCAGAAGCCGCCCTTCGAGCCTCTGAGGGAGGTTTCACTTTCTAGACTATCACAGAAAGTGGTTTTTCTGGTAGCGATCACATCTCTTCGGAGAGTGTCTGAGCTGGCAGCGCTATCATCCAAGGCTCCCTTCCTGGTCTTCCACCAGGACAAGGTTGTGCTGCGCCCCATTCAGGAGTTTCTCCCGAAGGTGGTATCCTCTTTTCATCTTAATCAGGATATCTCTTTGCCTTCGTTTTGTCCTCATGCAGTTCATCGGTATGAGAAAGATTTACATTTGTTAGATCTGGTGAGAGCACTCAGAATCTACATTTCCCGCACGGCGCCCTTGCGCCGTTCGGATGCACTCTTTGTCCTTGTCGCTGGTCAGCGCAAAGGGTCGCAGGCTTCTAAGGCCACCCTGGCTCGATGGATCAAAGAACCAATTCTTGAAGCCTACCGTTCTGCTGGGCTTCCGGTTCCATCAGGGCTGAAGGCCCATTCTACCAGAGCCGTGGGTGCATCCTGGGCATTACGACACCAGGCTACGGCTCAACAGGTGTGCCAGGCAGCTACCTGGTCGAGTCTGCACACTTTCACCAAACATTATCAGGTGCATACCTATGCTTCGGCGGACGCCAGCCTAGGTAGAAGAGTCCTGCAGGCGGCAGTTGCCTCCCCGTAGGGGAGGGCTGTCTTGCAGCTCTAACATGAGGTATTTCTTTACCCACCCAGGGACAGCTTTTGGACGTCCCAATCGTCTGGGTCTCCCAATAGAGCGCTGAAGAAGAAGGGAATTTTGTTACTTACCATAAATTCCTTTTCTTCTAGCTCTTATTGGGAGACCCAGCACCCGCCCTGTTGTCCTTCGGGATTTTTGGTTTGTTTGCGGGTACACATGTTGTTCATGTTGAACGGTTTTCAGTTCTCCGATGTTACTCGGAGAGAATTTGTTTAAACCAGTTATTGGCTTTCCTCCTTCTTGCTTTTGCACTAAAACTGGTGAGCCAGTGATCCCACTGGGGGTGTATAGCCAGAAGGGGAGGGGCCTTACACTTTTTAGTGTAATTGCTTTGTGTGGCCTCCGGAGGCAGTGCTATACACCCAATCGTCTGGGTCTCCCAATAAGAGCTAGAAGAAAAGGAATTTACGGTAAGTAACAAAATTCCCTTCTTGATTTTGATTTGATATAAGTACATAATTTACAGGGTGGCTGTGTATGTAAAGTGCTCAGGAACAGGGCAGTCTCCACAAGCATTAGATGCTGGCAATATTCCTTAGCCAACATCTGAGTCTAAGAAGCGGCGAGCTCAGCTTAGCTCTGACAGCGATGATTGAATCACGCGGCCACTGGTGCTCAAGTGTATCGGTTCCCATTGGTCTTGCACCACCACAATTGCGGGGCATCAATGGATTACCATGGCTATTGTAAGTCTGCTTCAAGCTCTCATTGTTGTCATCTTGGTACTCCTGTGAATCTCTGCCACAGGCTGAGCTTTATAGAAGAACACGATTTTCACTATACACTGCAATACTATGTTATTGCAATATATAGTATAAGCGATCGAATGATTGCAGATTCATGTCCCCTAAGGATACATTTTTTTTTTATTTTTTATTTTTTTAAATATTAAAAAGAAATAAAATTTAAGTTTTCTCATCCCTGTTTGTAAGAATTAAAAGAATATAAACTTATTTGGGGCAGCCACATCTATTAAACATAAAACAGTCACCGTCGGGTAATGTCACACTGCTCTGACCAGAAAAAAAATAGTGTAGGGATTTCTCTGCTAGTTTAGAAGGAGAGAATGAAGGCAGAGTGGGGGTTGGGTCAGAAAGATCGGTCTATTTTCAGGAGAGGACAGGTTTGCGACTGATTAAATGGGATTGCCTCCAGAACCTCCACCGTATTGAATTGAATGCTCATGCATTAGCGGAGAAGGGGAGATGACTACAAGCTGATATTTTGTCTTCTGGAAGGAACATTTTTGCATGAACACTGTTGATAACCATTCCCAGGCACATGATACACTGAGCCAGGATTAAAGACAACTTTGGAGATCTATCCTAAGCAAGACTGCTTAACTCACACCTAGATTAATTCTTTGAAACGTGTAGTTTTCAAAATGGGGTCACTTGTGTGGGGTTTCTGCTGTTGTAGCATGTCAGGGGGATTTCAAATGTGACTTCACGTCTGCACTCTATTCCAGCCAAAATGGTGTGCCGAATTTCAAATAGCACTCTTTCCATATTGAGCCCTGCCGTGCACGCCAGAAAGTAGTTTTCCACCACATATGGGGTATCTGTGTGCTCAGGAAAAACTGTATAGTCCATATTCTCCTGTTAATCTTATAAACATTATACATTTGCTGCAAAAGCAACTTGTTTTGGGGAAAAATGGTTTGTTTTTTTTCATTTTCACGGCTGAACGTTATAAATTTCTATGAAACACAAGTGGGTTCAAGATGCTCACCACACCTCTAAATAAATTCTTTCAGGGGTCTACTTTCCAAAAAGGGGTCACTTGTGGGGGATTGCCACTGTGTAGGCACATTGGGGGCTCGGCAAATGCGACATGGCATCCGTTATCTATTTTTGTTTTTCCCTTTCGCCCATGACAGCACCACCTGAGAGATAGGTTGTGCTGTTATGGGCTTCTGAAAATCCCATTACCGGTAAGTAATTAAGATTTCCAAAAGTCAACTGGTGCTCCTTTCCTTACAAGCCCTGTATTGCACCCAAACAGTAGTTTTGCACCACATACGGGGTATTGGCATAAATAATAAAAAGTTAAACATTTGTACCTAAATTAACCACTAAGATGAAGTACATAATCTTATAATCACTAGGATCCGTTGAAGAGTTTGAGTTATTACAATAAAGCGACACCGTCAGAATGGGAAAATCTGGCCTTGACATGAAGGTGAAAGCAGACTTCGGCAGTACAGCATTAAGCAGTCTTCCTATTAGTTATACTGATTGCATATTCAGCATATCTAAATAATATAATTATACAATATATGTCATTCACTGTATGAGTTCCTTACTAAACAGCGTTTTATAGAAAAAAACGGATGTGACTGGAGGAAACGGGTGTGATTTTTGTATTCAGCATGCCAAAATTCTTATAGATCTGTTATCTTGTGGTCAGCAAAAATTGATGTAGAGTAGTGTAATCGTACTGACCTGGAGAATCATGTTTTCAGGTAATTGTTTATCTCAGAATAAACACTGTAAAAGACAAAAAAAAAATGGCAGCATTGGATTTTTTTCACCATTTCATCCCACCTCGAATTTTTTTTTCCATTTTCCAGTACATTAGAAAATGAATGTTGTCATTCAAAACTATAACTCGTCTCGTGTTGTTTGTTTAAATTTGTTTTTTTTTTTATGGGAAAAAACAATTTTTTTTTTGTGACATCCAACAAGTATCCACCTCCTGTCTCAACCTTTGTTTATATATCTAATGCTCTAGCTTCAGATTTATTAGTAAACGACCAATTACATGATATTGGTGAAAACGTTTCGTTTATTCCTCAGCCACAGTGATACTGTATCTGCTGTTGTTGGAATGAAGTAGATCCATTTCTTAAAGGGAACATGTCACCAGAATTTTCGCTATTAAACTAAAAGAATCCCCTTCTGCAGCTCATGGGCTACATTCTATAAAGTTTCATCTTGCTACTGGACCCCTTTCAGACCTACATAACAACTTTATAAAATATTACCTTTTGCTTTGGTAATGAGGTTTGCTGGCCCCGTGGGTGGGCTGTATTTCGTCAGTTATTCCCCCTCTTGCCGCTGTTCGCTGTCCCCCAGTGTTCATTTACATAGATGAGGCCACCGCCCTCATGTTCCGCAGCGCTCCTGAAGTCTCGCACATGCGCAGTGCCACTATCGCGGGACTGAGCACTGTTTTCAAATTGCGAGTGCCGGTGATGTTATTGCGCAGTCGCGAAATTATGAGCAGCGCTGTGAATGTCATCACCAGCGTCATCCAAGTACCCGCCCATTATCTCACCCATAACCTCATTACCATAGCAAAAGGTAATATTTTATAAAGTTGTTATTTAGGTCTGAAAGGGGGGCCAGAAGCAAGATGAACCTCCTTTCTAGAATGCAGCCCAGGAGCTGCAGAAGGGGATTCTTTTAGTTTAATAGCGAAAATTCTGGTGACCGGTTCCCTTTAATGTTGCTAGAACTGTTTCTAGTGATCACTTGGTGATCACTAGATTCATAGGGACTGCAATGAATGTCTTATTGAGTAAATATACTTTTCTTTGTCGCTCCTAATTGGGAGACCCAGAGAATTGGGTGTATAGCTACTGCCTCCGGAGGCCACACAAAGTACTACACTTAAAAGTGTAAGGCCCCTCCCCTTCTGGCTATACACCCCCCCGTGGGATCACGGGCTCCTCAGTTTTATGCTTTGTGCGAAGGAGGCCAGACATCCACGCATAGCTCCACTGTTTAGTCAGCAGCAGCTGCTGACTATGTCGGATGGAAGAAAAGAGGGCCCATACGAGGGCCCCCAGCATGCTCCCTTCTCACCCCACTTTCTGTCGGCGGTGTTTGTTAAGGTTGAGGTACCCATTGCGGGTACGGAGGCTGGAGCCCACATGCTGATTCTTCCCCATCCCCATTAGGGCTCTGGGTGAAGTGGGACTTTACCGGTCTCCAGGCACTGAGGCCGTGCTCCATCCACAGCCCCTGGAGGATCTGCTGGATACGGAGCGGAGTTTCCTCAGGGACAGGACCCTGCTCCATCAAGGTACTCCGTGTCCCCGTGCTTATCGCACGCACACTGCAGCATTGCTGGGTGTGTTAGTGCGCCGGGGTAAATAGCGCTGCTGCGCTTGTGCCGTTACTCACTACAGCTCTGCTGAGTGAGGTGACTTAGTACGATCGGCCGATCCGGCCGCGGGGGTCAGTTTTTACTGCGTCGCGGCTGGGATTTGTGGTGCGCCCGGGGACTTCCGCGCTGGCCGTGCATATATGACGGCCGCGCTAGATTACTACAGTCCCCGGCTTTTGCGGCCTAGTTCGTATCGTTCCCGCCCCCAGACCTGCCACTCAGGAGGAGGGCGGGACGCTGTACAGACCAGCAGCGCTAAGAGCTGGAGTCTGTTTTACATACTCCAGCCCTCACACTAGGCACAGTGGGACGCAGTTTCCCGCACTTTTGTTTGTGACGCCCACGGTCCGCCCCTCTTCACAGGACGCCGGCAGCCATTCCTGCCTGCACGCTGAGCTGCAGAGGGGAGACGGGGAGACTCAGACAAGGGATTCTACGACCTCACACCCGCTTTTCAGCGGGCGGTAAGCAGCCCTCAAGGGCTCTCCCCCACTTGTGCCATAGTGTACTTTGTATTTTGTGCTGGCAATACTTTGCACTGTACAGTCGCTGGTGATTTTCTGCTATATACCCTCCTTAGATTTCTCAAGGAGACAACAGCATGTCGTCCGCAAAAAGCAAAAGTGCCAAGGCACGGACTTTATATGCTGCTTGTACCGCATGTGGGGCTACTCTACCGGCAGGTTCCACTGACCCCCATTGTGTGCAGTGCTCGGCCCCTGTGGCAATTGCTCAGCCGGGGCCGCTGCTAGAGGTGACCCAGGGAGAACCACCTGTGAATGCTGTCCAGGTGACAGGGACGGAGTTTGCAGCTTTTGCTGACAGATTGTCTATGACTATGTCTAAAATTCTTGAAACATTGCAGTCTAGACCAGTAACTCAGACCATGGGCACTGTTGATTCATTGCCACCTTGTCCCCCTCAGCTGGACCACTTCCTAGCTCCGGGGGTGTCACATGCACCCCAGGGTGACAACTCTGACTCGGACGACAGTCCCAGACAACCTAAGCGGGCTCGCTATGAGCGACCCTCAACTTCATCACACTGGTCAGGGTCCCAGCGGGACGACTCTCTGTGTGATGAGGCGGATGTAACTGATCAGGAGTCTGATGCTGGGGCCGCTCTCAATCTAGATACCCTGGATGGTGACGCCATAGTGAATGATCTTATAGCGTCCATCAATAAGATGTTAGATATTTCTCCACCAGCTCCTCCTGCGGAGGAGGCAGCTTCACAGCAGGAGAAATTCCATTTCAGGTATCCCAAGCGTAAATTAAGCACTTTTCTGGACCACTCTGACTTTAGAGACGCAATCCAGAAACACCACGCTTATCCAGATAAGCGTTTTTCCAAACGGCTTAAAGATACACGCTATCCTTTTCCCCCTGACGTGGTCAAGGGCTGGACACAGTGTCCCAAGGTGGACCCTCCAATCTCCAGGCTTGCAGCCAGATCTCTAGTTGCAGTGGAAGATGGGGCGGCACTTAAAGATGCCACTGACAGACAGATGGAGCTCTGGTTAAAATCCATCTATGAAGCGATTGGAGCGTCGTTGGCGCCAGCATTCGCAGCCGTATGGGCACTCCAAGCTATTTCAGCTGGGCTTACACAGGTCGACACGGTCACACGTACATCTGCTCCGCAGGTGGCACCCTTGACCTCTCAAATGTCTGCATTCGCGTCTTACGCGATTAATGCTGTCCTAGACTCTACGAGCCGTACGGCGGTGGCGTCAGCCAACTCTGTGGTTTTACGCAGAGCCCTGTGGTTGAGAGAATGGAAGGCAGATTCTTCTTCCAAGAAGTGCTTAACCAGTTTGCCTTTTTCTCGTGACCGATTGTTTGGTGAGCGTTTGGATGAAATCATTAAACACTCCAAGGGTAAGGATTCATCCTTACCTCAGCCCAGACAAAACAAACCCCAACAGAGGAGGGGACAGTCTGGTTTTCGGTCCTTTCGAGGCTCAGGCAGGTCCCAATTCTACTCGTCCAAAAGGACTCAAAAGGATCAGAGGGGCTCAGATTCTTGGCGGACTCAATCACGCCCAAAAAAGCCAGCCGGAAGAACCGTTACCAAGACGGCTTCCTCATGACTCTCAGCCTCCTCTCTCCGCATCCTTGGTCGGTGGCAGGCTCTCCCGCTTTGGCGACATTTGGCTGTCACAGGTCAAAGACCGTTGGGTGAGAGACATTCTGTCTCACGGGTACAGGATAGAGTTCAGCTCTCGTCCTCCAACTCGCTTCTTCAGAACTTCCCCACTGCCCGACCAAGCCGATGCTCTGCTACAAGCGGTGTCCGCTCTAAAGGCGGAAGGAGTGGTGACTTCTGTTCTTCTTCAGGAACAAGGTCACGGTTTTTACTCCAATTTGTTTGTGGTGCCAAAGAAAGACGGGTCGTTCCGTCCCGTCCTGGATCTAAAGCTGCTCAACAAACACGTAAAAACCAGGAGGTTCCGGATGGAATCTCTCCGCTCCGTTATCGCCTCAATGTCTCAAGGAGATTTCCTAGCATCAATAGACATCAAGGATGCTTATCTCCACGTGCCAATTGCGCCAGAGCATCAGCGTTTTCTACGCTTCGTTATAGGAAGCGAACACCTGCAGTTCGTAGCTCTACCTTTCGGGCTGGCGACAGCCCCTCGGGTCTTCACCAAGGTCATGGCAGCAGTAGTAGCAGTCCTGCACTCGCAAGGTCACTCCGTGATCCCGTATTTGGACGATCTACTTATCAAGGCACCCTCTCAAGAGGCATGCCAACACAGCCTGAACGTGGCACTGAAGACTCTCCAGAGTTTCGGGTGGATTATCAACTTTTCAAAGTCAAATCTAACCCCGACCCAATCACTAACATATCTTGGCATGGAGTTTCATACTCTCTCAGCGATAGTGAAACTTCCACTGGACAAACAGTGCTCGCTACAGATAGGGGTGCAATCTCTCCTTCAGGGCCAGTCGCACCCCTTGAGGCGCCTCATGCACTTCCTAGGGAAGATGGTAGCAGCAATGGAAGCAGTTCCTTTTGCGCAGTTTCATCTGCGTCCACTACAATGGGACATTCTCCGCCAATGGGACGGGAAATCGACGTCCCTCGACAGGGAGGTCTCCCTCTCTCAGGCAGCCAAGGAATCTCTCCGGTGGTGGCTTCTTTCCACCTCATTGTCAAAAGGAAAGTCGTTCCTACCCCCATCCTGGGCGGTGGTCACGACAGATGCGAGTCTATCAGGGTGGGGAGCAGTGTTTCTCCACCACAGGGCTCAAGGTACGTGGACTCGGAAAGAGTCCACCCTTCAGATCAATGTTCTGGAAATCAGAGCAGTCTATCTTGCCCTACAAGCCTTCCAACAGTGGCTGGAAGGCAAGCAGATCCGAATTCAGTCGGACAACTCCACAGCGGTGGCATACATCAACCACCAAGGGGGAACACGCAGTCGGCAAGCCTTCCAGGAAGTCCGGCGGATTCTGACGTGGGTGGAAGACACGGCATCCACCATATCCGCAGTTCACATCCCAGGCGTAGAAAACTGGGAAGCAGACTTTCTCAGTCGCCAGGGCATGGACGCAGGGGAATGGTCTCTTCACCCGGACGTGTTTCAGGAGATCTGTCGCCGCTGGGGGATGCCGGACGTCGACCTGATGGCGTCACGGCACAACAACAAGGTCCCGGTTTTCATGGCACGGTCTCACGATCACCGAGCTCTGGCGGCAGACGCCTTAGTTCAAGATTGGTCGCAGTTCCGGCTACCGTATGTGTTCCCACCTCTGGCATTGTTGCCCAGAGTGCTCCGCAAAATCAGGTCCGACTGCCGCCGCGCTATTCTCGTCGCTCCAGACTGGCCAAGGAGGTCGTGGTACCCGGATCTGTGGCACCTCACGGTAGGCCATCCGTGGGCACTACCAGACCGTCCAGACTTGCTGTCTCAAGGGCCGTTTTTCCATCTGAATTCTGCGGCCCTGAACCTGACTGTGTGGCCATTGAGTCCTGGATCCTAGCGGCTTCAGGTTTATCTCATGAAGTGGTTGCCACCATGAGACAGGCTAGGAAGCCATCCTCCGCCAAGATCTACCACAGGACGTGGAGGATATTCCTATCTTGGTGCTCTGCTCAGGGAGTTTCTCCCTGGCCTTTGGCATTGCCTACTTTTCTTTCCTTCCTGCAGTCTGGGTTGGAAAAAGGTTTGTCGCTTGGCTCCCTTAAGGGTCAAGTCTCCGCGCTATCCGTATTTTTTCAGAAACGCCTGGCGCGACTTCCTCAGGTACGCACGTTCCTGCAAGGGGTTTGTCATATCGTCCCCCCTTACAAGCGGCCGTTGGAGCCCTGGGACCTGAACAAGGTTCTAATTGCTCTCCAAAAGCCGCCTTTCGAGCCTATGAAGGAGGTTTCCCTTTCTCGTCTTTCACAGAAAGTGGCCTTTCTAGTGGCGGTCACGTCTCTTCGGAGAGTGTCCGAGCTGGCGGCGTTATCATGCAGATCTCCATTCCTGGTGTTTCACCAGGACAAGGTAGTTCTGCGTCCAATTCCAGAATTTCTTCCCAAGGTGGTATCTTCCTTTCATCTCAATCAAGATATCACTTTACCGTCTTTGTGTCCGCATCCAGTTCACCAATTTGAAAAAGGTTTGCATTTATTGGATCTGGTGAGAGCACTCAGGATCTACATTTCCCGCACGGCGCCTCTGCGCCGCTCGGATGCACTCTTTGTCCTTGTCGCTGGTCAGCGTAAAGGGTCGCAAGCTTCCAAATCCACCCTTGCGCGTTGGATCAAGGAACCAATTCTTCACACCTACCGTTCTGCTGGGCTTCCGATTCCATCAGGACTGAAGGCCCATTCTACCAGAGCCGTGGGTGCGTCCTGGGCATTACGGCACCAGGCTACGGCTCAGCAGGTGTGCCAGGCGGCTACCTGGTCGAGTCTGCACACTTTTACCAAGCATTATCAGGTGCATACCTACGCTTCGGCGGATGCCGGCCTAGGTAGACAAGTCCTTCAGGCGGCGGTGGCTCACCTGTAGGAAAGGGCTGTTTGACGGCCCTATCACGAGGTATTCTTTTACCCACCCAGGGACTGCTTTTGGACGTCCCAATTGTCTGGGTCTCCCAATTAGGAGCGACAAAGAAGAAGGGAATTTTGTTTACTTACCGTAAATTCCTTTTCTTCTAGCTCCAATTGGGAGACCCAGCACCCGCCCTGTTTTCTTAGGAAGTTTGTTTTTTTCGGGTGCACATGTTGTTCATGTTGAACAGTTCAGTTCTCCGAGGTTGTTTCTCGGGTTGAATTTGTATTTAAAACAGTTATTGGCTTTCCTCCTTCTTGCTTTTGCACTAAAACTGAGGAGCCCGTGATCCCACGGGGGGGTGTATAGCCAGAAGGGGAGGGGCCTTACACTTTTAAGTGTAGTACTTTGTGTGGCCTCCAGAGGCAGTAGCTATACACCCAATTGTCTGGGTCTCCCAATTGGAGCTAGAAGAAAAGGAATTTACGGTAAGTAAACAAAATTCCCTTCTTTTGCTTCGTCCTCTCTGTAACATCAGCAGACTTATGATCCTTCCTCTCTGTTAGATTATTAAGCAGAAGTGTGAAAAAGGTGAGGCTGAAGTAACACAAGTGCGAGCCGACTCTGTTACTCTGCGGGAAGCAGCAGAGAAAGTTCAGGTAACATACAGTACATTGAATTACTTGCATTCATTGGCACCAGTATGTCTAAATTGGGTCAACAGATATCAAAGGCAATTGTAAGATGGAAAGCTCGTATATGGGACTCCTGCTCGATATAAAGAAGACAAAGATATTGACTACTGCCAAGTGCGACCTGGACACTCTTGAGATGGACAGTGGGGAACTGGGAGTTGTAAAGGACTTCAACCTACTCAGATCAATGATCACTCAAGATGCAGCGACAACACCAAAAGTGAATAGGAGAATAGCTATGGGCAAATCAAAAATGAAGGCACTGTACAAGGTCTTCAAATCGAGGAACATGTCACTGGTGACAAAGACACAGCTTGTACATAGTACATAGTCTGGTCATTTCTCTGGGTAACATATGGAAGCAAAACCTGGACGATAAAGGAAAAAGACAGAATGTGGTGCTGGTGAAGGATGTTATCTATACCATGGATGGCAAGAAGAACAAACAAATCAATTTTGGAACAAATCAAGGCAGACGTGTCACTTGAAGCAATGATCACCAAGCTACGACTTGCCTATCAGGTTGCTGGTTTTCGCCTTTTTCCTTTTATTCTTCTAACCATGAGGTCCTTCTCCAGTGATTGCTTTCTTCGTATGATGTGTTCAAAGTAGGCAAGTCGTAGCTTGGTGATCCTTGATCATTTTTGATTTGCCCATAGCTATTCTCCTATTTACGTTTGGTGTTGTCGCTGATACTATCAAGAAAACGGTGGAGAAGACCTATCTAGGCTTCCACAGGATCGTTCTTGCTACATAGCGTTCAACAATCAGGTTGCCATGGCACGAGATCGAGCTGAAGGTCAATAATAATTAATTCATATTCAGATCAATTAGGGCATTGCAGACATTTTTGGATCAAATCTTTTGTTAATCATATTCCCTCTAAGGGATAGAGAATCACTAACCTCTATGGGATGGGGTGTCTTGTGGTCTTTGCTCACAGGGGGAATGCTGTCTGTTATTTCTTAAGACCACTTTTATCCCTCTAACCCAAGATTAAACAGGATTTAAATGAATAACAGGTTATGCGTAATCTTTTCCCACAAAGCTTTACCCATCTCTGGCTCCATAACATGATGTCGGCAGATCAAACAGTTTGTGACAGGCTTATTTTAGCACCAGCTTCAAAATGGATTAACATGGTTTCCGCAATGGAGAAGAAGACTTAACCACTTGACAACTGACTATTTGTTCTAGCTATATTGTCAGATAGTAGAGAATGGGATTTGTAAAAATGCGGCTTACACAAGTAGTCGCGTGCGCATGAGTCCATATATTGTACTAACAAATGTATTTGAAAAGAATGTACATTTCTTCATCGTTCCTTATGGGAGACCCAGACCATGGGGTGTATAGCTTCTGCCTCCGGAGGACACACAAAGTACTACACTAAAAAGTGTAGCTCCTCCCTCCGAACATATACACCCCCTGGATGACCACATCTAGCCAGTTCAATGCTTTGTATTCAGGAGGTCACACACACATGCATTCTCATCTGATTTTTGATTTTTGATTTCAAAGAGTTGGAAGAAAAGCGGGTCCAAGCTGGACTCCCGGCATGTCCCTTCACACCCCACTGTGTCGGCGGTGCTGTTAAGGTTGATTTACAAGGCTGGAGCCTTACATGCCGCGCTCCTTCACCATCCCTCGGGCTCTGGCTTGAAGTGGGAGCCATCACGGTTCTCACTGCTTTGCAGGAGACCGGTCTCCATCCGCAGCCCTTTCAGGACCCTGCCGGACGGAGCGCTCACCCCTCAGGGACCTGGCCCTGCGTCTCATAAGCTAAGTATTGAGACGTTATTGGGGGGTCCCTTGTACATTTATTGTGGGGAGAGTGTGTTATTTCACTTTGCTGTGATTTCCGGCCGGTTGTCTGGTTTTCTCCTGAGAACCGCGCCGAGGGTGCCTGCTCGTCGGCCGCATGGGTAAATTTAGGCCCCGGCTTCGGCTGCGGCCTAGTTTCTTTTCACTGCCCCTGCATGTCAGTCATGCAGGGGGACAGTGCGGCGCCGCCCACCGGCCATTCAGCAGAGGGGAGGACACTCCTCTCTGAGGAGATGTTTCCCTCCCCTGTATATCCCCTTGGCCCTCCGGTTCCCGCTCTTGGACTAATCCTCCGCCCCCCCTTCTCACTCCGGCGCCATTTTATCAGCGTTCTCACATTGATCGGCGCTGGCTGCTGCAGCTCTGCATCTGTCTGGGGGTCCAAGCTGTGGAATCCGGAGGGCACACAGAACGGCCACAACCTCTGGTTGTGGACTTTCTTGTACTCTCTGGGGGTCATTCTGAAGGAGTGTGTTCTTTACTGCAGAACCTCCACCTCAGCAGCATGTCTCTCACTAGGAGCAAGGCTTTACTCTATATGCACTGCATGTAAGCTCATACTGCCTGAACCGAGCACATATCCACATTGGGATGCCTGCTCTAACATGGTGGTGCCTCAGCCTGGAGTCCCCCCAGGGGTTCCTCCGGCTGCTCCAGCCCCGGTGGCTGAACTCCCGGCTTGAGTAGCATCGTTTTCTAAAGCTATCTCCAGTCCTTTGCCGACTCCATGGGACAGCTGTCCCGGACTCTGCTGAGCATGCATCAGCCCCCTTCTCAGGGCGCCTCTGCTGCTCCGACTCGCTCTGCAGAGCTCACAGAGGATTTTTCATCTGTTCCCGGACCCCGTCCTCCTAAACGGAGACGCAGGGACTCTTCTCCTTCCTCGTCCCACGGCTCTGATTCACGAGCTGAAGTGCAGGGCGAGGAGGATGCCTTTACTGTGGGCTCGGACGCTACCTCTATGTACCCCATTGATTTATCTAAGGGGATGCGGATGTTAGTGACTTGATTGCGTCCATTAATTCCGTACTGGACCTCAGTCCACCAGTGTCGGAGGAACAAGCCTCTCTGGTAGAAAAACACCAGTTTACCTCACCTAAGAGAGCAAGGAGTATGTTTTTTTTTTTTTAACCACTCCAGTTTTCAGGCCACTGTGACCAAGCCAGTGTCTGTCCTGACAAACGCTTCCCAAAGCGTAGTTCTGATGAACGTTTTCCCTTTCCACCAGAGGTGGTCAAGGAGTGGGCTCATTCACCAAAGGTAACTCCTCCGGTGTCTAGAATCTCAGCCCGGACAGTTGTATCTGTGGCCGATGGCACCTCACTTAAGGATCCCACTGACCGCCAGGTTGACCTTCTGGCCAAATCTGTATATGAGGCGGCAAGAGCCTCGTTCTCCCCGTCTTTTGCAGCGGTGTGGGCTCTTAAAGCCGTCTCTGCTTCTCTGGAGGAGATGCATTCCCTCACCAGGGACTCTATGCCCGAAATGGTTGCCTTAACTTCCCAGGCTTCGGTTTTTTCATCCTATGCCATGTCTGCCATTCTGGAGGCTTCTCACCGCACGGCGGTGGCTTCCGCTAATTCCCTCGCGATCCGCAGGATCTTGTGGCTTCGAGAGTGGAAAGCAGACGCTTCTTCTAAGAAGTACCTTGCTGGGCTCCCCTTCGCCGGGTCCCGGCTGTTCGGTGAACAACTGGATGAAATTATTAGGGAAGCTACTGGGAAGAGTACTTCCTGGCCACAAACTAAAACCAGGAAACCTGTCCAGGGCAGGAACCAGTCGAGGTTTCGTTCCTTTCGTTCCTCTAACTGGTCATCCTCTAAGCCCTCAGCCTCGTCCACTAACTCAGCCAAGGATCGAAAACCCAGCTGGCGCTCGAAGCCGCGTCCTCAGAAGAGCGGAGGAGCCGCTGCCATTAAGGCAGCCTCCTCTTGACTATCTGGCTTCGCCAGCAACGTCCTTGGTCGGTGGCAGGCTCTCCCACTTTGGCGACGTGTGGTTCCAACACGTCTCCGATCAGTGGGTGCGGGATATCATCTCCCACGGCTACAGGATAGAATTTTCTTCCAGCCCGCCAAACAGATATTTTCTGTCCACTCCCCCCTGCTCCAAAGCCGCCGCCTTCTCTCAGGCCGTGGCTTCCATGCAGGCCAACGGAGTAATTGTACCGGTTCCCGCCCGGGAACGGTTCAGAGGTTTCTACTCAAACCTCTTCCTAGTCCCCAAGAAGGATGGTTCTTTCCGGCCCATCCTGGATCTCAAGCTTCTCAACAAGCATGTTCAGGTGCGGCACTTCGCATGGAATCTCTGCGATCGGTCATTGCCTCAATGACCCAGGGAGATTTTCTAGCATCCATCGACCTCAGAGATGCCTATCTGCATGTGCCAATTGCAGTTTCACACCAGCGTTGGCTACGTTTTGCCATCGGAGAGGAACATTTCCAATTCGTGGCTCTCCCCTTCGGGTTAGCCACGGCCCCTCGTGTATTCACCAAGGTCATGGCAGCAGTGGTTGCGGTTCTGCACCTCCAGGGGTTGGCAGTGATTCCTTACCTGGACGACCTTCTAGTCAAGGCTTCATCCAGTGCAGACTGTCAGCGGAGTGTCTCGCTCACTCTCGCCACGCTTGTTCAATTCGGGTGGCTTGTCAATCTGCCCAAGTCCACTTTGACCCCGACCCAAGACCTTACGTACCTAGGGATGCAATTCGAGACTCTGCCGGCACTTGTGAAGCTGCCCTTAGTCCCTTCATCTGGCGGTACGCTCTCTGCTGAGGCCCCGCCGTCATTCCATCAGGCACCTCATGCAGGTGCTGGGTCAGATGGTGGCGTCAATGGAAGCGGTTTCCTTTGCCCAGTTCCATCTGCGTCCCCTGCAGCTGGACATCCTCCGCTGTTGGGACAAGCCGACCTCTTCCTTGCACAGGCTAGTGGCTCTGTCGCCACAGACCAGGAGCTCTCTTCAGTGGTGGCTTCGGCCCCTCTCTCTGTCCCAGGGACGCTCCTTTTTGGCCCCGTCCTGGGTGATTTTCACCACGAACGCCAGCCTATCCGGCTGGGGAGCAGTGTTTCTCCACCACCGAGCACAGGGCACTTGGACTCTGTCCGAATCAGCCCTCTCGATCAATGTGCTGGAAATCAGAGCTGTGCTCTTAGCTCTCGTAGCCTTTCACCACCTGTTGGCGGGCAAGCACATTCGAGTCCAGTCAGACAACGCGACAGCAGTTGCCTACTTCAATCACCAAGGCGGGACACGCAGCCGCCTGGCAATGTTGGAAGTTCAACGTATCCTTCAGTGGACGGAGGACTCCAAGTCCACCATATCCGCAGTCCACATCCCAGGCGTAGAAAACTGGGAGGCAGATTATCTCAGCCGTCAAACCGTGGACAGCGGCGAGTGGGCCCTGCATCCGGCAGTGTTCCGGTCAATCTGCCGCAAGTGGGGCACTCCGGAAGTGGATCTAATGGCATTCCGGCACAACAACAAGTCCCGGTTTACGTGGCTCGCTCCCACGATCCTCAGGCCTTGGCGGCGGACGCGCGGGTTCAGGATTGGTCCCAGCTCCGTCTGGCCTACGTGTTTCCCCCTCTAGCTCTCTTGCCCAGAGTCCTGCGCAAGATCAGAATGGAGGGCCGTCGGGTCATAATCATTGCTCCAGACTGGCCCAGGCGAGCTTGGTACCCAGACCTGCTCCGTCTGTCCGTAGAGGTGCCGTGGCATCTCCCGGACCGCCCAGACCTTCTCTCACAAGGTCCGTTTTTCCGCCAGAATTCTGCGGCTCTCAGATTGACGGCGTGGCTCTTGAGTCCTGGATCCTGACGGCTTCAGGCATTCCTTCCGAGGTCATCTCCACTATGACTCAGGCTCGGAAGTCTTCCTCGGCCAGGATTTACCACAGGACTTGGAGATTTTTCCTGTCCTGGTGTCGCTCTTCCGGCCATGCTCCCTGGCCGTTTTCCTTGCCGACCATCCTGTCCTTCTACAGTCCGGCCTGCAGCTATGACTATCTCCCCTCAAGGGACAGGCCTCGGCTCTGTCAGTGTTGTTCCAGCGGCGTATCGCCCGACTGGCCCAGGTGCGCACCTTCATGCAGGGCGCATCTCACATCATTCCGCCTTACCGGCGGCCTCTGGATCCCTGGGACCTCAACCTGGTCCTCACGGCCTTACAGAAACCCCCCTTTGAGCCTCTTAGGGAGGTTTCTTTGTTTCGTCTTTCACAGAAAGTGGTCTTTCTGGTGGCCATAACTTCTCTCAGGAGAGTCTCTGATTTGGCTGCGCTCTCTTCGGAGTCACCCTTTTTGGTTTTTCACCAAGACAAGGTGGTTCTCCGTCCGACTCCGGACTTTCTCCCTAAGGTGGTGTCTCCTTCCACCTTAACCAGGACATTTCATTGCCTTCCCTTTGTCCGGCCCCTGTACATCGCTTTGAGAAAGCGTTGCATACTTTAGATCTGGTGCGGGCGCTCCGGATCTATGTGTCACGCACCGCTGCCCTTAGGCGGTGCACCTCTCTTTTTGTGCTGACCACAGGTCAGCGCAAGGGTCTCTCGGCTTCTAAACCGACCCTAGCTCGTTGGATTAGGTCGGCCATATCCGATGCCTACCAATGTTCTCAGGTGCCCCCCCGCCGGGGATTAGGGCGCACTTGACCAGAGCTGTCGGTGCCTCTTGGGCTTTCAGGCACCAGGCTACGGCTCAGCAGGTCTGTCAGGCTGCCACTTGGTCTAGTCTGCACACCTTTTCGAAGCACTACCAAGTGCATGCTCATGCTTCGGCAGATGCGAGCTTGGGCAGACGCATCCTTCAGGCGGCTGTCGCCCATTTGTGAAGTTAGGTTTTGCCTACTTCTCAGTTTCTATTTATTTCCCACCCATGGACTGCTTTGAGACGTCCCATGGTCTGGGTCTCCCCTAAGGAACGATGAAGAAAAAGAGAATTTTGTTTACTTACCGTAAATTCTTTTTCTTATAGTTCCGTAATGGGAGACCCAGCTCCCTCCCTGTTGCCTGTTGGCAGTTCTTGTTCCGTGTGTTTTCACCGGCTGTTGTTGTAGACAGAGGTTCCGGTTATTCCGGGTTTTACTCTATCTCTACTTGTGGGTGGATGTCCTCCTTCAGCTTTTGTACTAAACTGGCTAGATGTGGTCATCCAGGGGGTGTATATGCTCGGAGGGAGGAGCTACACTTTTTAGTGTAGTACTTTGTGTGTCCTCCGGAGGCAGAAGCTATACACCCCATGGTCTGGGTCTCCCATGTCGGAACTATAAGAAAAAGAATTTACGGTAAGTAAACAAAATTCTCTTTTTTCAGACCTTCAATATTGATTGGCTAACCTAGAAATATCTGATTGGTTGGATCTAACAACTGGCATTCCACCAACAAGTGAATGCCATGTTCCGGCGATCGCTGTGGCCTATTTATTGCACAGTATACAATTTCCAGATTTAGGACTCTTAGAAATCTATGGAACTTCTCGTTAAGTAGTGAACTGTAGAGCAGAACTCTTATATGTAATCCAGTAATAAATTCAGAGTATTTTTCTTCAGAACTTAGATGATTTAAAAAAATCTATTACCAGTGCTACCAAAGTGGAATCGGTTCATTGAAATGACGCATTCACGTCTCTTTTTCAGCTAAGTTCTGCTTCAGAGTCACTCATAAGGGACCCGCCAACTGCACTTGTTGTGACACTTGAGGAAGGGGTACCCCCGAAACAATGCAGCGAGTACTGATGAATTGTTGTTAATGCAGTGTGCCTGCAGAACTTGGCTGCATTGGAGCTATGAGCACCTTGGCTTAATTGACTGGTTTCACTTCGGTGAGATTTGTGACATGTACTGCTCTTTTTAAAATTTCCTTTATGATGAAGTAGTGAACAAAAGGATTTTTGTAGTGGTGTTTTGTTTTTTTTTGTTTTTTTTTTTTTTTTTTTAGCCCGGCACAGCTCTGTACATTCTGTATTGACTGCACCTAGTTCTGCAGCTTTTTGCAGTCCAATTCTGACCACAGCCTCTACATAATGCACCCTACACGTTGCAGTAGTTGTGTATCCTGCCGTCTTCACTGAGAATCCATAGACTACCATTCAGACAGAATCCATAATGTCATTATTGAAGCTTTATGGAGAATAGATGAAGCCGGTCTTTTTTAGCGCTAGTAATAGATCTATTAACTCAGGTTATCTTTGTGAATAAATTATGCTTTATTTGTGACAGTCTAAGTCAGATAAAATAAAGCTCTTGTTAACACTACGCGTTTCAGCAGGAATATACTGCTTTCCTCCTTTATTTTATCTGACTTAGACTGTCACAAATAAAGCATAATTTATTCACAAAGATAACCTGAGTTAATAGATCTATTACTAGCGCTAAAAAAGACCGGCTTCATCTATTCTCCATATACTTTCACTCCCTTATGGGATTCCGGTTCTAAAGCTGCTGATAGTAAAAGATCTAATCATTCCAAATACCTTGAGGGAAGACAAACGGCCGCAATCAGTTCCAGGATCTCATGAGTCGGTGAACCTAGGAACCAGGAGCAATCATCTCCCCAGGATACTCAGCCTAACATCGGATAACATCAGCCGAGACAACCCCTTATCCTCCAGAGGATTTACATGATCATCACCGAGGTTGTGCGAGGGCGCACAACCTAATCAGGTGAGAAGTTTTCATTACACTATAATTAAATTGTGCCACGGGTGCTTCTCATAGCGCTACCTTTATCTCTAGTGATTATTGAAGCTTTGGATACATGCTAAAAAGTATATTCTCAATTTTTTGTTTGTAATACAGAAAGTTTATTAACATATCTCCTTTAAACTATGACGGAGTTTGCTCTGCAGTATGGTTTATATTATCATGAGTGGTAATACGTTATATTGAATTCTTATGTTTTTCATTTTTGCGCTGTAAAAGGAAAAAAGGAAAAGGTTTTAGCATATTATGAAGAATCTCACATAGATACTGATGTATTTATTCTGTATTCTGCAGAGCCTAAATCAGCAGCTGGAAAATCAGTGCTCTGAACTCACTAAGACTGTGCAAAAAGTCACCAACCAAAACCAACTACTCATGAGTCAACATCAGCAGGAGCTCAAGGTACCCCAATAATGAATGACTTGACTTCTAAAGCTCCTTTGAGTTTCTTTTATCTTTTTTTTTGCTGTTTTTAATTTGATTCCCAGGTAATACAAGACACTATGGCCAAAAAATTGCAAGAACAGGAAACCCTGCTTAGTGTTGTCCAGACGAGCCTGAGTGGGGAAGTGCAGAAAATACTTAGTGAGAGAACTCAGCTGGAGAGAGAACTGTAAGCTACGCTTCTCTATATTAACACTGACAGTGAGAAGTAAAATTAGTTCTGAGTTATATTGGTTTTGTGCATAACAGTCAGAAAGATTTATTATTAAAGGGATGGTCTGAAGGCTGAAGAAATTTCAATTTAAATTTATTTATTGCCCCATTCTCAACTAATTTCTAATATGGCTTTAGTAAAAAATTCATACCCTTCCCCGACTTCGTGGTCTAGCTACTATTGATTTTTTTTTTCCCCCTTCTTCCTGCCTGATGGCGCTTTGTTTGAGAACCGAGTGCTTGCTGGGATACTCAAACGAAATGTCATGAGGGGGCAGAGGCTGTGATCACTGTCACAGGCCCTGCTCCCTCCCTGAAGCATCATCAGTGAGTCTCGTTTCAGGGGTTGTTCTGTCCCCGCTGAGTCCCTGGCTTTGTCCCTCCTTGTTCGCTGTCCAATCTGCACAGTAACAGCATTTGCCGGCTCAGATCAGTAGAGCCAATACGGTGACCGCTAATCAGGACGCGACACAGACAGAGCCGCAGCATGACAATGAAGTCGGGTGAAGTTAACCCGAGTTCATTCTGATCGTGCGGCTCTTTCTGTGTCTGCTGTCATCTGCCATTCAGCTCTGCTACATGGCTGTCTGTGTCTGCTGTTAGCGGCCATGTAGCAGAGCTGAGTGGCAGATGACATAGTAAAAACGCATCTCTACACATTACACACACTTGGCAAGTCAATAAATAAAAAAACAAAAAAGGGTGCCCAATGCATACGTCACAGAGCACATGATCTAAAGGATCGCACACAAAATTGATCAATTTAACATAGACTACTAACGCACGTGTGACAGCAAATGAACGACCTTCGTGCGATCTCATTAAATCGCATATGCGACCTGGGCGTGTCATCGCATACGAGATCGCACACCTAATTGTAAGGTGTAAAGCTGGCTTTAGTGGACCGGATCCACAGAATCCCTAAGCCTCCAGGACTTAACCCTTCGATTCCCAGAGATACTATTGCCCACATTCACTTCTATAAAACAAAGGAGGCCTTCCTGTTGGGATTAAAAAAGAAACCTTCCTTGCCAGACAGATTTGCTCGCCTTTCGGTGTTTCCAGATCTCTCAGCTGTCACTCTTGCGAGGAGGAGAGAATTCTCCCCTATAAAGGCATTATATATCGTTGGGGTTTCCTTATCAAGCTCATAGTCAGTAAAAATGGTAACACTCGGGTTTGCTTCTCTACTGCGCAACTTGGGAAATTGTTTGACTACTGGGATATTCCACCCCCTTCGTCATCTACCATGGATAAAGATTCACCCCAAAACAGGAGAATTAACCCTGAATGGTTTAAAACGTTCGCCTTTTGAGGTCGTGATTTCCATTTTTCTGGACTTTTTCTGTTTCTGCAGAGGGTGCTGGCTGCTAAATTTTGTGGCTGCGTCCAGCCCACCTGCAGTTTTCTGCCCCACAAGCGTCTTTTGTTTTTTTCGCTCTTACTGTTTTGACTGCCTGTCAGTTTTTGTGTAGCTCCGTCATGATGTGTGAGGAGCAACCTGTTTCTCAGTTTTTCTTTACTTGTTATGTCATGTTATTTGTTGATAGGTCTTGCCTGTTTATACCTTTTCTTTCTGCAGGGTTACTACTCCAAAGGAAGCAGATTCTCGGCTATCACAGCCACTTGTGGCCTTACATACCATGGGTTTAAAGGTATTGTTTCTAGACGTAAAGGGATTAAATTCTCCGCATAAAAGATCATGGGTCTGGAAGGAGGCAAGGAAGGCGAGTAGTGATGTTTTGTGTATTCAAGAATCACATTTATTAGCCCAGGATAATGGTAGAATGAAAAATGTTAATTATCCTCATCAGTTTTTTGCCAATAATGTACACAAAAGGGCGGGTGTGAGAATTCTCATTAAAAGCTCTGTAGCCTTCCAGCTTGAGAGGGTGGTGGGGGATATTGAGGGGAGATATGTCATTTTAATCTCTCTACTAAACAATGTACAATTCACAATTGCTTCAGTGTACGCCCCCCAATGTGGGCCAATTAAAATTCATACGTACATTTTTGTAGCCTTTTAGGGGAGTGGCAAAGGGTTCCTCGGTAATATGCGGAGACTTTAATGTCCCTATGTGTAAATCCCTAGACTGTTCCCACCAAGCCCCGGCCAGAAAGGAGATGGGCAACCTGATCCGCAAGTTTCGTTTTCATGATATATGGCGATATGCTCATGCAGGAGAGAGGGACTATTCTTTTCATTCTCTAAGGTTTAATACCTACTCTAGAATAGATTATATCTTAGTAGATGATTCGTTACTGCTGGGTTGTGACCAGATCAATATAGGCCCCATTACATGGTCAGACCACGCGCCCATTATGTTAACAATTTCCAACGAGGGACCTACCCAGTCTCCTTTCAAATGGAAACTGAATGATTATATCCTCACTAACCAAGATACTAGCGATGAAATCGCTCGGCAATTAACAGAATTTTTTGCCGTTAATGATAATCAAATGGTCTCGGATTAAATTCTTTGGGCGGCCCGTAAGGCCTTTGCTAGAGGTGTCCTCATCAAAATTGCAGCAATGGAGAAAAGGAACAGGTTAAAGGCATTCAATGATAATTTGTCTAAACTTCAACTCCTGGAAACAAACAAGGCCCACCCCTCTGACATTTTCCTTGACTCTATTAGAGGTCTGAGAGATCAGCTGAGATCATTTATGCTGTATTCCTATGAAAAAAAATTAAAAAAGCTTAAATCCAAATTCTATAGCTTGGGTGATAGTCGGTAGGGTCCTAGCAAGTTGTGTGAAGAAAAGGGAGGCTCGGATGGCCATTCCCTTTTTGATTAAGCAAGACGGGTCCAAAGTTTTAAACCCTACTCACATAGCTAGTGAATTTAAAGAATACTATTCCCAACTATATAATCTCAAGTTAGATCCTAAAACACACCAGCCCACAAAGGGTGAAATTTCTTCTTTCCTTGCAAAACTAAATTTGCCCAAACTCTCCCCCACGGCTCTGTCTGCTCTTAATGCCCCCCTTACTGAGGAGGAAGTAGTTTGGGTTATTAACTCCTCTAAGAGACTTTCTGCTCTCGGGCCAGATGGTTTTTCTAATTCTTAATATCGCCAGTTTGCGCAAATTTTGGCTCCATTTTTGGTTAGAACGTTCTCTCTATGGAGGGACTCATCTGACATCCAATCTGAAAGCTTGGCTGCGTCAATTACTACTTTTCCTAAACCGGGGAAGCCTCCAACCTCTGGTAACTTCAGACCTATCTCTTTTGAATTGTGATGTGAAGTTATACGCAAAAGTCTGGGCTAATAGACTCCTCTCGGTTTTGCCGGCCCTGGTCTCCCCTGACCAAGTGGCATTTTTCCCAGGGAGGCAGGCTAGAGATGACTCTAGAAGAGTGATTGATTTGATGGACTTTCTTGAGTCCAGTGGTACACCCAGTGTATTCCTGTCTCTAGATGCGGAAAAAGCATTTGACAGAGTACACTGGGGCTATGTGGACGCCGTTTTGGACACATTTGGTTTCTCTGGTAATATAAAGAATGCTATTATGGCCTTATACAAAAAACCAAATGCTTCGGTCTGTGCAGCAGACTTCTATTCTGATAGATTTGACCTGACTAATTGGATCCGCCAGGGATGCCCCCTTTCTCCTATAATTTTTGCTTTAGTCAGGGAGCCCCTAGCGGAGTCCATTAGGCTCAACCCGGAAATCTCTGGGGTTAAAATAGGCCCTGTAGAACATAAGATCGGTCTATATGCAGACGATGTAATACTCTCTTGCACTGACAGTGAAAGATCATTGATAGGGATCAAAAATGCTCTCCTTGAATTTTCTAGGATTTCAAGCTAAGCGAAGGAAAATCGGTTCTCTTCTCAGTTAATGTTCCACCATCTGTTAGAGAGAGAATCTCCTCACTTGTCCCGTATACTTGGGCCAAGAACGGCTTTTCGTACCTAGGGCTAAAGATTTGTAAACTTTCCAATATTGTCAAACAGAATTTTAATACTTTGCTTGATTCCATTCGAAAGGACATAGACAACCAAATACATTTACAACTTTCCTGGATGGCTCGCATTCAGATAGTTAGATGATGTTCCTACCAAAGATTATCTATTTATTCCGCTGTCTTCCCCTGAGGTTCCCCAAGAGGTTTCTATCTCTCCTTCAGGCAGTTGTGAGCAGATTTATTTGGGCAGGGAAGAAACCTAGGGTTGGTATGTCTAACTTATTTTATAGTTATTCACATGGTGGACTGGGGGTCCCGAATTTTTATTTGTACCATAAAGCAGCAGTTCTAGATGCGTTAAAGGAGTGGTATGATGATTCTAGTGCTCACAGATGGGTACTTATGGAGAAGTACTTAGCCCAGTGTGGGACTTTGAGATTTCTACTGGAGGCGCAAGTACTTAGTTCCTTTGCCCCCTCTCTTGCCCTGCAGACAATGAAAGTGGCATTTTCTTACTGGTCTGATCTAGTCTCTACTCATCAGGTGATTAAATTTGAGTCTATTTCCATTAGAGCCTTAGAGCTTCATGTGGATGGCTTCGCATTAGGCAATTGGATGAGGAATGGTATTATGGTCATGAAAGATATCCTCTTAATTCAGGAGTTGAAACCTTTCTGTCCTAATGGATGAATTTGGCCTTCACAGAAATAACTTCTACCAGTATCTGCAAATTCGGCATTTTTTAAATTCATGTGCATTTCCCAAATTCATGTGCATTTCCCTTATCCTGTCATATTGCTGTTTGCTCCCCGATACAGCATTTATTTAGTTCCTCCTCCCCTCAAAAACACGGCCTCTCAGTAGTATATAAAGTGTTTAATTCCCCCGGTAATGGTCCTAAACAAGCGTATATGAGATGCTGGGAAGTGACTCTTGCTTTTTTCTCAACCCCAGACCAATGGGGTCTGGCGACCTGCAGAAATATTCCTCCTTTATCAATCATCTTGAGCAGCTTAAGAAAGTTCACTTTGACTGGTACTACACCCCGCTGAAGATTTCCAAATTCCATAGTTCCTATCCCCAATCTTGCTGGAAGGGCTGCTCAGGTGTTGGTTCCCTAGGGCACGTGTGGTGGGATTGCCCGCTCATCCGGCCTTTTTGGGAAGAAGTGTCTAACATTATTACCTCAGTTTCAGGCCTGGCTGGAAGTTTGAGCGGTCCGCGAGCGGTCTTGGGGATTGGTTTACATGTGTTCCCTGGCGATTTGAGACCAATTGTGTCACACATTCTAATTGCAGCACGTATGTGTTTGGCAGACCACTGGAGAGAAAAAACTATCCCCTCAAAATTGGAAATTATCCAAAAAATCAATAAACATTACCAATACGAGCTCCTTCTGACTTCTGATCTGTCTACCAAAAATAAAATTAGGAATCATTGGTCCTCCTAGGTGGTGTCCAAATTTTCGTCCTTCCAGTCCTGATTGATGGACCTGTTATTTTATTACCTATCATCCCTACCCTTGGCTCTCATGGTGTAATTTGTATGCCCTAACCCTACTATGCAGAATTTTCATCTATTATCTGTCTTTACTTTTAATTTTATTGTCCTGCTGTTATAGGATACATTTTTCAACTGCCCGCATGTTTGTTGCGGTTGTATAACCTGTATTGTGCAAAATCTTAGTAAAATCTATTGAAATAAAAAAGAAATTAGATTGGGACAATAAATAGATAGGGACGTAGATTGAAATCTCTTCAGCCTTTGAACCACCCCTTTAAAGATTTGCGTTACTCACTTCTGCATGTCGTTAACTGCGCTCATGAATTGGCTTCAGCAAGTGCTTGCCAGGATATGTGAATGGCCAGCAGGTATCATTCACCTGTCCTATTCTTTATAATACAATACTTGCTGGCAGTGCACATGTCCTGGGAGGCTGCTCTAGGCAGAGTGCGTCAGCGCCATGCACCCCCCTATGGAGAAGAAAGTGTTGAACATAACTGGAATTTGCAAAGTTACATTTAAATAGTTTTTTTGGGGGGGGGGGGGGGTTTGCAATGAGTAGCTTTTTTTTGGGGAGGTCTTTCTTGTGCACCCATTCACCTCTACATAATGTATAGCAGAGGATAGACCCACACCAACATTACATTATATTACCTGCCTGACTTGATTTGTTTTAAAAGTAAAGAAGAGAATTCAGTCTTTGCTGCAACATTTCTTGACAGTTACATTGCAAAATACCAGTTATGAACAATTGCTGTCTGAAAGCGTTGGTGTGAATCAATTCGCACAACTCGGTCCTTTGGCCGCACCAGTTATTTGTGGCTCGTGGGCAGGACACATGAGAACCGCTTCTTACTCGATGACATCCTCTGTTTCTCTTGACTTAGCATCATGTAAGATGCAGTTCTTATAGCTCCTTCTCAACGGCTGCAAATTCCTGACATGGCCAATGGATCAGGTCTTGCAAATGGATCCGCACTGAATCTGTTGTCTTATTTGCAGAGAAACACTTTGTACTGAGCACAGCAAATGTACAGAAAAAGTGAAACATAGTGAGCAGAAAAAAGGGGCTCAAATGGAATTACAAGAAAACACCATCGCTGGTCTGCGAGCCGATCTGGACTCTGCCCTCCAGAACAGGACGAGTCTAGAAAAAGAAAAGATGCTGCTACAGGAGGAGGTAAAAAACCGACAATGTCAATATGTCAGACAGATGTGTATTTGGTTATTTAGCAGACGTACACTACCTCTAAAGCGGGCTTTATACGTTACAAAAATCTAACGGTGTCGGCGGGGTCACGTCGTAAGTGACGCACATCCGGCATCGTTAGTGTTGTTGTAACATGTGACCGCTACGTGCGATTGCGATTGAACGTAAAACCGTTCATCGCATACACGTCGTTCAAAACCTAAAAATTGAACATCGGATTGTTCAATGTTCCCGAGGTAGCACACATCGCAGTGTGTGACACCCCGGGAACGATGAACAGATCTTACCTGCGTCCTGCGGCTCCCACCGGTAATGCGGAAAAAAGGAGGTGGGCGGGATGTTTTACGTCCCGCTCATCTCCGCCCCTCTGCTTCTATTGGCTGTCTGCCGTGTGACGTCGCTGTGACGCCGAACCTTCCCTCCCACTCAGGAAGTGGATGTTCGCCGCCCACCTCGAGGTCGTATGGAAGGGTAAGTACGTGTGACAGCAATTAATCGTTTGTGCGACACGGTCAACAAATTGAACGTGTCGCACATACGATGGGGGCGGGTCACATCGCATACGATATCGTATGCAGAATTGAAAGGTGTAAAGTAGGCTTAAGATAATGAGGTGTAAAAGACATTTTGTGATATAATTTGTTTGACATTTTCATCTTATTTGGGATCATCTTGATTATGCATGTTAATTTAATGGGGGAGGGGAAGAATTCCTTGACAGACATCTGGCATCGCTATATTTTCCTTGGAGAACAAAGATTGGTCACACTGAAATCCAACATGCTCGATCGTTCTCTCTCCATACGCCTTCTGCCAGAGTACAGTCTGGATGCCTCTATACTCGTATTGTCGGGTATCCAATGTGTTTGGGTGTTCTTCCAGCTACTCACAAATTATCAAACTGCCTGATTCTCGTTGAGTTATTACCCATATCCTGGTATCTGCTCCATGCCCTTGAAACTATGCTCGAAGACACAGACTCCTTTGTTTTGATGGCATGTATGCACGTGCCATCATGGATGGAGGAATTGGACTATCTATGCAAGAATCAATCAGAAAAGATAAGGAGAAAGTAATTTTGTGTGGACACCACTTCCCTATTTAAGGGTGTCTTTCTGTTGCCCCGTGACTTTTAATTGTGTCAAAGGAGGAGAAATTGATTCACAATAACTTTTTCTTCCTAATGGACAGATTGCTATTCCAGAAGTATTATTAAAAGTCCAATTTGTGAGTATCAGCTCATCGTGTATATGCTCTCTCCTGGCTTCTCCCTGGAGAACGGACAGGCGCTGCCACAGCCCAATATTATTAAAAGTGTATTCCCATCTCCAAGATCCTATCCCAATATATACTACATATTATAATAATATTTGCTGTATTTCTCTAATTAGAAATGTAGTATAGTTCTCATGATATAGCCATGTCTTTTACCTCATGTGCAGCGCATTGCAGTTAGGGTATCTATGGTTATTACGACCACAAGCAATTAATGAAAACTATGAATAACTAAGCTACAATGCCCTGCATATGAGGTAACAGACATGGTTATAACAGAGCTATACTGCGTATTTGCTAATATTATTATTACTACTCCTACTACATATTAGGATGGGATCTTGGAAACGGGGAAAAGCCTTTAAGTTGAAATAATACTGTGATGTTTAAAGGGGTTGGACACTTTTTTCTTTGTTTCAAGAAGTGCATTGAGGACATGATTTTCTGGCACTTACTAATGTATACGTATTACAAGTTCTCTTCCTGCACTTGTTAATTCAGCCTTCCTCACAAACTGCACAGCGCTCCTTTCCATAAAATGATGGTTCGTGAAGGAACATATGATCTGCATCTTCCAGCTAAAAACATTTCAGATTAGAAAACTGTTTCTCAGTTGGAGGAGGTTGATGGACAGGACTGTTCCCAGAGAGGAGGGGGAGCAGTGATGGCAGATGCCGGGTCACACTGAATTACAGGTAGTGTGATGATAAAGGACTACAATGGGTATCTCATATTTATAGTTTATGAAGGCACGGACATTTTATCTCCATGGAGTACCCCTTTAAGGGTTTCTTTAATTTTTTGAGAAGCAGTGTATTATTGTATGATACTTAGTTGAAGTATGACAGCGATAGTTAGCCACGTAACAGTGTCGGTGTGTTCACATTTGCAATGTGCTGTAAACCACTGTTGGAAATAATATTGTGTTTCCTGCAGCTTTATAAGACTCTTAATGATTTTATGGAGAAAAAACAAAACCTGGAAGTTCACTTGACTGAAAGCAAGGTAATTCTATTCACTTAATTCTGTGCCTATGACTTGTTTTTTTTTTTTTTTAAAAAGTGATTATATCTTAACTCCTTTCCGACATATGACAAACTGGTACATAATATGCAAGCTCCTTGACTTTGATGTGGGCTCACACACTGAGCCAACATCATTCTGACAGATGATGGCTGATTTTAATCCACTATCATGTGCCTTTAACACCCGTGGCTGTTAAATTGTTTTATTCTCTGATCGTGATATTTAACACACGCCATTGGGGGGTGCCATTCCATGCCTCCATCAACACACTCATGAAGTGATTGTAGGATGCCAATTGGTTGTCATGACAGTCGAGGGTCTACTTAACACCCCAGAGTGTGTCATTACGATACTAGTGTGAAAGCCAGCGTTTAGCTGGCGTTGATAGACTGTGATGTTCACTATCCATAGCAGAGCTGATATACTGCTAACGTGTTTTTCCAAAAATAAGACACTGTCTTGTACTTTTTTTGCCCCCCCCCCTTCCCCCCCCAGAACAGCAGTAGGGATTATTTTTGGAGGATGTCTTATTCTTGGAGAAACATGGTTAGGGGTAAGTTTGCCCCCCCAAAAAAAGCAGACCCCTCTCACTTCCCAGGAGACTCATACTTAAAAGACCCAGACGTCTGCATGGCTCCCAGGTTTTCCTGTGATCTCCGGTGTGCGCTCCCAGCAGCTCACTCACTTATCACATCCAGCGTTGCATATATGATCTGATGTTTGTGTGAGATCTGATGCGTGCGGAGGTATATATATATATATATATATATATATATATATATATACCGTATTTTTCGCTTTATAAGACGCACCCCAAACTTGGACATAAAAAAAGGTAAAAAAAAGAAAAATGGGGTCCGTCTTATAATCCGGTGTTCTCTTACCGGAGGGGGGCAGCAGTGGTGGTGAAGCGGGGTCACAGGAGGCAGAGGTTGTGCTGGCAGGCACGGCGGGTCGGTGGCAGTGGGGTCCGTGGTGGCAGGAGTCGGGGGACCCGTGGTGGCAGGAGCCGCGGGGCCCGTGGTGGTGGCGGCAGCAGCAGCGTCGGCAACGGCGGGTGAGTCATGCAGCAGGCCGGTGCAGTGAGTGTCCCAGTGTCCGCGGTCCCGGCTCAAATAATGGCGCCTGCGCAGATGGAGCTCTCATCCAAGGGCTCCATCTGCGCACGCGCTGACTCCCGGGGGAGCGCATGCGCAGATGGAGCTCTCATTCAAGAGCTCCATCTGCGCACGCGCCCGCTGCCATCATTTGAAACTGGGACCGCGGACAAACTGAGTAACTTGCTGCACAGCCGCCCGCCCCGCACACACAGAGTGGCAGCCAGCAGGCTCCCCGCCCACCCTGCGTGCAAGCGGCCGGGTAACTGCGCTTGCGTGCGGGCGGCAGCCATCTGCCGCCCGCACACAGCACCCGGCCGCTGCCCGCACACAGCACCCAGCCGCCGCCCGCACACAGCACCCAGCCGCCGGCCACTGCCCGCACACAGCACCCGGCCGCTGCCCGCACACAGCACCCGGCCGCTGCCCGCACACAGCACCCGGCCGCTGCCCGCACACAGCACTCGGCCGCTGCCCGCACCCAGCCGCCGCCCGCACACAGCGCATGGCCGCCGCCCGCACACAGCACCCGGCCGCCGCCCGCACACAGCACCCGACTGCCGCCCGCACACAGCCACTGGTACCCGGCCGCTTGCACGCAGCCACAGGCACCCGGCCGCCCGATCACTGCACAGACAGGACCCCCAGGTACCGCTATATTCGCTTTATAAGACGCACCCCCCATTTTTCTCTCAAATTTTTGGGAGGAAAAGTGTGTCTTATAAATCGAAAAATACGGTATATATATATATATATATATATATATATATATATATATATATATATATATATATATATATATATATATATATATATATATATATATATATATTTATATATATATATTTATATATATATATATATATATATATATTTATATATATATATATATATATATATATAATATATATATATAATATATATGTATATATGTATATATGTATATATATGTATATATGTATATATATATATGTATATATGTGTATATATATATATATATATACACACACATATATACATGTATGCTATCTACCTAATTATACTGACCTGGAGAATCATATTCCTATGTCTGTTTTATCGTATAGTGAACATGGTAAATAGGTAACCCAAAAACAATTTTGAAATTGCACTTTTTTTGTAATTTCAAAGCACTTGGAATTTTTTCCCGCTTTTCAGTGCTTCATATGATAAAAGTTCAACTTGTCCCGCAAGAAACAAGCCCAGGTATGTGGATGTAAAAATAAAAAAATGTATGGCTCTTGGAAGAAAGGGAGGAGAACACACAAAAAACGAAAATAGCCGTGTTGGGAAGGGAATCTTTCAACAGGTTTTTGCTATGTAATCTGAGGACAGCATGCTGTATGGGTTAAAACACAATTCACAGATGCGCATCTTATCAAGATAGTTTTGTTGTTTATTTGCAATGGTTGTTTTAGCATTAGGACCGTAGCATTGCTTGGACTACTTTGCCTGATGTCTAGTAGTCCGAAAGGTCCCCCCGACTGTGATTAGCAACTTACTTTTTATAGACATTGTACATACAAAGCATGGTGTGGGTGAGGTTAGCTTTCTCATCTCTGTTGCATTGCTTAATCTACAAACTATGATTGTGTCACAACTACTACTATTTAACCCAGTAATCTAAGTGATACATCATTGGATTTAGGGTCTGTGGCTTACATTATGCTTCTCTCAGATGGGGTAGTAAAAACCTGGTGACAGATTCCCTTTAAAGGGATTGTGCCCCACTTTTTTGTGTTTAAAAAAAAAAAAATGTCTCAGCATCTGAAAAATAGTGTATACTCTGCTAACGATCTTCTACTCTCCTTTTGTAATGCTTTTTGGGTCCTTGTAGATCTTTGCCTTCTGGTCTCATCCTTGTCTCAACAGAAATGGACATAAATGCCTGTTTTCTGGCTAACTCTGATCACAGCTATGGCCAGTGACTGGCTAAGCAGACATTTCCAACCATTTTAACCCCTTCACTACCTATGACATACTGATATATCATAGGTTGTGTACTTCCCTTCAATGTTGGCTTACGCGGTAGGTCCACATGATCTGATCAGTCGACATGTGCCTCTAACAGCAGTGGTCAGATCAGAGATCCACTCGATCCGACAGGAGGATTTAACACTAGCCGGCGGGGAACGCTTCATTTACCACTCCAATCAGCGGCCCCATGATGTGATCACAGAACACCGATGGGTTGTCATGCTAGCCAGGGTTAGCTGATGACCCCTCTGTCTGTCATGATGTAGTTCCTGTGAACACCGTCTCAGTGCCGGTGTTCATAGGAAGAAAACATTTGAGCTGTGCAGAGCGGTACTGATGCCCTACTCTGTACAGTACAAGCTTCAAGTCCGCTAAGAAGACTACTAAAAACAATAAAAAGTGAAAAACTAACATTTCTTTTTCGCTCTATTGGGAGACCCAGACAATTGGGTGTATAGGCTATGACTCCGGAGGCCGCACAAAGTACTACACTTAAAAGTGTTAGGCCCCTCCCCTTCTGCCTATACACTCCCCGTGCTCCCACGGGCTCCTCAGTTTTTTGCTTTGTGCGAAGGAGGTCAGACACGCACAGCACAGCTCCACAGATTAGTCAGCAGCAGCTGCTGACTAGGTCGGATGGAAGAAAAGTGGGCCCATATAGGGCCCCCAGCATGCTCCCTTCTCACCCCACTTTTGTCGGCGGTGTTGTTAAGGTTGAGGTATCCATTGCGGGTACGGCGGCTGGAGCCCACATGCTGTTTTTCCTTCCCCATCCCCCTTAGGGCTCTGGGTGAAGTGGGATCTTATTGGTCTCCAGGCACTGAGACCGGGCTTCATCCACAACTCCTGTGGAGCCTGATGGATAGGAGCCGATACCGTTCAGGGACATGGCCCTGCATCTTAAAGGTACTCTGTATCCCTATGGGGACCGCGCACGGCATCACCTCAGCTTTGCTGGGTGTGCTAGTGCACCGGGGACCGCGGCGCTGACCGGGTCTATATGTGCCATTACACACTCAGCGTCGCTGAGTGTGTTTATATGTAAGGGCTACCGCACTGACCGCCGTTGCCACTGCGGCGCGGCTGGGACTTGTAGTTCGCCGGGGACTTTCACGCGACCGCGCTTTTACGGCGGCCGCGTTTATTACTACAGTCCCCGGCTTCATTGCGGCCTAGTTTCCCTTTTTTTCTCCCGCCCTCAGCCCTGACAGGCAGGGGAAGGGCGGGACGCTGCACGGAGCGAGCAGCAATGAGGGCTGGAGTATGATTTACATGCTCCACTCCCCTCACTGTGGACAGTGTGAGCGCCCGTTTCGCGCTCTTTGTAGGCCACGCCCATAGCTTCCTCAGCTCGTCAGGACGCCGCAGCCATTCCTGTCAGCTCCACCGACGCTGCAGAGAGGGACATATTCATGGGAGACCCAGACACGGTCTCTGGTGGCCTCACAACCGCTTAGGCGGCTGGTAAACAGCACATGTGGTGCTAGCCCCATGGTGCTGTATTGTATGGGTACATTATTTGTGTACTGTATGTAATTTACACTGTATGAGCACAGTTCTTTCTGGCTATATACCCTATTGTGTTACTCAGGGAAAACTATAGCATGGCGCCCATAAAAGGCAGGGGTGCCAAAACACAGGCTTATTATGTTGCCTGCGCCGCATGTAAGACCCAGCTACCGACAGGTTCCACTGACCCACATTGTGTACAGTGTTCGACCCCTGTGACACTTCCTCAGCCGGATCCTCTGCTAAGAGGGGCCCAGGGGGAGCCACCTGTTGACACTGTCCAGGTGACGGGGACTGAGTTTGCAGCCTTTAAGGATCAACTCTCTGAGACTATGGCTAAGATACTAGAAGCCTTGCAGTCCAGACCGGTATCTCAGCAAAGGGACTCTGTTGAATCATTGTTCCCTGACCCCCCTCAGTTGGACCAACAATGTCCTCAAGGGGTATCTCATACATCCCAGACGGAGGGTTCGGACTTAGAACCTAGCCCCAGATCGTCTAAGCGGGCCCGCTTAGAATTTCCCTCGACATCATATTGTTTAGGGTCTCAGCGGGGGGATTCTCTGGTTGATGATGCGGAAACAGCTGATCAGGATTCTGATCCTGGGAGCGCTCTCAATCTTAATTCTCCAGACGGGGACGCCATAGTGAATGATCTTATTGCATCCATTCATCAGTTGCTGGATATTCTTCCCTCAGCCCCTCCGGCGGAGGAGTCTGATTCTCAGCAGGAGAAATTTCGCTTCAGGTTCCCCAAGCGTACACAGAGTATGTTTCTGAGAGGCAATCCAGAATCACCATGCTTGTCCGGATAAGCGTTTTCTCTAAGCGCCTTAAGGATACACGTTATCCTTTTCCCCCGGAAGTGGTTAAAGGTTGGATTCAATGTCCCAAAGTGGATCCTCCAATCTCCAGACTGGCGGCTAGATCCATACTTGCAGTGGAAGATGGGGCCTCGCTTAAAGATGCCACTGACAGGCAGATGGAGCTCTGGATGAAATCCATCTATGAAGCTATCGGAGCTTCTTTTGCCCCAGCATTCGCAGCCGTATGGGCGCTACAAGCTATATCAGCAGGTCAAGCGAAAATTGAAGCGGCCGCGCCACAAGTGGCTTCCATTACCTCCCAGACCTCGGCAATTGCGTCTTACGCTATGAATGCTGTCCTGGACTCTGTGAGCCGTACGGCAGTTGCGACCGCCAATTCGGTAGTAGTCCGCAGGGCCTTGTGGCTACGGGAGTGGAAGGCAGATTCCGCTTCCAAAAAGCGTTTAACCGGTTTGCCAATTTCTGGCGACAGGCTCTTTGGCGAGCGCCTGGATGAAATCATCAAACAATCCAAGGGAAAGGATACATCCTTACCCCAGCCCAAGCAGAACCTCTCCCAACAGAGGAGAGGGCAGTCGAGGTTTCGGTCCTTTCGGGGCGCGGGCAGGTCCCAATTCTCCTCGTCCAAAAGGTCTCAGAAAGAACAAAGGAACTCTGATGCATGGCGGTCTAAGTCACGTCCTAAAAAGGCCATTGGGAGCACCGCTAACAAAGCGGCTGCCTCATGACTTTCTACCTCCTCTAGTAGCATCCTCGGTCGGTGGCAGGCTCTCCCGCTTTTGCGAAACCTGGCTGCCACAAATAAAAGACCGCTGGGTGAGAGACATTCTCTCTCACGGTTACAAGATAGAGTTCATCTCTCGTCCCCCGACTCGATTCTTCCGGTCCTCTCCGCCTCCCGAGCGAGCCGAGGCTCTTCGGCAGGCGCTGGGCACCCTGAAGGCAGAAGGAGTGGTGGTCCCTGTTCCTCTTCAGCAACAGGCCCACGGTTTTTACTCCAACTTGTTTGTGGTCCCAAAGAAGGACGGGTCCTTCCGTCCTGTCCTGGACCTGAAACTTCTCAACAAACACGTAAAGACCAGGCGGTTCCGGATGGAATCCCTCCGTTCCGTCATCGCCTCAATGTCCCAGGGAGATTTCCTTGCATCGATCGATATCAAAGATGCTTATCTCCACGTTCCGATTGCCCCAGAGCACCAGCGCTTCTTGCGCTTCGCCATAGGAAACGAACACCTGCAGTTCGTGGCACTGCCATTCGGCCTGGCAACAGCCCCACGGGTTTTCACCAAGGTTATGGCTACTGTAGTAGCGGTCCTCCATTCTCAGGGTCACTCGGTGATCCCGTACTTGGACGATCTGTTGATCAAGGCACCCTCTCAAGAGGCATGCCAACACAGCCTCGACGCTACCCTGGAGACTCTCCAGAGTTTCGGGTGGATCATCAATTTTCCAAGGTCAAATCTGACACCGACCCAATCGCTCACATACCTTGGCATGGAGTTTCATACCCTCTCAGCGATAGTGAAGCTTCCGCGGATCAAGCAGCGGTCACTACAGACAGGGGTACAATCTCTCCTTCAAGGCCAGTCACACCCCTTGAGGCGCCTCATGCACTTCCTGGGGAAGATGGTGGCAGCAATGGAAGCAGTCCCTTTCGCGCAGTTTCACCTGCGTCCTCTTCAATGGGACATCCTACGCAAATGGTACAGGAAGCCGACGTCCCTCGACAGGACCGTCTCCCTCTCTCAGGCGACCAAAGCTTCCCTTCGGTGGTGGCTTCTTCCCACTTCATTGTCGAAGGGGAAATCCTTCCTACCCCCATCCTGGGAGGTGGTCACGACGGACGCGAGTCTGTCAGGGTGGGGAGCGGTTTTTCTCCACCACAGGGCTCAGGGTACGTGGACCCAGCAAGAGTCCTCACTTCAGATCAATGTTCTGGAAATACGGGCAGTGTACCTTGCCCTGAAAGCGTTCCAGCAGTGGCTGGAAGGCAAGCAGATCCGAATTCAGTCGGACAATTCCACAGCGGTGGCATACATCAACCACCAAGGCGGCACACGCAGTCGGCAAGCCTTCCAGGAAGTCCGGCGGATTTTGATGTGGGTGGAAGCCACGGCCTCCACCATCTCTGCAGTTCACATTCCAGGCGTGGAAAACTGGGAAGCAGATTATCTCAGTCGCCAGGGCATGGACGCAGGGGAATGGTCCCTTCACCCGGACGTGTTTCAGGAGATCTGTTGCCGCTGGGGGGTGCCGGACGTCGACCTCATGGCGTCCCGGCACAACAACAAGGTACCGACGTTCATGGCACGGTCTCAAGATCCCAGAGCTATGGCGGCAGACGCCTTAGTTCAGGATTGGTCGCAGTTTCAGCTCCCTTATGTGTTTCCTCCTCTGGCACTGTTGCCCAGAGTGTTACGCAAGATCAGGGCCGACTGCCGCCGCGTCATCCTCGTCGCTCCAGACTGGCCGAGGAGGTCGTGGTACCCGGATCTGTGGCATCTCACGGTCGGCCAACCGTGGGCACTACCAGACCGACCAGACTTGCTGTCTCAAGGGCCGTTTTTTCCATCTGAATTCTGCGGCCCTCAACCTGTCTGTGTGGCCATTGAGTCCTGGATCCTAGCGTCTTCAGGGTTATCTCAAGAAGTCATTGCCACTATGAGACAGGCTAGGAAACCAACGTCCGCCAAGATTTATCACAGGACGTGGAAAATTTTCCTGTCGTGGTGCTCTGCTCAGGGTTTTTCTCCCTGGCCATTTGCATTACCTATTTTTCTGTCCTTCCTTCAATCTGGACTGGAAAAGGGTTTGTCGCTCGGTTCCCTTAAGGGACAAGTTTCAGCGCTCTCTGTGTTTTTCCAGAAGCGCCTAGCTAGACTTCCACAGGTACGCTCGTTCCTGCAGGGAGTTTGTCACATCGTTCCACCTTACAAGCGGCCGTTAGAACCTTGGGATCTAAACAGGGTGCTGATGGTTCTTCAGAAACCACCATTCGAGCCAATGAGAGATATCTCCCTCTCACGACTTTCGCAGAAAGTGTTTTTTTCTAGTAGCAGTCACTTCTCTTCGGAGAGTGTCTGAGCTAGCAGCGTTGTCGTGCAAAGCCCCTTTTCTGGTTTTTCACCAGGACAAGGTGGTTCTACGTCCGGTTCCGGAATTTCTCCCTAAGGTGGTATCCCCCTTTTCATCTCAATCAGGATATTTCCTTACCCTCTTTTTATCCTCATCCAGTTCACCAATGTGAAAAGGATTTGCACTTGTTAGATCTGGTGAGAGCACTCAGACTCTACATTTCTCGTACGGCGCCCCTGCGCCGCTCGGATGCACTCTTTGTCCTTGTCGCTGGCCAGCGTAAAGGATCACAGGCTTCCAAATCAACCCTGGCTCGGTGGATCAAGGAGCCAATTATCGAAGCTTACCGTTCGGCTGGGCTTCCGGTTCCCTCAGGGCTGAAGGCCCATTCTACCAGAGCCGTGGGAGCGTCCTGGGCTTTGAGGCACCAGGCTACGGCTCAACAGGTGTGTCAGGCGGCTACCTGGTCGAGCCTGCACACTTTCACGAAACACTATCAGGTGCATACCTATGCTGCGGCGGATGCCAGCCTAGGTAGACGAGTCCTTCAGGCGGCGGTTGCCCACCTGTAGGAAAGGGCCGTTTTACGGCTCTCTTACGAGGTATTATTTTACCCACCCAGGGACTGCTTTTGGACGTCCCAATTGTCTGGGTCTCCCAATAGAGCGAAAAAGAAGAAGGGAATTTTGTTTACTTACCGTAAATTCCTTTTCTTCTAGCTCTAATTGGGAGACCCAGCTCCCGCCCCTGTTTTTTTGTGTACACATGTTGTTCATGTTGAATGGTTTCAGTTCTCCGAGTTTCCTTCGGATTGAAGTTACTTTAAACCAGTTTATAATTATTTTCCCTCCTTCGTGCTTTTGCACCAAAACTGAGGAGCCCGTGGGAGCACGGGGAGTGTATAGGCAGAAGGGGAGGGGCCTAACACTTTTAAGTGTAGTACTTTGTGCGGCCTCCGGAGGCATAGCCTATACACCCAATTGTCTGGGTCTCCCAATTAGAGCTAGAAGAAAAGGAATTTACGGTAAGTAAACAAAATTCCCTTCTTAAAAAAAAAAAAACAAACAAAAACACTATGTAAATTATACATTGGAAGCTGCCAATCCGTGGTGGGGTTATGCAGATCTTTTGCTTCCTGTGATGTCATGTTGACAGAGAATCCTTTTTCTTTTGCTCTGCTCTGTCGATGGGGCATTATTGTAGATGTCATGTTGTTTGACAGCTGGCTCCCAGAAAGCAGGAGAATCAGTGGCATAAACAGTCCATGACCGCTCTGGGCTGGGAGAGATTGGTCCAGGGCAGCACAGGCAACTACATACCGATAAGTGCTTAGCCCCATAGAAAATAAGGCAATCTACCTTCTCACAGACACCTGGTGGAAACTTCCATATCGATTTCTCAGGTCTCCCATTTTCTTCAACCAAATTTTAAGTTCTCTCAGTTATGCAGCTTGGATCATGAGCCGCAGAGCAGCTTCTGGTATCTCCGATCAGGTCATAAGCAAAGTGGGAAGCCCTCATTGTTTTGTACCTATTCTCGTTTATGTCCTTTTCTCTTCCTTCCCTCCTGACCTTCCTGCTATCAGACCTTGAGTTTGGTTTGTTCCTCGGTTCTCTCTAAGGTTGGTTCTCCTTCCTTTTCAAAGGAAACTAGTTTCTTGCTCACCGAGATCGAGATTCCCAAGGAGGTGGGCACATTTTAAAATCTCTAGCGGCCCCTTGTGGATCTCTCGGAATGCATCTGTTGTTGAATGCTGTACATTGCTCTCCTTTTGGTTCCATTCTTGTCATTCTTTTCCTTGTCCCTGGAAACTTCTTTCTAGCGACTATCATTTCTATTAGCAAGTCTCAGAACTAGCAGCCCTGTCTTCTTGTCCTTCCTTCTTGACCTTCACCTGGACAAGGTGGTCCTGTTTTTAGTTTCCTCTCTCCTTCACACTCTTATTCCCTTAAGGAAGATGGTCTTGTCTCGTTCCATTCTTTTCCTTCTCATCATTCTGAACAGTCTCTAAGATATATTGTACTTGGTCAGAGTGCGTCTCAGCACCCCTATCTGTGTAGGACAGCTTCCTTCAGATGCTTGGATTCCTTGTTCGTGATTCGAAAAGTCATCATATTGGTCTTCCGGTCTGGATCCTCTCTGCCATTCTGAACGTATGTTGGGCAATGGAAAGACCACCTTCCCTGGAATTCTCTTCAGCTGTACCTGGGTCCTTCTAGACCATTCGTCTTCAGGCCTCTATTCAGAAGCTCTCTAAGCTTCTTCCTAGTTGTCTGCACTTACCTTTTCCTAGTTCTTTAGAGTACACAACCTTCTTACCTTTTTCCTTGGCAGTTTTGGGCCTAGGCAGAAATGTTTTGCAAATTATAATACCTGGTTTCCTACTTGAGAATCTCGCCTCTGGTCTTGCATTTTTCTAGTCCTTTCTCTTCTCACCCTTGGGAACTGCTTTGTGATGTCCCATGGTGTCCTCTGTCCCCCAACGTAGTAATAAACAAAAGAAGATTTTAGGTACTCACTGTAAATCTTTCTCTGAGCCTTCATTGTGGGACACAGCACCACCCTTTTTAAATGCCCCTGTTGGCCTGTTTGTATTTTATTTTAGGTTGCTCCTTTTACTGTTTTCACACTAACTGATCAGGGAAATCATTAATAAACAACAAATCAAGGATAGAAGTGGGGCTGATTGGCTACGGTTGGTGGGTGTATCAAACTGAGGAGGAGCTAACTTATTTTCTTGCCTGGTGTTATATTGTGACTACCCAAAATCTTCTTTTTGCAGTTGGAACAGGAGTTGCTCCAGAGTTCTTTGTGGGTACAAGAACAGGAAAACAAACGTCTTGTAGAACGTGTGGCATTGCTAGAGCAAGAACAGGTACACATTTGTTTAAAAAATTATTTTGTCTAGTATGTAGACATTGATGGTCTATCTGAAGGATAAGTCGTCATTATCTGATTGTCACGTCCTCACTAGAGTCCGCTCTTGCAACATCTGCTTCAGTCACCAGGCGCCGCCGTATTTCCGCTGTGGACCGTGCTGGTGATGGGGGAGGAGTCGGTGCCAGTGGCTCTGGTGGGCGCAAGCTCCGCTCATCCACTAGGCTGGGTTTTCCTGACACCTGCAGTACCAATGGCTGAGTGTAGGTGACGTGGGTCTTCCAGCTGAGGTTGCCACTATTCAGCTACAGCCAATGGGAAGACACTACACCCTTTTTATTATTCCCCCCTTCTGTCTGCTGGCCATTACCAGATATAGATTGTATTCCTGCTACTCTGGTTCTCCCTACTCTGATTATTGATTCCTGCTTTGACCCTGACCTGCTCTCTGACTACTCTCCTGTCTGCCGTATTTGTACCTCTCTGCATGATCCGGATTTGACCTCTGCTTTGTTTTTTGATTACGTCCTCGCCTGCCGATTCTGTTTTGTATTTCCCGGTTCGATCTTGCATGGCTACTACTCTCATCAGACTGCAGCCTACCACAGGTGGTGATCTCCCGGGCATTGTGTAATTTCAAATCCCTGTATGGGAGTTAAGGGGTTTCAGGTTCTCGGGGTCCTGCTTTGTGAGCGGCTTTCCTCTAGCCTGTCCATCACAGCCAGTCTGAGTTTGTTGTTTCAGGCAGGCGTTAGACCGATCCATGGGGGTCTGACAACTGACACCTCTCACCTTTTAGCTGTTTGCAGATCCCATTCAAGTGAATGGGCGCTTAACTGCAGTTACCGAGAATAGTCACTAGATCGTGTATGAAGCTGTGGACTCCGGCTCTGTATACATTGAGCTGCAAACCGCTGATCAGATGGGGTGCCTTACAATAGGTTGTCCACTTTATTGCAGTATTTTTGTCATATGCCAAATGTGTTAAGGTAAGTCACAGTGAGTGTTACTGTGTCTATTTGTTACCTGAGTGCTTCATTGGAAGGCCCCTTATCACTTGTGGACATACATTTAAGCAATGGACAGTGGTGATCATTTTATCTATAGGAAGTAAAATGGCAGTAAGGACTGATTTCTTTATCGTTCCTTATGGGAGACCCAGACCATGGGGTGTATAGCTTCTGCCTCCGGAGGACACACAAAGTACTACACTAAAAAGTGTAGCTCCTCCCTCCGAGCATATACACCCCCTGGATAACCAAATCTAGCCAGTTCAATGCTTTGTGTTCAGGAGGCACCCATCCACACATGCATTCTCATATGATTTTTGATTTTAAAGAGTTAGAAGAAAAGCGGGTCCAAACTGGACTCCCGACATGTCCCTTCTCACCCCACTGTGTCGGCGGTGCTGTTAAGGTTGATTTCAAGGCTGGAGCCTTTCATGCCGCGCTCCTTCACCATCCCTCAGGCTCTGGCTTGAAGTGGGAGCCAGCACGGTTCTCACTGCTTTGCAGGAGACCGGTCTCCATCCGCAGCCCTTTCAGGACCCTGCCGGACGGAGCACTCATCCCTCAGGGTCCTGGCCCTGCGTCTCATAAGCTAAGTATTTGAGACGTTATTGAGGGGTCTCTTGTACATTTATTGTGGGGAGAGTGTGTTATTTAACTTTGCTGTGATTTCCGGACGGTTCTCTGGTTTTCACCTGAGAACCGCGCCGAGGGTGCCTGCTCGCCGGCCGCATTGTAAAATTTAGGCCCCGGCTTCGGCTGCGGCCTACTTTCGTTTTCACTGCCCCTGCATGTCAGTCATGCAGAGGGACAGTGCGGCGCCGCCCACCGGCCGTTCAGCTCAGGGGAGGACACTCCTCTCTGAGGAGATGTTTCCCTCCCCTGGATATCTCCTTGGCCCTCCGGTTCACACTCTTGGCCTAGGCCCCGCCCCCCCTCCTCCCTCTGGCGCCATTTTATCAGCGTTCTCACACTGATCGGCGCTGGCTGCTGCATCTCTGCAACCTGTCTGGGGGTCCGAGCTGTGGAATCCGGAGGGCACACAAAACGGTCTGGTAAGCCACAACCTCTGGTTGTGGACTTTATTATACACTCTCTGGGGATCATTCTGAAGGAGTGTGTTCTTTACTGCAGAGCCCCCACCTCAGCAGCATGTCTCACACTAGGAGCAAGGCTGTACTCAATATGCACTGCATGTAAGCTCGTACTGCTTGAACCGAGCACATATCCACATTGTGATGCCTGCTCTAACATGGTGGTGCCTCAGCCTGGAGTCTCCCCAGTGGTCCCTCCGGCTGCTCCGGCCCCGGTGGCTGAACCCCCGGTTTGGGTAGAATCGTTTTCTAAGGCTATCTCCAAGTCCTTTGCAGACTCCATGGGAGAGTTGTCCCGGACTCTGCTGAGCATGCATCAGCCCCCTTCTCAGGGCGCCTCTGCTGCTTCGGCTCGCTCTGCAGACCTCACAGAGGATTCTTCATCTGCTCCCAGACCCCGTCCTCCTAAAAGGAGACGCAGGGTCCCCTCTCCTTCCTCGTCCCGCGGCTCCGATTCACGAGCCGACTCGCAGGACGAGGAGGATGTATTTACTGGGGGCTCGGACGCTACCTCCATGTGCCCCATTGATCTGACCGAGGGTGATGCGGATGTTAGTGATTTGATTGCGTCCATTAATTCTGTACTGGACCTCAATCCGCCAGTATCAGAGGACAAACGCTTCCCAAAGCGTGGTTCTGATGACCGTTTTCCTTTTCCACCAGAGGTGGTCAAGGAGTGGGCTCATTCACCGAAGGTAGACCCTCCGGTGTCTAGAATCTCAGCCCGGACAGTTGTATCTGTGACTGATGGCACCTCACTTAAGGATTCCACTGACCGGCAGGTTGACCTCCTGGCCAAGTCTGTCTGAGGCGGCAGGGGCCTCGTTCTCCCCATCCTTTGCAGCAGTGTGGGCTCTCAAAGCCATCTCTGCTTCCCTAGAGGAGATGCATTCCCTCACTAGGGACTCTATGCCTGAATTGGTTGCTCTAACTTCCCAGGCTTCAGCCTTTTCAGCCTACGCCGCCATGTCTGCCATGCTGGAGGCTTCTCACCGCACTGCGGTGGCCTCCGCTAATTCCCTCGCTATCCGCAGGATTTTGTGGCTGCGAGAGTGGAAGGCAGATGCTTCTTCAAAGAAGTACCTTGCTGGGCTCCCATTTGCCGGGTCCAGGCTGTTCGGTGAATAACTGGATGAAATTATTAAGGAGGCTACTGGCGGGAAGAGTACTTCCTTGCCACAGACTAAACCCAGGAAACCTGTCCAGGGCAGGAACCAGTCGAGGTTTCGTTCCTTTCGTTCCTCTAACTGGGCGGCCTCTAAGCCCTCGGCCTCGTCCACTAACTCAGCCAAGGACCAGAAGCCCACCTGGCGCAAGAAGCCGCGTCCCCAAAGGTCCGCAGGAGCTGCTGCCACCAAGGCAGCCTCCTCTTGACTATCTGGCCGAGCCAGCAACGTCCTTGGTCGGTGGCAGGCTCTCCCACTTTGGCGACGTGTGGTTTCAACACGTCTCCGATCAGTGGGTGCGGGATATCATCTCCCACGGCTACAGGATAGAATTCTCTTCCAGCCCGCCAAACAGATTTTTTTCTGTCAACTCCCCCCTGCTCCAAGGCCACCGCCTTCTCTCAGGCCGTGGCATCCTTACAGGCCAACGGAGTAATTGTACCGGTTCCCGCCAGAGAACGGTTCAGAGGTTTTTACTCAAATCTCTTCCTAGTCCCCAAAAAGGACGGTTCCTTCCAGCCCATCCTGGATCTCAAGCTTCTCAACAAGCATGTTCAGGTGCGGCATTTTCGCATGGAGTCTCTGCGATCGGTCATTGCCTCAATGACCCAAGGAGATTTCCTGGCATCCATCGACATCAGAGATGCCTATCTGCCTGTGCCAATTGCAGTTTCACACCAGCGTTGGCTACGTTTTGCAATCGGAGAGGAACATTTCCAATTCGTGGTTCTCCCCTTCGGGTTAGCCACGGCCCCTCGAGTATTTACCAAGGTCATGGCAGCAGTGGTTGCGGTTCTGCACCTCCAGGGGTTGGCAGTGATTCCTTACCTGGACGACCTTCTTGTCAAGGCCTCATCCAGTGCAGACTGTCAGCGGAGTGTCTCGCTCACTCTCGCCACTCTTGTTCAATTCGGGTGGCTTGTCAATCTGCCCAAGTCCACTCTGACCCCGACCCAAAAACTTACGTACCTAGGGATGCAATTCGAGACTCTGCCGGCACTTGTGAAGCTGCCCCTAGTCAAACAGCAGTCCCTCCATCTGGCGGTGCGCTCTCTGTTGAGGCCCCGCTGTCATTCCATCAGGCACCTCATGCAGGTGCTGGGTCAGATGGTGGCGTCAATGGAAGCGGTTCCCTTTGCCCAGTTCCATCTGCGCCCTCTGCAGCTGGACATTCTCCACTGTTGGGACAAGCGGACTTCTTCCCTGCACAGGTTGGTGGCTCTGTCGCCACAGACCAAGAGCTCTCTTCAGTGGTGGCTTCGGCCCCTCTCTCTGTCTCAGGGACGCTCCTTCCTGATCCCGTCCTGGGTGATTCTCACCACGGATGCCAGTCTGTCCGGCTGGGGAGCAGTATTTCTCCACCACCGAGCTCAGGGCACTTGGACTCCGTCCGAATCAGCCCTCTCGATCAATGTGCTGGAGATCAGAGCTGTGCTTCTAGCTCTCGTAGCCTTTCACCACCTGTTGGCGGGCAAGCACATTCGAGTCCAGTCAGACAACGCGACAGCAGTTGCCTACATCAATCACCAGGGCGGGACTCGCAGCCGCCTGGCAATGTTGGAGGTTCAACGCATCCTTCAGTGGACGGAGGACTCCAAGTCCACCATATCCGCAGTCCACATCCCAGGCGTAGAAAACTGGGAGGCAGATTATCTCAGTCGTCAAACAGTGGACAGCGGCGAGTGGGCTCTGCATCCGGCAGTGTTCCGGTCGATCTGCCGCAAGTGGGGCACTCCGGAAGTGGATCTAATGGCATCCCGGCACAACAACAAGGTCCCGGTTTACGTGGCTCGCTCCCACGATCCTCAGGCCTTTGCAGCGGACGCGCTGGTTCAGGATTGGTCCCAGTTCCGTCTGTCTTACGTGTTTCCCCCTCTAGCTCTCTTGCCCAGAGTCCTGCGCAAGATCAGAATGGAGGGCCGTCGGGTCATACTCATTGCTCCAGACTGGCCCAGGCGAGCTTGGTACCCAGACCTGCTCCGTCTGTCCGTAGAGGTGCCGTGGTATCTCCCGGACCGCCCAGACCTTCTCTCACAAGGTCCGTTTTTCCGCCAGAATTCTGCGGCTCTCAGATTGACGGCGTGGCTCTTGAGTCCTGGATCCTAACGGCCTCCGGCATTCCTTCCGAAGTCATCTCCACTATGACTCAGGCTCGGAAGTCTTCCTCGGCCAAGATTTACCACAGGACTTGGAGAATTTTCCTGTCCTGGTGTCGTTCTTCCGGGCATGCCCCTTGGCCTTTTTCCTTGCCGACCATCCTGTCCTTTCTACAGTCCGGTCTGCAGCTAGGACTATCCCTCAATTCCCTTAAGGGACAGGTCTCGGCGCTGTCAGTGTTGTGCCAGCGGCGTATCGCCCGACTGGCCCAGGTGCGCACCTTCATGCAGGGCGCATCTCACATCATTCCACCTTACCGGCGGCCTTTGGATCCCTGGGACCTTAATCTGGTCCTCACGGCCTTACAGAAACCCCCCTTTGAGCCTCTTAGGGAGGTTTCTTTGTTTCGACTTTCACAGAAGGTCGTTTTTCTGGTGGCCATAACTTCTCTCAGGAGAGTCTCTGATTTGGCTGCGCTCTCTTCGGAGTCACCTTTTTTGGTTTTTCACCAAGACAAGGTGGTTCTCCGTCCGACTCCGGACTTTCTCCCTAAGGTGGTGTCTCCTTTCCACCTTAACCAGGACATTTCATTGCCTTCCTTTTGTCCGGCTCCTGTGCATCGCTTTGAGAAAGCGTTGCATACTTTAGATCTGGTGCGGGCGCTCCGGATCTATGTGTCACGCACCGCTGTTCTTAGGCGGTGCACCTCTCTTTTTGTGCTGACAAAGGTCAGCGCAAGGGTCTCTCGGCTTCTAAACCGACCCTAGCTCGTTGGATTAGGTCGGCCATATCCGATGCACTACTCAGGTGCCCCCCCGCCGGGGATCAAGGCGCATTCGACCAGAGCTGTCGGTGCCTCTTGGGCTTTCAGGCACCAGGCTACGGCTCAGCAGGTCTGCCAGGCTGCCACTTGGTCTAGTCTGCACACCTTTTCGAAGCACTATCAAGTGCACGCTCATGCTTCGGCAGATGCGAGCTTGGGCAGACGCATCCTTCAGGCGGCTGTCGCCCATTTGTGAAGTTAGGTTTTGCCTACTTCTCAGTTTTCTGTTTATTTCCCACCCATGGACTGCTTTGAGACGTCCCATGGTCTGGGTCTCCCATAAGGAACGATGAAGAAAAAGAGAATTTTGTTTACTTACCGTAAATTCTTTTTCTTATAGTTCCGACATGGGAGACCCAGCACCCTCCCTGTTGCCTGTTGGCAGTTTTCTTGCCTGTTGGCAGTTTTCTTGTTCCGTGTGTTTTCACGGGCTGTTGTTGTAGACAGAGGTTCCGGTTGTTCCGGGTTTTGCTCTGTCTCTACTTGTGGGTGGATGTCCTCCTTCAGCTTTTGCACTAAACTGGCTAGATTTGGTTATCCAGGGGGTGTATATGCTCGGAGGGAGGAGCTACACTTTTTAGTGTAGTACTTTGTGTGTCCTCCGGAGGCAGAAGCTATACACTACACCCCATGGTCTGGGTCTCCCATGTCGGAACTATAAGAAAAAGAATTTACGGTAAGTAAACAAAATTCTCTTTTTACCTACGTGACCGCTTTCCCGGGTTTCACTTGTATTATCTCAATGCTGAATGGGTTGGCTGCATGTGCAGATACATGAGATTGATAAGGTACAATTCTAGCATAAACTAAGACAAAGGACAGGTGTGGTCTCTTTGGTAAATTACGTAACAGGTGCCAATTTATTTCCTACAGACTCTGGAACCACCATTGTTCCATATTTACATATCTTGTCCATGGGCAGCAATGAGCCTTCCATTGCTGGAGCAAGAAAATGGGTACAGTACCAATTATAGCAACACATCATAGCATGCTTTGACTAACTACCAATAGTACATTTTACTATGAGGTGGAAAACCCTTTTAATTCTTGCAATGACTGACCATATGTCTTTTAAATAAACATGAATTGACCAATATATAAAAGTAGCAGTAGTTACACAGCCCGAAAATATGTTGTAAGGGTGATACATCATTAAATTTAAGAACCGAAAGAAGGAGAAGAAAGCAATCCAATATTGATGTGCAAACCTGTGTAATTATGAAATTATATTTTGGTGAAAACCTAAAGTCGATACTCCATAAAAACAAAATCCCAAAACAGATTCCCAACACTGACATTCCAGCATAAATAAGCATGTACTAAATATACAGGAAAAAAAATAAATAAATTCCATGCAGAGGTATGGGTGACATTATATTGAGGAATGTAGCCCTAAGTATATGAAAAATGTGCGGGATATTAAGCAGGGTGCAAATATATGCTCATATTAAAGTGGAAAGATTAAAGCTAAAAAATGTGAATACCTATTTAAAAGATATAAAAGAGAATGCAAAAACAATGCATTACCGTATTTTTCGAACGATAAGACGCACTTTTTTTCCCCGAATGTTGGGGGAAAGTGCGGGGGTGCGTCTTATGGTCTGAATATAGGGCTGCGGCCGGGAATGAGGGTGCTGCATTGGAGCTCATTACATATGCACGCCCATCCTCCCGCCCATCATCTCTCAGCGCTGAAGCCGGCGCTGACAGGTGGGCGGGGTCATGGGCGGGGGGGGGTGCGCGCATAATTAACAGCCAGCCGTGATCACCCCTGACAACTACAGCCTGGAGTGATCATGTGCGGCTGTATTCACTGCTCCCCGCGCATCATCATCAGCGCTGGGGGGCAGTGAATAAGTACACTCACCATTCCCCTGCTGCTTCGCAATGTCCTCCCATCTGCCGGTCAGCTGATCTGTGTAGAGAGTGGTGAGCACAGCGATGACGTCATCGCTGTGCGCGCCGCTAGTCACGCAGGTCCACTGACCGGCAGACAGGAGGACGAGTGGTGCTGCAGGGAAGTGACCGGTGACAGCTCCACACAGATCAGCGGCGCTGCTGCCGCCACAGACAGGGGGAGGAGCGATGCTACATGGAGCGAGGGAAGGTGAGTATAAACGTTTGTTTTTTGTGTGATACAGGATACAGGTCATATAGCAGGATGAGGCCATATAGCATGATGGATGGGGGTATATAGCAGGATGGGTGGGGATTTATAGCTGGATGGATGGGGGTATATAGCAATAAGGGGCCATATAGCAGGATGGATGGGGGGTATATAGCACGATAAGGGCATATACCAGGATGGCAGTATATATCAGGATAAGGGCATATAGCAGGATGGGGGCATATAGCAGGATGGGGGAATATAGCAGGATGGGGGTATATAGCAGGATGCCAGTATATAGCAGGATAAGGGCATATACCAGGATGGGGTACATATACAAGGCAGGAGGATCATTACCAGGATGGGGTACCTTAGCAGAGAATTTGGGGACATTACCCCCATAACAGTGTCAACAGCAGATCCTCGCCCCATAACAGTGTGTCATTACCACATTTTTTTGCTTAAAATTTTATTTTCCTATTTTCCTCCTCTAAAATCAGGGTGCGTCTTATGGTCCGATGCGTCTTATAGTCCGAAAAATACGGTAATTAATTTAAGGTATATCAAATTAAGTCAGCTTCATCATTTGACCAGTAATACGCATGGGGTTTATCCACTGACATTCCTCTAGACTGGTTTGGATTCCATATGATGGGTTTAATATATTGAATACTACACTGTGTGCAGAATTATTAGGCAAATGAGTATTTTGATCACATGATAATTTTTATACATGTCCTACTCCAAGCTGTATAGGCTTGAGAGCCAACTACCAATTAAGTAAATCAGGTGATGTCTGTAATGAGGAGGGGTGCGGTGTAAAGACATCAGCACCCTATATAAGGTGTGCTTAATTATAAGGCAACTTCCTTTCTTTTGGCAAAATGTGTCAGAAGAGAGATTTGACGGGCTCTGAAAAGTCCAAAATTGTGAGATGTCTTGCAGAGGGATGCAGCAGTCTAGAAATTGCCAAACTTTTGAAGCCTGATCACTGAACAATCAAGCGTTTCATGGCAAATAACCAATAGGGTCGCAAGAAGCATGTTGGGCAAAAAAGGCACAAAATAACTGCCCGTGAATTGAGGAAAATCAAGCGTGAAGCTGCCAAGATGCCATTTGCCACCAGTTTGGCCATATTTCAGAGCTGCAACGTTACTGGAGTATCAAAAACCACAAGGTGTGCCATACTCCGGGACATGGCCAAGGTAAGGAAGGCTGAAAAACGACCACCTTTGAACAAGAAACATCAAGACTGGGCCAAGAGATATCTTAAGACTGATTTTCAAAGGTTTTATGGACTGATGAAATGAGAGTGACTCTTGATAGGCCAGATGGATGGGCCAGAGGCTGGATCAGTAAAGAGCAGAGAGCTTCACTCCAACTCAGATGCCAGCAAGGTGGAGGTGGGGGTACTGGTATGGGCTGGTCTCATCAAAGATGAACTTGTGGGACCTTTTCGGGTTCAGGATGGAGTGAAGCTCAACTCTCAGACCTACTGCCAGTTTCTGGAAGACTACTTCTTCAAGCATTGGTACAGGAAGAAGTCGGTATCGTTCAAGAAAAATATGATTTTCATGTAGGACAATGCTTTTTCACATGCATCCAACTACTCCACAGCATGGCTGGCCAGTAAAGGTCTAAAACATAAAAAAATAATGACATGGCCCCCTTGTTCACCTGATCTGAACCCCATAGAGAACCTGTGGTCCCTTATAAAATGTGAGATCTACAGGGAGGGAAAACAGTACACCTCTCGGAACAGTCTCTGGGAGGCTGTGGTGGTGGCTGCTGCAAGCAATGTTAATTGTAAACAGATTAAGCAACTGACAGAATCTATGGATGGTAGGTTGATGAGTGTCATCATAAAGAAAGGTGGCTATATTGGTCACTAATTTTTTTGAATTTTGTTTTTGCATGTCAGAAATGTTTATATCTAAAAATTATGTGCAGTTATATTGGTTTACCTGGTGAAAATAAACAAGTGAGATGGGAATACATTTGGTTTTTATTAAGTTGCATAATAATTCTGCACAGTAATAGTTATCTGCACAAACAGATATCCTCCTAAGATAGCCAAATCTAAAAAAACCCCACTCCAACTTCCAAAAATATTAAGCTTTGATATTTGAGTCTTTTGGGTTGATTGAGAACATAGTTGTTGATCAAGAAAAAAAAAATCCTCTAAAATACAAATTGCCTAATAATTCTGCACACAGTGTATAGCATTAACACCTTATATATATTATTTGGCTGTTTCGTTTCTAATTATTATACCATATTTCTTTATTTATGGGCTATATATTGTTATGTGTCTTTAATTTATTAATGCATTCTTTTTTTATACTGTTTTGTATTTTTTTTACATAGTTGTTTACATTTTATGAGTTTTAATGTTTTCACTTTAATATGAGCATATATTTGCACCTTGCTTCATATTCTGCACATTTTTAATATTCTTGGGACTTTATTCTTGGATATATTGTCACCCATAGCTGCATATAAGACATATGAAAAAAAAAAATTCTGTATATTTTGTACATGCACATTTATGATGGAATGTTCTTGTGGTGGATTTTTTTTATGGAGTATTGATTTTTTGATTTTCAATAAAATATATTTCCTATTGTATACAAGTGTACACATGGATATTATATTGCTTTCTTCTTCCTCTTTTGTTCCTCCTATATATATAAAACAATGTCAAAGTGTCTCTAAAAATTGCTAAGGAAAAGCCTTATTTTACGAATGAGAAAAATATATAATTGTTTAAAAAAAGAAGTTGAAAAGGCAAACGTAAAAAAAGCTGATACTATGTAAGATATGTGTCACGGGTTAGAGTAATCGAGTGGGGCTATCTAGGCTGACCATCAGACTGTGGACCCTGCACAGGGACCTTAGCTCAGAGGTACGCTTGATGGTAACAAGGTCTGAGTTGCCAGTGTGGCCCTAACTCATGTCCAAGCCCTGGTATAACTCCCCTCCTCCACCCAAGGGATGAGTCACAAACCCCACAACAAAACACTGACAGGGGAGAAACCAAAACTCGTACACATGGCAAGCAAACACAGAGGAGCGACAATACGTGCACACGGGAGAATAAAGGCGAGGACGTAAACTTACAACCTGGAAACTTCTAAATTGCACAGTAAACACACCACAGAATCACCACAATAAGACCAGAATCACTGCAAGCAGGTGCTATTATTGGCACAGACTGAAAGAAATTAGTACCTTAAATAGGAAGGAGACAGCTGCATGTGGCAATTAGGAACCTGAGCTTATAGTTCCTGTTCACTATTCTGCAGCATTAACTCCTGCAGGGCTCAAGACCAGTGAACTTGAATCAGCCAACGCCCGGCTCTGGCTGAACAACTCTGAAGCATCAGGTTGCTTGTAGTGTGAACAGAGTCCAACGCCGCTGTGCCACCAAGTCCATGCAGAGCCGAACATCGCATTACAATATGGTGCTTTATCATCTATGTCTGATTATCCTTGGTTATGTGTACTTGTTTTCTATGCTTTGTATATATAACACTCAGCTCTAGCATTCTTCTAAATAATGATACATATCTGCGCATTTCTCAGAGCCAAGACTGATACTGAGCATTCTGGGTTGCCAGTCGCATACTTTCTTAAACTGGTTATGCTAGACGGCTTCATTTATATCCTGACTATCATTACTGCCTTCATTGCTAACCTTTTTTTCCATTCTTTTTATTTTAGCACACCAAAAGACAAGTGGAGTCATTGTTGAATGAACTGACAGATAGTAAGAACAAACTGGCGTATGAGAAAGGCAAGCTGCAGGTGAGAGCTGTATTAGAACTGTGGTGAGAAAGAAAGCAATGGTAATCATGTTTACTGGATACTTGTATTTACAGGTTATAAATCTTTTACTTCAGGTCCACCATGATCATCTGCTTGTTGTCTAGAACAGTATGGACCCCATTCATTAAGACTGGCATTATGTATGCTACTGTTAATGCATGGGGTCACTGGAGTACTACAGTATGTGCCTAATTTATTAAGAGGCACACACCTCTGAATTAGGCATGTTTCTTTACTGGTATTTGTTTCCACCAGGTATGTGTACATAAATACTACCCTCTTGGGATATTCAGGTGCTCAGATAGTCATGTCCATTAAGCTTTAAGTGTAGAAAGGATAAGAGCTCTATTAAGGTGGTAATAAATTATCTGTTCTTGTCATGTGAAACACAATGTATAAGTGTGTCATTTGCATCTTATCAACCTTCATCACATATAGACATAAGTCTCTATTCATCAAGCCTGTCATTTTTCGGTCTTGATGTGTTATCATGGTATATTCGGATGCTGAAGAGGTGTACGTGCATTCGTGTGCCATGACAGACATTTTACATCTGTCCCTGAATCAGACAAGCTTAGGTATCACGCCCCAACTCCACCTATTTTGATTTGACTGAGAGAGACTGATAACTGCAAAAGTTGCAAAATGTTTGCACAACTCTAACTTTTCAAAGCAATTTGCAGCACAATACTGGTTAGATTGGTTTGATGAATTAGGGCCATAAAGTGGCATAAATGTGAATAAGATGGGCTGACTTGGCTACACCATGCCCCCCTGCTCTGCTCAGTTTGGTGAAGCTGGCCGAAACGATACTCCAAATATCATAACATTTTTGTGCTACTTCTGAGCTGCTCAAAAATTTTGAAGGTGCTTTTTACTCCATAAAACTGGTTGTAGACCCCTCCATGAATCTTTATCTTCCATAGGTTGGTTAGTATACTGATGATTCCTTTTTCCTCTTCTCAATGTAGAGCACAGTACAGCAGTTGCAGTCTGATTTGCAGTCTTTCGGTGAAGCTCATTCTGAGAATTCCAAACTCCGTAAAATGAATGCCACCTTACAGGCAAGGTACACACAGGTAAGCCGTTACACATGCCAGAGTCACGTATAGGAGGCTGCATAACAGCACACACAGATTCAGACTTTATTCAAGAACCGAGATCATACTACAGGAGTAGTATGTAATTCGTGATAATTCGGATTTACAGTAATAAGTTTGTATCAAACCAATGTTTCCCTTTTATATATGTCGCCTTTAACTGATAACCATTCCCTTTGCAAGACTTGAGTTTTACAGAGTTTGCGAGTGATATTCTAAAACCGTTATATGCCATTATATAATATACATATGTACAGTATATATCTATAAAACAGATATCAGTATATACTGTCTATGTTTATGCTATTTCTGCATATATTACCGTATTTTTCGGACTATAAGACTCACCAGACCATAGGACGCACCCAAGTTTTAGAAGTGTAAAATAGTAAAAAAAAACTTTTTAAGCAAAAAACCGAACCCCCCTCCCCCCTCTCCCCACTTCCCAGGATTGTCATACTTACCAGCTCCGGGCATCTGTGTGGCTCCCAGATCTCCCTATGATCTCTGGTGTGCGCTCCATGGAAGTGGGCTGCACGCCGTCCTCCCCTGCGTCTGGCCGACAGATATACATCAGAACACACACTTACAAATCAGATCGTCATATACACACTCAGACACACACACAATCAGATTCCATGTCATTCCTCCCTGTGATCTCTGTGCAGCTGTGCTCCCCTGCATCTGACTGACACACATGTACACACATATACACACCCCCCCCCCCCTCAAATTTCACTTCGTTCTTCCCTGTGATCTCCGGTGGGTGCTCCAGGCAGCTGTGCTGCATGCTGTCCTCCTCTGCCTCTTGCCGACACTGACACATCAGACAGCATACGCTCACACATCCGATCGCATACACTCACACACAGTCACGAAATAACACATACCAGTACAATCGCGCGCACACACTCACAACATCCGGAGATACCACGTGCTTCCAGCCATGTGATCATCCTGCAGGTCCTGGAAGCTCAACGCAGTGCACAGCGTCGCAGGTCCTTACGTCGCTGAGAAGCAAGCAATATCGCTGGATGTGTGAGTGTGTGGATGCGATCTGTAATGTGATTGTGTGTGTTTTCTCGTGTGTGTGTGTGTGTGTGTGTATATATATATATATATATAATAAATAAATATATCTGTGTGTTCGTGTGTGTGTGTGTGTGTGCGCGTGCGTGCACAACCCGGACTTCCATTCCTCCATCACCACCATATATTTAGACTATACATGCAGCCCGGCGTGATCATATTGAAAAATAGCTCCTGGGGCACAGTATGTATCATAATGCAGTATGTATATCTATATATATAATTGCCTTATTCTGTCTGTCTGTCTGTCTTGCTCCAAAATTGTGTCACGTGACAGTGTAAGTGTCATAAAAGTGACAACTGTCGGATTGGCCGCTGGGCTCGGCCTGGCCTCGCCCCCCCCACGGATTTGCCGCTCGCTTCGGCCTGGCCCCGCCCCCCGCATGGATTAGCCGCTCTGGGCTCGGCCTGGCTTCGCCCACCCACGGATTGGCCGCTCGGCCTGGCCCCGCCCCCCACATGGACTAGCCGCTCGCCCCGGACCTCCGCACGCATCGCCCGCTCCAGCGTACACCGGCTCCCGGTACACATGTGCAGGGAGCCGGCATACGCTGACGCCTCGCCCGCTCAGCCCCGCTCCAGCGTACACCGGCTCCCGGTACACATGTGCAGGGAGCCGGCATACGCTGCGATCAATAATGAAGTGTCATGCAGCGGTGAAAGAGTTAAAGACACTGCAAGACACTTCATTATAGGCAGCGGGCACCCCCAGAAGAGAGAAGACAGAAGAAAGAAGACCCCGCAGTCATGCTCACCAGACACCGACCGGGAGCAGGTGAGCGCATCAAGGTCCTGCAGCGGCGGAACACACACACACACACACGCACACACACACATAAGAACAGACACACACACATCAGATCACACTCACTCACTCACTCTCACACACACCTCACACACACATCAGATCGCATCCACACACAACATCCAGTGATATCGCTTACTTCTCGGCGGCGATACTGTGCGTGCAGTGACCTTCCAGGACCTGCCGGAGGATCACATGGCCGGAAGCATGTGGTATCTCCAGATGTTGTGAGTGTGTGAGCGCGTATGTGCGATGTCGTCAGTGTGTGTGTGCGTGTATGCGATCGGGTGTGTGCGTGTATGCGATCGGGTGTGTGCGTGTGTTCTGATGTGTGAGTGTATGCGATCGTATCTGTGAGTGTCGGCAGAGGAGCACGGCGTGCAGCATAGCTGCTGGGACCGCCCACCGGAGGGCACAGGGAGAAGTGGGGTGTGAGTGTATGCGATCAGATGTGTGCGTGTATACTGTCTGATGTGTGACTGTGGAGCACGATGGGGAGTGCGCAGCATGGGGGATGGAGCACGATGGGGGGTGCGCAGCATGGGGGATGGAGCACGATGGGGAGTGCGCAGCATGGGGGATGGAGCACGATGGGGAGTGCGCAGTATGGGGGATGGAGCACGATGGGGAATGGGGAGTGCGCAGCATGGGGGATGGAGCACGATGGGGAGTGCGCAGCATGGGGGATGGAGCACGATGGGGAGTGCGCAGCATGGGGGATGGAGCACGATGGGGAATGGGGAGTGCGCAGCATGGGGGATGGAGCACGATGGGGGTGCGCAGCATGGGGGATGGAGCACGATGGGGGTGCGCAGCATGGGGGATGGAGCACGATGGGGGTGCGCAGCATGGGGGATGGAGCACGATGGGGAGTGCGCAGCATAGGGGATGGAGCACGATGGGAGTGCGCAGCATGGGGGATGGAGCACGATGGGGGATGGAGCACGATGGGGGGTGCGCAGCATGGGGAATGGAGCACGATGGGGGGTTTGCAGCATGGGGGATGGAGCACGATGGGGGGTGCGCAGCATGGGGGATGGAGCACGATGGGGGATGCGCAGCATGGGGGATGGAGCACGATGGGGGGTGCGCAGCATGGGGGATGGAGCACGATGGGGGTGCACACCTCCCCCCAAAACACACACACAGCGCCACATGCGCACCGCACAACACACCACACACACACACTGGGAACCACAAACACCGCCCTACACAGACAACGCCGCGCAAACACAACACCCAACACACAAACACCGCGGCATACACAAATATACGCACATACCGCGCAACACACACACTGCACAAAACATACCTCCCCCAAAACACACACACGCACTCCACACCCACACAAACCACGCAACACACACAGCACCACACACACAGAACTCTGTAGACACACAGCGCTCCACAAACAACGCAACACACACAACGCAACACACATACAACCACCGCTCTCACACACACCCCCACCCAGACAACACCCAGAACATTTACAGTGCCCTACACAAACACTGGCAACTACACACAACAACATCGATATATATATAACAAAAAACATACATTAACTACACAATAAATTCTAGAATACCCGATGCACTAGAATCGTGCCACCTTCTAGTATAATATGAAATAGTGCATACGCTGGCCAAATTGTTATGAAAAGACATCAGAAGTGCTCCTGCCATCATGGCTACTTCTGCTAAGCTCTTAAGACCAGGCTTTTGTATTCCCCTAAACAACCTCTTATGACTAGGCATTGGTACTGCTCTAACCAAGCTGTTATGACAGGACATCAGCAATGCTCTGTCCATGTGTCTTGCACTCCCCACCTAATGTGATGCTTAACATGTATTGTCCCCCACCTGACCCTTGCCAGAAGCAAAGATCCCCTCATCATCTTAGATACACCTTGCTGAAGCTCCGATGCTGTATTTTACTTGCTGAGTACCCATGTGAACTTATAACTCTCAGGATGAATGGAGAGGTGTATTTGCAGAACCATGCACTGAGGCCAAGTATATGCCTGCATATGTAACATATGCAAGTAATATGATTAGCCAGGTATTATCAGTGCTTGTTTGAGTACAGCTAAAAGACTAAAAGATGGTGCTTTACATTCTTAGCAAGTGCACTTCTGCAGCAATATGGATGGCAGCTAATAATAAAAATGTTTTTTGTTTAATTTTATTTTAGCTAAGGATAGTGTATGGTGTGGTTCTCTTTGTTCAGCTCAGGAATTAGTCATAAGAATAGAAATAAACATAAGACTATCAGAATCTTAAAGTGTAAACAGGCTCTTACAGATGTCACTAATTCTTGTAGCAACATTATTGAGACCTTGTTCTTACTTTTCTTCCCGTTCTTGGAGGCATTAGGAGCATTCCCATTTTCATAGAAGGATATTGTCAGATAGTGCTTGTAAAGTTAAGATTTTTGGTACTCGCCCTAACTCTCTCGTAGTCTTCATTGTGGGACACAGTAACCATGGGATAGTCTACTGCCACCAGGAGGCTGACACTATTAATACATTCTAAATGAAAATTGACTTCTCCCCAGCAGACTATACCTCGACTGCAAGCATCAGGCCTCCTCAGGTTAGTGAGAAAGTAGTAGAAGAAGCTAAATTACAAAATGAAAAGAAGGTAATCTCTTTTCATCCTGAAAGAAAACCAAAGTCCATTCACGCCTGACCAGGCAACTAAGGGTAAGAACTGCTTCCCCACAAAGACTGAGGAAGAGATTTTATGGGAGTACCAAAAACTTAGAAAAGGTATGCCCCTATGACCAAGTAGATGCTTTACATAGTTTCAGAACTGATGCCTGTTGAAGAATGGCCCAGGAAGCTTTTACAGCCCAAGCAGAGTGTTTCGTGACCATACATGGGGGAGAACTTCTACCTGCCCTATAAGCCTTGCTTACTGCTGATCTAATAAGTGAGCATTGTTAATTCTAGAGGTGGTTGGACCTCTGCCAGAGCATACCAGAATAATTCACAAGACATTGAATTGAATGAAGCAGTGAAAGATGGGCCAAGCTGCAAAGCGCTGACTAAATCAAGTTATGTGAGAACTTGTTGAAAAGGCAGTGATCTCCACAAAGGCGATTGAAGGGAAACCAGGAGAAGGAGAGAGAAAAATCACTAAAAAGAACAACTGGAGAGATCTTTTGTGGTGGGTGCAACAAAGGGGAGGACCAAAGGGTGACAGAACCACATAGAGGCCTCCTGGATCCAGGAGAATAATAAGGTGACTGCGAGTTTTCCTTGCACAAATGGGCAGTCTTGTCCCATTGCCTATAAGATAAATTCTGCGGGACCAGGCTAGCCAAGGCAGAAACCTGGCTTTTGGGAATCTACCCTAGTTCAATCGTGACATACAACAAACTAAAAAGGATATTGCCTTATGGGCGCTACCCATAATTTTTCACCTATGAAAACTGTGCTAAATTATATGGCAGAAAAGTGACTTTTAAGGCACACATCCCCTAATCCTAGTCTGACAAATCCAATCTGAAAGGCCAAGAGCCTTCCAAACTATGGACCCGACAGTCCTGCCAGTAACCTAAGTGATCAAAAAATCTTCTAGAAGAGGACAACCCAGGGAGACGTCTTACTGGATGTGATGGATGGTGCTTGGGGGCATCTGCATGATGAATGGGAGTTCTGGACTCAAACTGCATAATCCTAAACCAAACCAGCATTCAGAATATTCAAACCAAGCTGGGAAAGGCAAATTCTGCTCTAATAAGGAAAGACTTAAGGTACCGTCACACTTAGCGACGCTCCAGCGATCCCACCAGTGATCTGACCTGGCAGGGATCGCTGGAGCGTCGCTACATGGTCGCTGGTGAGCTGTCAAACAGGCAGATCTGCACAGCGATCAGAGATCAGCCACCAGCGACCCGTGTAACGACGCTGTGCTTGGTAACTATAGTACACATCGGGTTACTAAGCAAAGCGCTTTGCTTATAGTTTCCCGATATGTACCTTGGCTATGTGTGCAGGGAGCCGACTTCTAGAAGCTGCGGACGCTGGTAACCAAGGTAAATATCGGGTAACCAAGCAAAGCCTTTGCTTGGTTACCCGATGTGTACCTTGGTCACCAGGGTCCGCAGAAGCCGGCTCCCTGCACATTCAGATCGTTGCTCTCTCGCTGTCAAGCACAGCGGGAGAGCAACGACCAAAAAATGGTCCAGGACATTCAGCAAGGACCGGCAACCTCACAGCAGGGGCCAGGTCATTGCTGGATGTCACAGCGACATCGCTAGCAAGATCGCTGTTGCGTCACAAAAACCGTGACTCAACAGCGATGTTGCTAGCGATGTCGCTTAGTGAGACGTGCCCTTAAGATTCCCCTAGAGTTTGGAAGAGCCCAAACGTCTGCCCTAACCTGTCACCTACCGGGGAAGCTGCAGTGTAGGTATTAGGCCTCTTGGGAGAACTCTGAGATCTCCAAATGTTCTTGAAGTCGATCATCTGAACTACTTGCATTAACACCCAAATGAGATTGACTTGGCTAGAGCTCCGTAGTCGCTGACAAGAACTAGGATATTGTGGAGACTGGGGCAACATTAAGGATGAACCAAAGTACTGAATTAACTGCCTCAAAGTGGGGCCTCAGTAACCATCCAATACATCTTTGGAAAAAAAGTACCACCCTGCTCAGGAAGCATCAATTCTGGTATATCCTGCTCAATGGTCTCCAATGGGCTGAAGAAGCGTCAATGAGTGTGAGGACACTGAACAAACTAATCATAAAAAGTAATATAGTGTGTGAATCGTGCAAGTTTACACGCAAGTTTAGTTTAAGAGATTAAACACCAAATGTGACAAACACGCCACCACCACACAGTACCTCTACTTTCACCCCAACAGCCACTCACACCTTTAACAGCAAGGAAAGGAGCCCTTCTCCACTCACACCCCAGGACCCAGGGGCAATACCAGAAGATCTGAGGAAGGGGAGGAAGGAGGTGAGAGAGGAGAGATACCCCTGAAAAAAACAGAGAACTCGCCAGGACACATTATGAGACAATTGCACACCAAAAAACAACCACTCGGAAGCCAGTGCAACATGGCTACGTTAACGGATCTACTTAAGAACTTAAGTACTTTGTCTTGAATATGCTTGATCCTGTGTCTAGAAGTTGGGAAGTCCAGACTCCATCTTCTGCTCCATGCAAATGTGCGCTATAGTGGGTGGGCAGACAGGAGACCACAAGATTAAATACCACTGCTCTGGTACCTGATCGCTGACTGCGTCAAGGTGATAAGGCCGGAATTTCTACCTCAGTCCACAAACCACAACACAAACGAGCTGTCTTACCAGGAAGGTGTGTCACGTGGGTGATAAAAACCAAATTCACCCTCACTATCTCTTACTTCATGTACTAGTAACCTCTGTTCACACTATATACACCTTATTCTAACGGTCCGTCCAGAACATCAATAATACTGTTTAAAACCAAAGTCACGGGATTCTGCCAATGTTCCTCCTACCTAGGATCGCGGAGAACATCAAATACAGTCAGGGTCTCACCATGACACTGTACCGGCCAAAACCAATCCCCCTATCGCCTCCTCTCTGTGGAAGACGCACTAGGATACAGTCAGGGCGCTTACCGTAACTCTGTACCTAGCCTTCAGTCTTATCAATTACTGACTATCAACCGGACACGTTACCCACCCGTGTATACACTATATACTCAAACAGCATACTTCAAAGTACATCTTGAGAGGATTTTTTTTTTCTTCACTCAAAGACAGCTCTCACTACATTACGTGACACTTCCTCTGCAAACACAGTGATTAGAGCAATACCAGCAAGTACTCCACCTGCTCTGCAAATAGACAGACATCTCAACAGGTAGAAACAGGTCAACACAATGACATAACAATAAGGACACTATATACACCATCCAGGTGGCTGATCTCACCTGCAGATATAACCATATATATTCATATATGCAGCGTATATAACAACTTCCTCATTTTCCCTTGCAGTTAAGTCAGAGAAAAATAAAACACAGAACTTCTGCTTTTCTCCTAGAGCAGACAAAAACCACATTACATTTCATGTGATTTACAATTTATACAGACAGCTTAAGGTGAACCTGACCACCTTGGTGTGGGATCTCTTAGGACGGCTTATCTCATGCGAGATGGCGGTCATTAGGTGTCTAGACTGGGACAGCCCAACCCCCCCCTTCGAAATGCAAGTACACGCATGAGGTTTGCAAGGTGAGATTATACAAATTTTCTCACCTGCGTTTGGAGTGTGCACCTCCACCTCTCGCGTAATTGCCTTTCGACTGAAGGTGTCAGCACGGCCGTCCGCCATCCAGAGCTCCGTCCTAAGGTTCGTTGGGCGCCAAATGATAAGGCCGTAATTTAGGTTGATGCAATCTAGTCATGCATCCCTCTTAAACTGTCTGCAGTCCAAATTATGAGTCACTCGTGGTAGCATGCATAACCACCTTTCACACACACCAGAGACGTGCTCAGATATGAATAGAAAGTAAGACTGATTTATTTCCGGAAGTTGTACAAATATATATAACCTTATTGGCTAGGTGCCAAGAATACGTAACACGTCTCCTATTGGATAAAGTAGAACAGCTTATTCTGTGATATACAATTTACTGTAATGTGCTTGGTTCCTCATTTATATTAAGCAATGTCAGCATGATTCACTGGTCACAAGAATAGCCCAGACTGTCTGTCTGAGTCTTATGCCAAGAGATATGTGGGGTACAGTTCAAACACCATCTTAAATCCTGTTCTTTATGGATATCTCCATGTAACTCTTATATACTTATAATAATTCATAATCTTGTCCATAACAAAGGTACATGGTATAGCCGTACAGGCGCGAGAGGATACTGTCTGAACAATTACAGCCTGTACTCTCCACTGCTACGTGGGTGAAAGATCTAAAATGGGTCGAGATTCAGACCTCAGTTGCTTCTAACTTGCACTACAGAAAACTGAAGAGGCCTGATGCTAGCAGGCAAGGTATAGTCTGCTGGGGGAACCAATTTTCATTTTGGATGTAATAGGGTCAGCAGACTATACCGTGATTACTGTGTCCCCCCAATGAAGCAACCAAGAAAAGCAATTTTGCCATTTAGTGCATATTATGATTTGCAGACATTCTTCAAATATTAATACTGTTGTTTACAACACATGCCTTGGAGACCGACCACTGCTGCTGTCTAGCTTGTATGCATTGTGATGAAGCTGGCATGGATTCGGTGGTAAGAGCGCACTCCAGGAAACCTGTCCAGCTTCAAAACAGTGCTTACAAATCCTGTATAAAAGAGCTTGCAAGCACTTTGCATATTCTGCTGTCTAACAAAGGTAGTATATATCCAAGGCACCTCTCATTTGGATTTCACCCCCTGTCCATTAAAAATATATATACACTTAGCCAAGGTGAGCATTCATGTGTTAGGGGAACCAGCAATGATTGCGGTCGGCTGTATGGAAAGATTTAGGCTTTAGATTACTACATTTTTCCTTTTGTTAATCTAGGTAAATTCAGAACTTGACTCGAACAAAATCCGGCTACAGAAATTGGAAGCAAAATTACAGAAGGTCAGTTAGGGTTGCCGAGTGATAAATTGGAATCGTTTCTTTTTTTTTATTGGAAGCAAGTGATAAGATGCAGTATCTGGGTCCCTTCTTCATTGAAAGGGGCATCGAAGAGGTGAAACTGCAGATTTGAGCCTCACAGAGGATTCTTAATTTTTACAAAATACTGTAGATCACAGGAGACTGTAAAAATCCACTTAAACAATTTCAGGTGAACTTAGCATGACCTTCTGTAAACTTTTGGATGCTAATGTCCAACTGTTCAATGTTTCAGTACTTTTTGTACAACTTGCTGTTCGCTGGCAAGGAGCTTAATGACAAGTGTTTGACCCATAATTTGCCCAATACATTTTGGGGTTCAATTAGAATTGGTATTTAAACAGTCCTCCTCCTCATGCTGTTTACATTTTTATGACATGAGACCCCAAGATGACACCTAACAGTTGATCGATAGTTATGAGCGAGCGTGCTCGGCAGTGCTCAATACTCAATTGAGCATCAGGGTGATCAAGACGCTCAATCGAGCGGTGATCTCCACCCTAAATGTTTTGCTGATGTAAGGCAGCCAATAAACATACTGGGATTGCCTGCCATACACAGTAATGTCATAGCCATATTGGCTACTGGTATTAATGTGTTTGACCAGCCACATCCTGTCATCAAATCTTATGAGACCCCATTGCCCTCTAGAAGCAGTTCAGATAGATTTGATGTAGGAGGGAGAACTTAGATTAGATCAGGGTTTGTACACTTGCACACTTTAGTACCTTTCCTGTGGAACTAAAGAAGGATTTTTGTGTACTCACCGTAAAATCTCTTTCTCTGAGTCTTCATTGGGGGACACAGGACCATGGGTGTATGCTGCTGTGACTAGGAGGCTGACACTAAGTAGACATAAAAAGAGTTAGCTCCTCCCTAGCAGTGTACACCCTGAGCCGGAGGCGGATCTATGCCAGTTTAGTGTACAAGCAGTAGTAGGAGAAACCTGGACAACCATAACTAATCAAGGTAATAATAGGAAAATACCTGTGTAGAAACAGTATCTTATATAAACCAATATATCTATAAATATAAATACGCCGGGTACAAAAAAATGTGGTCCCGTAAAGAACCAGTAACATCCGGCAAACTAAGAACAACCCAAAGACCAAACAGGGTGGGTGCTGTGTCCCCCAATGAAGACTCAGAGAAAGAGATTTTACGGTGAGTACACAAAAATCCTTCTTTCTCTATCGTTTCATTGGGGGACACAGGACCATGGGACGTCCAAAAGCAGTCCCTGGGTGGGTACAGGAGCAATCACACAGATCCATAACCTATCAAAACTCTGTGAGAATGCTCAGTCCAAAAGTGTACCGCCTTTTCATAAGTGTGCGACAGCCGCCTGCAACACCTTTTTCCCAAGGCAGGCATCCGCTGACGCCTGGGTGTGTATGTTGTAAAAACCTGGAAAAGGTATGAAGGCTGGACCACGTGGCGGCTTTGCAGACTTGTTCGGCAGACGCCTGGTGTCTGATTGCCCAAGACGCCCCAACTGCACAGGTGGAATGGGCTTTTACTCCCCTCGGAGGAGACTTGTCTCTAATCCTGTAGGCCTCTGATATGGCCGCCCTGATCAATCTTGCAATGGTAGCCATGGACGCCAGCGTGCCCCTCTTGGGCCCAGTAGACAGGACGACAGAAGGATGGAAGCACGATCTCCTTATTCAGATGAAAAGGAGATACTACTTTCGGCAGGAGATGGGCGCAGGACAATCTTGTCCTGGTGGAAAACAAGAAAAGGTGACCGGCATGAGAGGGCTGCCAGTTCAGACGTTCTCCTGATTGATGTGACTGCCACCAAAAAAGCGACCTTCCAGGATAGGTGTGACATTGAGGATTCCTTTAGAGGTTCGAACGGGGCTAATTGGAGAGACCCTAGGACCAGATTGAGGTCCGCTGGTTCCAGCAGGGAACAATATGGTGGTGCCAGATGGGCGACTCCCTGGATGAACATCCTGACTTGTGGCCGAGAAGCTAAGTTTCTCTGGAAAAGGACTGACAAAGCCGACACCTGCCCTTTGAGGGTTGCCAGCGAGAGACCCGCCTGTAAGCCTGACTGTAGGAAGGCCAGTAACACTGGGAGTGACAGATCCAGCGGAGATGAGTTGCCGTTGACCTCGCACCATTGAAAGAAGGCCTTCCATGTACGGTAGTAGATCTTTGAAGACGAAGGCTTTCGAGCCCTGACCATAGTCTGAATCACCTGCAGGGTAAAGCCTGCCTGGGCTAGTAGCCAGGATTCAACAGCCATGCCATCAAATTGAGAACCCCTGAATGTTGATGGAAGAGAGGACCTTGCGACAGCAGGTCCAGACGATCTGGGAGCCGCCATGGGGTGTCTGCGATGAGCTGCGTGAGCTCTACGAACCACGCTCGCCTGGGCCATTCCGGGGCAATGAGAATCAATGGGATGCCCTCTGCTTTGATTTTCTTGAGGACTCTTGGGATAGGTGGAAGCGGTAGAAAGTTGAAGGGTAGCCTTAACTGATTCCACGGAAGGATGAGAGCGACGACTCCTAGCGCTCGCTGGTCGTGTAACGGGAGATGAATTGTGGAGCTTGATTGTTGAACTGAGAGGCCATCAGGTCCACATCCGGAGTCCCCCATCTGTGGCAGATCTGTTCGAAATCCTCCCTGTTGAGGGACAATTCGCCCAATGCCAGACCTTGCCTGCTGAGGAAGTCGGCTGCCCAATTCTCCACGCCGGGGATATGTACTGCGGAAAACCTGGAGTGGTGAGGCTCTGCCAACTGTATGATCTTCTTCGCCTCTCTCATCGCTATGACGCTCCTTGTTCCGCCCTGGTGATTGATGTATGCCACTGCTGTGGCGTTGTCCGACTGGATCCTGATTGGCGATCCCTGTATGAAGGGCTGAAAATTCTGTAGGGCTCGGAGAACAGCTCTGATCTCTAAAACGTCGATAGGGAGCCGGCTCTCCTGGGAGGACCACCGATCGTGAGCCGTGTGTTGATGGAACCCGCTCCCCAGCCCAGAAGACTGGCATCAGTGGTGACTGTCTGCCAGTGTACCGGTATGAAAGACATTCCTCTGGAAAGATTTGGGCCGCTGGTCCACCTTAGAAGCGAGCGGCGGGTTTCCGGAGACAATTGGATCCTGTGATCCAAGGTGAATAGAGATTTGTCCCATCTGTTCAGCAGGGTTAGCTAAAGGGGACGAAGGTGGAAGCGGGCAAACGGAACCACCTCTATTGCCACCACCATCCGACCGAGGACTCTCATGCCAAAACGTATGGACACCGTCTTGGAGTGAGGGAGGACCTGGAGGTCTCTTTGGAGGGAGACAATCTTTTCTTGCGGGAGGTACACGCGTCCTTGGATGGTATCAAACTCCATACCTAGGAAGGTAATCCTGCGGGCCGGGGTCAGAGAGGACTTCTTCCGATTGATGAGCCAGCCGAGTTGGGACAGAGTATCGATGGTGACCTGAAGACTTAGGAGACAGTCGTCGAAAGAAGGCCCCTTAATCCATAAATCGTCCAGGTACGGAATCACCAAAAACCCCTCTGGAGTGCAGGATAGACATGGCAGCCGCCATGACCTTTCTAAACACTCGTGGTGCAGGAGCGAGGCCGAAGGGTAGAGCAGTAAACTGATAATGATCTTCTGCTATTGCGAAGCGCAGGAATTTCTGGTGCTGTTGGGAAATCGGGATGTGCCGACACCTGTATGTCCAACGATGGAATTGATGAGAACTCTATTTTAAACCCTGAGTCCAGAATCTCTCCGACCCAGGCGTCCGTGATCAAAGGCAGCCAGACGTGTTGGAAATGAGATAGGCGCCCCCCACCTGATCTGCGCTGACGCGCGACGACCACGGGTCATTTAGCGGGGTAGCGCTGTGATCTGGATGTCGGCTTGGATGGCTGGCGTGGCTTAGAACGCCAGGAAGGGTATGTTTTGAAGGACGGATTCTTCCTGTTCCTCTGTGGGGACCTGTTTCTCTTAGGATGTGTTGGGGAACTGAAGCTGCGAAAGGAATGGAACCTTGGGGTTGGCTGGCGACGTGGGATACGTCTTGGTCTCAGCTGTGGAAGAGAGGTACTCTTACCTCATGTGGCCTCGGCGATAATCTGATCCAGCCTGTCCCCAAACAGGCGACCACCTGCAAAGGGGAGGGCTGTAAGTGAATTTCTTAGAGGCCGCGTCCGCATTCCAGGCTCTGAGCCAGATCGCCCGACGGATGGCCACCGTGTTGCTAGCCGCTTGCGCTGCGCAGTTGGCTGCTAAACAGAGATGCGTTGATTATGTACTCACCCGCTAGAGCAATCTGTGCAGCAATGTTGACGAACTCCGGATTGCTCGATCCCGAGCGAAGACCTCTGCGGAGTGTATCGGTCCAGGACACCATGGCTTTTGCGACCCAGACGGCGGCGAAGGCAGGAGAAAAGACCGCGCCCGCCGCCTGAAAGGCCAAACGGGCGAGTCTCTCGGTGTTCCGATCTGTGGCGTCTCGGAGCGATGCCCCGGTGTGGAACAGATAGTACTGTGTGTGATGACAGGCGGGAAACAGGAGGGTCGACCACAAGCGAGCCTGCCCATTCCTTCCTGAGTTCCTCAGGGAAGGGATAATGTAAATCAATCGACTTACCATTGTTGAATATCTTGTCCGGTTGTTGCCTGTGCTTGCGTAGAATTTCAGCAAATTCTGGATGGTCACAGAATTGCCTGTGTGCCCGCTTAACCCGTTTGAAGGAGACATGCAAGCACTGGGTGGCCACGGAGTCCATCTGGAGCTTCAGCGTTTGATTTACCGCTTCGACCAGACTATCCACCATACGTCTGACATCGGCCGTCTGATCTGAATCCAGCAGCGATGCTGTATCCGACTCTTCTCCTGAAAGGTCGGACGGTCCCGGGGACGAGTGGTACTCGGGCCCTGGAGGTGAGAGAGACCTCTGGGGGGGACTTGAAGAGGAGACCCTGTGTTACGGGGGGCTGTCTGATAACCTAAAGGAGTATCAGACAGTCAGGGTCCACCGTGCAAAGACTCTGCTGCAGACTATGGCAGAGTGCAATACCTCTGTTAACTCACAGAAGGATATAATAAGAAAGTAAAGCAATTCCTCCCTTACTTGGAGGGTGTGTGGAATGATCTCTGTTAATAATCACAGAGACAAAGGCAATGTGTGCGAAATGGCACCTACCTAGGTCCGCTCTTCTAGTGGTGCAAAAGAGACGAACAGCAGCGTAAGCCGCACAAAGCTCCTACCTGCGTTCGCTCCACTAGTGTGCGAGGACACGAACCACTAGATATGGCACCTGCCTAGGTCCGCTCTTCTAGTGGTGCAAAAGAGACGAACAGCAGCGTAAGCCGCACAAAGCTCCTACCTCTGTTCGCTCCCCTAGTGTGCGAGGATACGAACAACTGCTAGTCGCAGTATAAGGAACGTTACCCTAGCGGCAACGTCCACCTACGAGTCGAACCACAAGGCCCAGCCAGACCATGTGCCTCAGGCACCTGCCTATGTCCGCTCCCCTAAGAGGTAAGGATACGGACAGCAGCCGAAGCTGTAAGGTATAAGAACGCTACCCTGCCGGTAGCGCTCACCTAGCATAGACAGAGGAATGCCTAGAGGAACGCGCACAGAGCGTCTACTCTTATGCATGAACCAAGAGGACTGAGCGCCATGCGGCGTGTGTCAGGGTCTTATATAGACTCTGTGCCTCATCCAAGATGGAGGACACCAGAGCCAATCCGCTGCCAGAACGACAGGAGTGACATCATGCTGGCCTATCACCGAGCAAGGCATCACAAGCACATGACCAGCGACCAATCGGCATAGAAGGTGTCAGAGACATGTGACCTCGTGTCAGCGATGATGTCACCCGCACATGTGCAATGGCTCCAAGATAGGACTTAGTCTCCGGCGCTCGCACATGTGCAGTAGCAAGAAATCTGGACTTAGTCTCCAACGCTCGCACATGTGCAGTAGGAAGAAATCTGGACTTAGTCTCCAGCGCTCGCACATGTGCAGTAGCAAGAAATCTGGACTTAGTCTCCAGTGCTCGCAGCAACCGTAACACCCTGAGGGTCCGCTTCTGCACTCCAGTGGTAGGGTCTGGATCAGACCGAGTGTCGTCCTGAGTTGGCTGAACCGGGGAGGCATGGCCGGGCGTAGGGGGTGACTGCAACGCCTGCGCAATGGTCAGAGACGCCCTTGAAGGAGAGTCCACCGACTGGGACAGAGAGGTCAACCACTCCCGGGGGGAGGGAGCGCATTGGAGCTCGGGGTGTCCTGTACTGCTGCAGTAGCGACAGCGACGGGGTTGCTGGCGGCGTCTGGGGCAATCTGCGTGGGCTGTGGGTCTGGGACGCAAGCCAAGCAGAGGGGCGTAGCCTGGCCCTGGGAGTGTTTTTCCTTGCAGGCTGTGCACGCAAGGTACGTTATAAAGGGGGCCTGTTTTGAATCAGGATGACTTAGAGTTAGGCATGGTGCTCAGGAAACTCTCACTAGTGACACTAGGGAGGAGACAGGAGATAGGAGAAAAAGAAGAAAAAAGAGAAATAAGATATAGTCTGGTCCTAAGCAGGAGCAGCACTCACTCAGGTCCTGTGTCCTTCCCAGGTTAGCAGAGGTCTCAGAGCTGCGGGGACAGCACCAGGGGATAATTGGGAAGCTGCTGCCGACAGGCCTGCTTGTTGTTGAAGCGGTGAGCTGTTGATGAAAAAGTGCAGGCTTTTTTTTCTGTTGGTGCAGGGGGGCTGGCCGGCTTGTATCCGGGCAGAATCTGCAGGGGGTGTGCCTGGGAAAGCGCGCGCGCAAACGTGGGGGCGGAGCGCTCAGGCCCGAGATAGGCCCAGGCCGTGGACTAAATTAGTGGGCGGCCGCCGGGAGCACAGCATTGAGCGCGGGGAAAGTCTTACCTGCGTTCTGCCGGCGTCACTGCGATCCTCGGCCCCATCCTCAGATGCTGTGCCTACCGCTGAGTTGCTATACGCCCCTGGGAGACATCGGGGGGGGGGGGTACGGTGGCGAACACTGCTGAGCGCTCCTGCGCTGCAGTGACCACGATCCTCTGCCTGGGCCCAGGGTAGAAGGTAACGCTGGGGAGGCCTGGTGCTGCTGAGCGCTCCTGCGCTGCAGAGCCTGCGATCCTCTCACCGGGTCCTGGATGGGGAAGGCCGTGGGTTGCAGAGAGCCCTTGCTGCCTCCACCTGAAACACCCCTGGGACGGTACCGTATAGGAGGACGGGGAGTGTGCCCTTAAAAACGCTTTACCCCAAGCAGCCCTGGGACTGTACCGTAGGGATGGAGGGGGAGAGGGCCTGGCGTCTCGAGCCTCAACACCCCTGGGGACGGTACCCGGAGGGATGGAGCAGGCGAGGGGTGCTCTCTGTTGCAGAGACTTTAACCCTGCATAGGAGACAAAAAATAGAAAATGAAAGGGCTGAGCGATGCCGTGGCCAAAAAAGGAAAAAACAGAAAAATGTAGCTTTGGCTGAGGTTTGCCCACAGAGATATGGGCCCACTTCAGCCTCCTACGACACTAAGCAAAAAACTGGCAGATCCGCCTCTGGCTCAGGGTGTACACTGCTAGGGAGGAGTTAACTCTTTTTATGTCTACTTAGTGTCAGCCTCCTAGTCACAGCAGCATACACCCATGGTCCTGTGTCCCCCAATGAAACGATAGAGAAAGGGTGTTTTAAGCCTGATTTAACCTAATAAATAAGAATAATAATAAAAAAAACGGTGTGGGCCCCCCAATATTATTGATAACCAGCCAAGGTAAAGCAGACCACTGCAGGCTGGTATTATAAGGCTGGGAAGGCCCAAGGTTCTTTTGCCCTTCCCAGCCCAATAATACCAGCCCGCAGTCACCCCAGAATTGGTGCATCACATTAGATGTGCCAATTCTGGCGCTCTGCCCCAGCTCTTCCCGCTTGCCCTTGTGTGATCGCATTCGGGGTAATGTTTTTTGGGCTGATGTCAGTTGTGTGATGTCAGCTGACATCAAGCCCAGGGATTAGTAATGTCTATAAGACACCCCCATTGCTAACCCAGTAAGTGCAAAGAAGAAAAAAAAAGACACAGGAAAAAAAATAGTTTATTTGAATAAAGACTCCTCCACCCTATCCCTCATTAGCCAATTTATTAACAAAAATGTTCCCACGAAGCTCCGTCAGAGTCCACAATCCAGGAATGCAGCCCTGGCTGCTGGGAATAGCAGTAAAGTACAGATATTCACATGTGTCGGGTAGTGATGACAGCACTCATCAGCGTCACCGGATCATATATATATTTTTTTTTCTTCCTGACCTTTCAACAGCAGTTGAAAATTCAGGAAAAGCTGAAACATTCGGAGGTGAATAAAAGAAATGAATTAAGCAAGTTTATTCAAATGCCAGGCTTTTCCTTTTTGAGCCTACAGGGCAGCATGAATTTCTTTGGATCTTGATTGGGGCTGTTTATCCACTATCCAGACTATCCTGCACTCCAACCTTTCATCAATTTTTTCCACATTCAGGGAGATTGGCTACAGTGCCATAGTTTGTAAACTTCTTGATTATGTTGCACACCGTAAACAAAGGAACATAAAGATCACTGGAGTTGGACTTGTAACCTTGAGATTGTTGATATTTTTCAACAATTTTGGTTTTCAAGTCCTCAGGCAATTCTTTTTCTGTTCTCCATGCTTAGTGTGGCACACACAGATAGACAATGCAAAGATCAAGTCAACTTCTCCACTTTTTATTTGGTTTCAGGTGGGATTTTCATATTGCCCACACCCGTTACTTGCCACAAGTGACTTTGAGTGAGCACTACACGTTTGAAACAAAGTTATTTACCCACAATTTTGAAAAGGTGCCAACAATTTTACCGGCCCATTTTTGGGGTTTTATGTGAAATTATGTAGAATTTTCTTTTTTTCTTCTTTTTTTTTTTCTGTTTGTCCAATACACGCAAAGGAAACAAACCTGTATAACAAAACATGTGAAACTGCAATAATTTTTTTTAGAGAAATACTTTATTCTCTGGAACAATTTCAAACACTGTTGGCTAAGACTGTGTATATGTATACTGCAACATGTTCATTCCTTTATATTATATGCGCTATTTAAATTTCTCGATCGCTTTCATTGGGGGACACAGGACCATGGGTGTATGCTGCTGTGACTAGGAGGCTGACACTAAGTGAACATAAAAAGAGTTAGCTCCTCCCTGGCAGTGTACACCCCGAGCCGGAGGCGGATCTATGCCAGTTTTTTGCTTCGTGTCGTAGGAGGCTGAAGTGGGCCCATATCTCTGTGGGCCAACCTCAGCCTAGGCTATTGCTTTTTTCCGTTTTTTCGTGCTATACGGCGCCGCTCAGCCTTCTCATCATTCTACGTTTTTTGTCTCTTCTGCAGGGTTAAAGTCCCTGCATCAGAGAGAACCCTCGCCTTCTCCTTCCCCACGGGGTACCGTCCCCAGGGTTGTCTGAGGGCTCGAGACGCCAGGCCCTATCCCCCTCCTGCCCCATGGTACCACCCCAGGGGCTGCTTGGGGACCGACATTTTTAATTTTTTAAGGGCACACACTCCCCGTCGACCCCTATGGTACCGTCCTAGGGGGTGTTTCTGGTGGAGGCGGCGAGGAATCTCTGCACAGGATGTCAGGCTCGGCAGCGCAGGAGCGATCACAGCACCAGGCCTCCCCCAGCGTTCCCCTTATACCCTGGGCCCAGGCAAAGGATCTGGCACTGCAGCGCAGGAGCGCTTTGCAGTCTACATCACAGCCCCCCAGAATCCCTAAAGCAGTCTGCACTCACCGGGGGGCCGCAGCATCATGGATGGGACCCGTGGATCTGAGCGACGCACGTGGACGCAGGTAAGATCTGCTCCGCGCGCAGCGCTGCGCTCCCGGTGGCCGCCGCTCACTTATAAACAGAAGAACGATCCAAAGTACTATAGCAGGGCATATCATATTATAAAACAAATAGGTAAATAACCCACCACAGGCATAATTCAGCAAAAAAAACCGGAGAATTGTGGTTTAAGGGATAACAATAAATATTTTATTAGCTGGAAAATACCATATTATAACACTCATAATTTGCATATGGAGAGCAGGGGTCAAAAAGGGTATCCAGGTATTCAGTATATAGTTAATTAAATCACATTATTGCTACAAGGAAGTACATGTCCACAAAGGATACAGGGAATAAAGTGTCATGTGCAATACAATTACTATTACCACAGAAACAGGGGGATTACATAAACATTGCACACAGTCCCATATAAAGTGCTATGCATATCCTAGTGGATCAGACAAGAGTTTTAGCAGCACATATATAACAAATCAAGTAACAGTCATGTGTATACCAGTACCCAGAGGTGGAGGGGATGCACACCAAGCCTAAGAACGCACGTTTTCGCGGGTAGCTTTATCAACCAGGCAAGGTAAGGATGGCAGCAATGATACAGGAACAGGACCTTTTGGGAACAACCCACACGATCCCATGGTATGCTTTTAGCCAATGCAAATGTGAATGCTCGCACATGTGCAGTTGCTGCCTGCACGAGTCCTTCTGCATCTCAACCTGGCCAGGATATCACGTGGGGAGTGAGAGGGGACGCGTCACCATCTACACCACTCATTATGTTACCACACGTAACCATGGCAGCAGGGAGAGCTGAGGACTCGGGCACGTGTATAATAATAGCAACACAGAACTCCCCCTAGCTGTGAACTGGAAAAGTGCACATGAAGATCATACCACAAAAAGTAACATATAAACATGTGCACAGTACTTTGGGGAATATACAAACCCCATAGACATATACAGTGTGGTGAATGCAACACTGATATCATATTTTATACAGAAGTCCACAGCGTCACATGCAGAAGGGAGAGAAACACCAAATAGCAAAATTTACAAAATCATGCATCATTGCACACAAACACAGGGATTAATACATAAGGATTCAGGATGGACGAATCAATTATAGAAAAAGCGGCTAGAGATGGTTTGCTTGTGGGTTGATGAAATTTCAATATCCGTTCATGGTAAAAATTGCGCCAGTAAAAACTGTGAAAAAATATTAATTAATAAAAATAAAATTGTGTGTGAATAAAAACACACTAGGTGCAAAACAAGGTAAAATGCAAAGGAGGCCAGACAATTTAGTCCCCTGCTTCGGGCCTACCTCGGGCCGGAGTGCTCCTCCCCCCGTTTGCGCGCGCGCGCGCGTCTCCCTTGGCCCGCCCCCCGCATATTCTCCCCTTAGCCTCCTGATGAACCTCTAAAGGGAGAGGAGAAACGCGTTGAGGCCTGGCAGGCCTGGATTCCTGCTTCTCAGGGAAGTAATTCATCTTTTCTCCCTGTTATACTATATTATATAGAATATGATTGGAGCAACCTTTTCTATTTTGCAGTAATTTGCAGGGGTGTCTGTATCCCATTCTTCTTTCAGCTCCTGGGGTATAATGGGGAGATTATCTGAGCCCCTTGTGATATGACTCTAGGTGACTGTAATATACTTGTGGGGTATACCACCCTGTAACATATGTGGTTGTAAATAACTCTTATGGATCACTACCTTGCATAAAGATAATTTATTAGGAATAGAAGTCTATACGTCTTGTACAGTGCTAGTATCATGAATAGGAATTCCTGGTTGTAGATCAGTAAATTGATACCTTCTTGATCTAAGAAAAACAATACAGGGAAGAGTATTACCATTTGGGAACTCATATATATTGTACTGTGCAAGCACCACTATAGGGCTTTCTATCCCATCCCTATATCAGGGTCAGGGAGAGGGAGAGCCGACGTGGAACGGGGGCGCCCGGTAACTTATGATGTCATACCCTCCGTTGTTAGGTAGGGATACACTACCCTTATAGGGCTATATTAGTTTCCCTTCCCTTTCCTAAAGTGTGTGTGTATATAAAACTCCTTGGTTATTTACAAGGATATCGTGATCCATTCTCATTTATATGTTTGTGTGTCTGTTTGTGGGTACATTTTAATGAATATTAATAAAAATTGCACATTTTAAAATAGGGTTGACTCTGTTAGTTCTAAAAATTGCGCCAGTAAAAACTGTGAAAAAATATTAATTAATAAAAATAAAATTGTGTGTGAATAAAAACACACTAGGTGCAAAACAAGGTAAAATGCAAAGGAGGCCAGCCAATTTAGTCCCCTGCTTCGGGCCTACCTCGGGCCGGAGTGCTCCTCCCCCCGTTTGCGCGCGCGCGCGTCTCCCTTGGCCCGCCCCCCGCATATTCTGCCCAGAGACAGCCACCTCATCTGCTTAGCACGCCCCCCCCCAGTTAAAAAAAAAAAGAGGCAAAAGCCCGCGCTTTCCTACAAACGGCTCACCTCAGCACAGGCAGGCCGCTGAGCAACAGCATCTTTTCCCTGCGGCTGTCCCAGCTACTCTGAGGCCCCTGCTGACCCGGGAAGGACACAGGCCTGGGTGAGTGCTGCTCCTGATTAGGACCAGCGACCCTTTTACCCTTTTTTCTTTCCAACTATCTCCTGTCTCCTCCCTAGTGTCCCTAGTAGGAGTCTCCTGAGCAGCCATGCCTAACTCTAAGTCTTCCCGATCCAAAGAGGCCCCCTTTATAATGCATTTTGCGTGCTCGTCTTGCAACGAAAAATTCTCCCAAGGCCAGGCTACCTCCCTCTGCTCAGCTTGCGTTCCTGATCCGCAGCCCACACAGATTGCCCCAGACGCCGCCAGCCCCCCCCCGTAAACATCGCTACTGCAGCAGTACAGGACGCCCCGGGCCCCAATGCGCTCCCTCCCCCGGAGTGGCTGACTTCTCTCTCACAGTCGGTGGATTCTCTGTCAAGGGCGTCTCTGACCATCGCGCAGGCTTTGCAGTCACTCCCTACGCTCAGCCATGCCCCACAGGTCCAGCCGCCGCAGGACGACAGTCGATCTGACCCAGACCCGGCTACTGGAGCGCGGAAGCGAACCCGCACGGTCTCGTCTTCCAATTCCTCCCAGAGGTCTCTCTCCCCTCCAAGGCCCGAGTGCCACTCGTCTCCGGGGCCATCTGATTTCTTTGTCGCTCCATTGGGAGACCCAGACAATTGGGTGTATAGCTATGCCTCCGGAGGCCACACAAAGTATTACACTAAAAGTGTAAAGCCCCTCCCCTTCTGCCTATACACCCCCCGTGCTCACGGGCTCCTCAGTTTTTATGCTTTGTGCGAAGGAGGCAGACATCCACGCATAGCTCCACAGCTTAGTCAGCAGCAGCTGCTGACTAGGTCGGATGGAAGAAATGAGGGCCCATAACAGGGCCCCCAGCATGCTCCCTTCTCACCCCACTTTGTCGGCGGTGTTGTTAAGGTTGAGATACCCATTGCGGGTACACGGCAGGAGCCACATGCTGTTTTCCTTCCCCATCCCTTAATGGGCTCTGGGTGAAGTGTGGGCCGGATCGGTCTCCAGGCACTGGGACCGTGCTCCCTCCGCAGCCCCTGGGAATCTGCTGGATAGGAGCCGGGTATCGTCAGGGACAAGGCCCTGCTACTGTGAGGTACTCTGTGTCCCCGTGGGGACAGCGCATGGAGCGCTGGTGCCACACACTTTGCAGCACTGCTGGGTGTGTTAGTGCGCCGGGGACTATCGCGCATGGAGCGCTTGTGCCATACACTTTCCAGCTCGGCTGGGTGTGTTAGTGCGCCGGACATGGAGCGCTTGTGCCAGACACTTTCCAGCACTGCTGGGTGTGTTACTGCGCCGGGCATGGAGCGCTTGGGCCAGACACTTTCCAGCACGGCTGGGTGTGTTAGTGCGCCGGACATGGGGCGCTTGTGCCAGACACTTTCCAGCACTGCTGGAGGTGTTAGTGCGCCGGGGGACTACCGCGCGGCCGCGCTGATTGCCGGCCGCGCTTATAACTTTAGTCCCCGGCTTCTGCGGCCTAGTGTCGTTTATTCCCGCCCACAGGCCTGCCAGTCAGGGGAAGGGCGGGACGCTGCACAGATCGTCAGCGCCGAGGGCTGGAGCATACATTTGTATCCTCCTCCCTCCTCACTCAGTACACTGGGGCACTAGATTCCCGCACTTTTCTTGGGCACGCCCACGGTCCCCTCCTCCCCACAGAACGCCGGCAGCCATTCCTGTCAGCGATTCAGATGCTGGAGAGGAGAGACAACACAGGGAGACCCAGGCAGGGAATCTGGTGATCACACAACCGCTCTCAGCGGTCGGTAAGCAGCACCTCTGGTGCTGGCCCCACTGAGTACCGAAGTGTATATATATATATATATATAGGCTTATAGGCTATACATTTGCACTGTACGGTCGCTCTGTTTATTTTTGGCTATATACCCTCCTGGTTGTTCTCAGAGGAGACAACCTGTCATCTGCAAAAAGCAAGGGTGCCAAAGCACAGGCGTGCTTTGCAACCTGTACCTCTTGTACAGCTGTACTACCGGCAGGTTCCACTGACCCTCATTGTGTGCAATGCTCGGCCCCTGTGGCACTTACTCAGCCGGAGCCTCTGCTACAGGTGGCCCAGGTGGAACCACCTGCTACCACTGTCCAGGTGACAGGGACGGAGTTTGCAGCCTTTGCTGACAAACTGTCTGAGAGTATGGATAAATGGTCTGCTAAAATACTGGAAGCATTGCAGTCCAGACCGGTGATTCAGGCCCCGGGCACTGTCCAATCCTTGACCCCTGGTCCCCCTCATTTGGAACAGCAAAGTGCCCCTGGGGTAACCCATAGGTCACAGGGTGAGGTCTCTGACACGGACCGCAGTCCCAGGCCGCCCAAGCGGGGTCGCTGGGAAATTCCCTCCACTTCGTCACACTGTTCAGGGTCCCAGCATGGGGACTCTCTGGAGGATGAAGCGGAGGTATCAGATCAGGATTCTGATCCTGAAGCCGCTCTCAACCTAGATACACCTGAAGGTGACGCAGTAGTGAATGACCTTATAGCGACCATCAATCAGGTGTTGGATATTTCTCCCCCAGCTCCCCCAATTGAGGAGTCAGCTTCTCAGGAGAAATTCCGTTTCAGGTTTCCAAAGCGTACATTAAATATGTTTCTGGATCACTCTGACTTCAGAGAGGCAATCCAGAAAAACCGAGACTGTCCAGACAAGCGTTTTTCCAAGCGCCTTAAGGACACACGTTATCCCTTCCCCCCCGAGGTTGTTAAGGGCTGGACTCAGTGTCCTAAGGTGGATCCTCCAATCTCCAGACTGGCGGCTAGATCCATAGTTGCAGTGGAAGATGGGGCTTCACTTAAAGATGCCACTGACAGACAGATGGAACTATGGTTGAAATCCATCTATGAAGCTATAGGCGCGTCTTTTGCTCCAGCATTCGCAGCCGTATGGGCGCTCCAAGCTATCTCAGCTTGTCAGGCGCAGATTAATGCTGTAACACGTACATCTGCCCCGCAAGTGGTGTCCTTAACCAATCAGGCGTCGGCGTTTGCGTCCTACGCCATTAATGCTATCCTGGACTCGGTGAGCCGTACGGCGGTGGCATCCGCCAATTCGGTGGTACTCCGCAGGGCTATGTGGCTACGTGAATGGAAGGCAGACTCTGCTTCCAAAAAGTTCTTAACCGGTTTGCCATTGTCTGGCGACCGCTTGTTTGGTGAGCGATTGGATGAAATCATTAAACAATCCAAGGGAAAGGATTCATCCTTACCCCAGTCCAAACCAAACAGACCTCAACCACGGAAGGTACAATCGAGGTTTCGGTCCTTTCGGACCGCGGGCAGGTCTCAATTTTCCTCGTCCAAAGGGCCTCAGAAAGGTCAGAGGAACTCCGATGCATGGCGGTCTAAGTCACGTCCTAAAAAGACCGCCGGAGGAACCGCTCCCAAAGCGGCCTCCTCATGACTTTCGGCCTCCTCAAACCGCATCCTCGGTCGGTGGCAGGCTCTCCCGCTTTTGCGACACCTGGCTGCCACAAGTAAAAGACCGATGGGTGAGAGACATTCTATCTCACGGTTACAGGATAGAGTTCAGCTCTCGTCCTCCGATTCGTTTCTTCAGAACATCTCCGCCCCCCGACAGAGCCGAGGCTCTTATGCAGGCGGTGGGCACCCTGAAGGCGGAAGGAGTGGTGATCCCTGTTCCTCTTCAGCAACGGGGTCACGGTTTTTACTCCAACTTGTTCGTGGTGCCAAAAAAGGACGGATCCTTCCGTCCCGTTCTGGACCTAAAACTGCTCAACAAGCATGTGACAACCAGGCGGTTCCGGATGGAATCGCTCCGCTCCGTCATCGCCTCAATGTCCCAAGGAGATTTCCTGGCATCAATAGACATCAAAGATGCTTATCTCCACGTACCGATTGCACCAGAGCATCAGCGCTTCCTGCGCTTCGCCATAGGGGAAGAACACCTTCAGTTCGTGGCACTGCCTTTTGGCCTGGCAACAGCCCCACGGGTCTTCACCAAGGTCATGGCAACAGTGGTGGCAATCCTACACTCTCAGGGACACTCGGTGATCCCTTACTTAGACGATCTCCTTGTCAAGGCACCCTCTCAAGGGGCATGCCAACACAGCCTGAACATTGCTCTGGAAACTCTCCAGAGTTTCGGGTGGATCATCAATTTTCCAAAGTCAAATCTGACACCGGCCCAATCACTGACATATCTTGGCATGGAGTTTCATACTCTCTCAGCGATAGTGAAGCTTCCGCTGAACAAACAGCGTTCACTACAGACAGGGGTGCAATCTCTCCTTCATGGTCAGTCACACCCCCTGAGGCGCCTCATGCACTTCCTAGGGAAGATGGTGGCAGCAATGGAGGCAGTTCCTTTTGCGCAGTTTCATCTGCGCCCTCTTCAATGGGACATTCTCCGCAAATGGGACAGGAAGTCGACGTCCCTCGACAGGAACGTCTCCCTTTCTCGGACAGCCAAAGCTTCCCTTCAGTGGTGGCTCCTCCCCACTTCTCTGTCGAAGGGGAAATCCTTCCTGCCCCCATCCTGGGCGGTGGTCACGACGGACGCGAGCCTGTCAGGGTGGGGAGCGGTCTTTCTCCACCACAGGGCTCAGGGGACTTGGACTCAGACAGAGTCCTCCCTTCAGATCAATGTTCTAGAGATAAGGGCAGTGTATCTTGCCCTAAAGGCGTTCCAGCCGTGGCTGGAAGGCAAGCAGATCCGAATTCAGTCGGACAACTCCACAGCGGTGGCATACATCAACCACCAAGGCGGGACACGCAGTCGGCAAGCCTTCCAGGAAGTTCGGCGGATTCTGCTGTGGGTGGAAGCCACAGCCTCCACCATATCCGCAGTTCACATCCCGGGTGTAGAAAACTGGGAAGCAGACTTTCTCAGTCGCCAGGGCATGGACGCAGGGGAATGGTCCCTTCACCCGGACGTGTTTCAGGAGATCTGTTGCCGCTGGGGAATGCCGGACGTCGACCTAATGGCGTCCCGGCACAACAACAAGGTCCCGACATTCATGGCACGGTCTCAAGATCACAGAGCTCTGGCGGCAGACGCCTTAGTTCAGGATTGGTCGCAGTTTCAACTGCCTTATGTGTTTCCTCCTCTGGCACTGTTGCCCAGAGTGTTACGCAAGATCAGGGCCGACTGCCGCCGCGCCATCCTCGTTGCTCCAGACTGGCCGAGGAGGTCGTGGTACCCGGATCTGTGGCATCTCACGGTCGGCCAACCGTGGGCACTACCAGACCGACCAGATTTGCTGTCGTTTTTCCATCTGAATTCTGCGGCCCTCAACCTGACTGTGTGGCCATTGAATCCTGGATCCTAGCGTCTTCAGGGTTATCTCAAGAGGTCATTGCCACTATGAGACAGGCTAGGAAACCAACGTCCGCCAAGATCTACCACAGGACGTGGAGGATATTCTTATCCTGGTGCTCTGATCAGGGTTTTACTCCCTGGCCATTTGCCTTGCCCACTTTTCTTTCCTTCCTTCAATCCGGATTGGAAAAGGGTTTGTCGCTTGGCTCCCTTAAGGGACAAGTCTCAGCGCTCTGTGTTTTTTCAGAAGCGCCTAGCCAGACTTCCACAGGTACGCACGTTCCTGCAGGGGGTTTGTCACATCGTCCCTCTTTACAAGCGTCCGTTAGCACTCTGGGATCTGAACAGGGTGCTGATGGTTCTTCAGAAACCACCGTTCGAGCCAATGAGGGATATCTCTCTCTCACGCCTTTCGCAGAAGGTGGTTTTTCTAGTAGCAGTCACTTCACTTCGGAGAGTGTCTGAGCTAGCAGCGCTGTCATGCAAAGCCCCCTTCCTGGTGTTTCACCAGGACAAGGTGGTTCTGCGTCCGGTTCCGGACTTTCTCCCTAAGGTGGTATCCCCCTTTCATCTCAATCAGGATATCTCCTTACCCTCTTTTTGTCCTCATCCAGTTCACCAATGTGAAAAGGATTTGCACTTGTTAGATCTGGTGAGAGCACTCAGATTCTACATTTCTCGTACGGCGCCCCTGCGCCGCTCGGATGCACTCTTTGTCCTTGTCGCTGGCCAGCGTAAAGGGTCACAAGCTTCCAAATCAACCCTGGCTCGATGGATCAAGGAACCAATTCTCGAGGCTTATCGTTCCTCAGGGCTTCCGATTCCCTCAGGGCTGAAGGCCCATTCTACCAGGGCCGTGGGAGCGTCCTGGGCTTTGCGGCACCAGGCTACGGCTCAGCAGGTGTGTCAGGCGGCTACCTGGTCGAGCCTGCACACTTTCACGAAACGCTATCAGGTGCATACCTATGCTTCGGCAGATGCCAGCCTAGGTAGGCGAGTCCTTCAGGCGGCGGTTGCCCACCTGTAGGACGGAGCCGGTTGCGGCTCTATTATGAGGTATTATTTACCCACCCAGGGACTGCTTTTGGACGTCCCAATTGTCTGGGTCTCCCAATGGAGCGACAAAGAAGAAGGGAATTTTGTTTACTTACCGTAAATTCCTTTTCTTCTAGCTCCAATTGGGAGACCCAGCACCCGCCCCTGTTTTTTGTGTACACATGTTGTTCATGTTGAATGGTTTCAGTTCTCCGATATTCCTTCGGATTGAATTTACTTTAAACCAATTTATAATTTTTTCCTCCTTCTTGCTTTTGCACCAAAACTGAGGAGCCCGTGAGCACGGGGGGTGTATAGGCAGAAGGGGAGGGGCTTTACACTTTTAGTGTAATACTTTGTGTGGCCTCCGGAGGCATAGCTATACACCCAATTGTCTGGGTCTCCCAATTGGAGCTAGAAGAAAAGGAATTTACGGTAAGTAAACAAAATTCCCTTCTTTTCAGGAGAAGAGTCGGATGCAGCCTCACTGCTGGACTCGGACCAGGCAGCCGATGTCAGGCGTATGGTGGACAGCCTGGTCGACGCGGTGAATACGACGCTGAAGCTCCAGCCGGACTCTGCCACCACCCAGAGCTCACAGGTATCTTTCAAACGAGTTAAACGTGTCCACAGGTATTTCTGCGATCATCCGGAATTCGCTGAGATCTTACGCAAGCACATACAGCAACCGGACAAGACGTTCAACATCGGTAAGTCGATTGATTTACACTATCCCTTCCCCGAGGATCTCAGGAAAGAATGGGCAGGCTCACCGGTGGTCGACCCTCCGGTCTCCCGCCTGGCCTCGCATACTGCTCTATCTCTGCCACAGGGGACATCGCTCTGTGACGCCACGGACCGGAACATCGAGAGATTCGCACGTTCGGCTTTCGAGGCAGCAGGCGCTGCCCTGTCGCCGTCTTTCGCCGCCGTCTGGGTAGCGAAGGCCATGGTGACATGGGCCGACACCCTCCGCAGAGGCCTTCACTCACAGGCTAGCGATCCCGAGCTCGTCAACATGGCGGCGCAGATTGTTCTAGCGGGTGAGTATATCATTAACGCATCTCTGTCGACAACCAACTGCGCAGCACAAGCGGCCAGCAACACGGTGGCAATCCGCCGGGCGGTCTGGCTCAGAGCCTGGAATGCAGACGCGGCTTCAAAGAAGTCCCTTACCGCCCTCCCATTTGCAGGAGGCCGGCTGTTTGGGGACAGGCTCGAGCAGATCATCGCCGAGGCTATGGGAGGAAAGAGCACCTCCCTTCCCCAGCTGAGACTAAGACGTATCCTGCGCCGCCAGCCGACCTCAGGATTTCGTCCTTTTCGCAGCTTCAGTTCCACTACACAGCCTAGGAGGAACAGATCCCCACAGAGAAACAGGAAGAACCCGTCCTTCAAAACAAATCCCTCCTGGCGTCCTAGACCACGCCAGCCAGCCAAACCAGCATCTAGATCTCAGCGATACTCCTCCAAATGACTCGTGGTCTTCGCGCGCCAGCGCAGACCAGGTGGGGGGGGCGCCTTTCTCTTTTCCAACACGTGTAGCTGCCTTTGATCACAGACGCTTGGGTCAGAGAAATCCTATTCTCGGGATACAAGATAGAGTTCTCGTCAATGCCTCCAAGTCGGTTTTTCCTTTCCCATCCTCCCGAGTCAGACGCGCGAGCTCGCCCTTTTCTTCACGCCATCGAATCTCTGCACCGCTCAGGGGTCGTGGTTCCGGTGCCAAATTCGGAACGGTTCAGGGGAGTCTACTCAAACCTCTTCGTTGTCCCCAAAAAGGATGGCACTGTGCGCCCTGTTCTCGACCTCAAGATCCTCAACAGGTACATCAGACCCCAAAAATTTCGCATGAAGTCTCTCCGATCGGTCATTGCCTCCATGGAGGTCGGCGAATTCCTCGCCTCTCTGGACATACAGGATGCATATCTGCACATCCCGATTGCACATCAGCACCAGAAATTCCTGCGCTTTGCCGTGGCAGACGATCATTATCAGTTTACTGCCCTACCTTTCGGTCTTGCGTCTGCGCCCCGAGTATTCACGAAAGTCATGGCTGCTGCCATGTCGATCCTGCACTCCAGAGGAGTTTTGGTGATTCCGTACCTGGACGACTTGCTGATCAAAGGGTCAGGTTACCATCGATACTCTGTCCTGGCTCAGTTGGATCATCAATCGGAAGAAGTCCTCTTTGACCCCGGCCTGCCGGATCACCTTCCTAGGCATGGAGTTCGATACCATCCAAGGACGCGTGTCCCTCCCACAGGAAAAGATTGTCTCCCTCCGGAAAGATATCCAGACCCTCCACCACTCCAGAGCGGTGTCCATACGATTCGGTATAAGGGCCCTCGGTCGGATGGTGGCGCCAATAGAGGCGGTTCCGTTTGCCCGCTTCCACCTTCGCCCCCTTCAGCTATCTCTGCTGCACAAATGGGACAAGTCTCTATTCACCCTGGATCGCAAGATAAATTTGTCCCCGGAAGTCCGCCGCTCTCTGCTCTGGTGGACCAACAGACAAAATCTCTCCAAAGGAACGTCATTCTTACCGGTACACTGGCAGACAGTCACCACCGATGCCAGCCTTCTGGGCTGGGGAGCGGTGTTCCATCATCACACGGCTCACGGGCAGTGGTCCTCCCGGGAAAGCCGGCTCCCGATCAACGTTTTGGAGATCAGGGCAGTCCTTCGAGCCTTGCAAGCCTTTCAGCGCCTTATACAGGGGTCTCCAATCAGAATACAGTCGGACAACTCCACGGCGGTGGCATACATCAATCACCCGGGCGGCACGAGGAGCGTCATGGCGATGAGAGAGGTGAAGAAGATCATACAGTGGACAGAGTCGCACCACTCCAGGATCTCCGCGGTACATATCCCCGGCGTGGAAAATTGGGCGGCTGACTATCTCAGCAGACATGGTCTGGCGTTGGGCGAATGGTCTCTCAACAGAGAAGTTTTCGAACAGATCTGCCACAGATGGGGGACTCCGGATGTGGACCTGATGGCCTTGCGGTTCAACAATCAAGTCCCACAGTTCATCTCCCGTTACCACGACCAGCAGGCGCTTGGAGTCGACGCCCTCATTCTTCCGTGGAATCAGTTCAGACTTCCGTTCATCTTCCCACCGCTTCCACTGATCCCAAGAGTCCTCAAGAAAATCAAGGCAGAGGGCATTCCAGTGATTCTCATCGCCCCAGAATGGCCCAGGCGAGCGTGGTTCGCAGAACTCGCACAGCTCGTCACAGACACCCCATGGCGGCTTCCAGATCGGCCAGACCTGCTATCGCAGGGTCCGCTCTTCCATCAAAATTCAGGGGTTCTCAATTTGACGGCATGGCTTTTGAATCTTGGCTATTAGCTCAGTCAGGCTTTGCTCCAGGAGTGATACAGACTATGATCAGGGCTCGGAAGCCTTCATCCTCAAAGATCTACTACCGCACCTGGAAGGCCTTTTTTCAGTGGTGTGAGGTCAACGGCAATCCCTCCCCGTTGGTTCTGTCACTCCCGACGCTACTGGCGTTCCTTCAGGCAGGGTTACAAGCGGGTCTCTCGCTGGCAACTATCAAGGGGCAGTTTTTGGCTCTGTCTGTTCTTTTCCAGAGAAATCTAGCATCGCGTCCACAGGTCAAGACGTTCATCCAAGCAGTCGCCCATCTGAATCCGCCCTATCTGGCTCCGCTAGAACCATGGGATCTTAATTTGGTTTTAGGATCCCTCCAACTGACTCGATTTGAACCACTCAAAGAATCCTCATTCTCACACTTGTCCTGGAAAGTGGTCTTTTTGGTGGCGGTCACTTCAATCAGGAGAACGTCTGAACTGGCAGCTCTTTCGTGCCGTTCTCCTTTTCTTGTTTTTCACCAGAACAAGGTTGTCCTGCGCCCGTCTCCTGCGTTCCTGCCAAAGGTGGTGTCTCCTTTTCACCTGAATGAAGAGATCGTGCTTCCATCTTTTTGTCCTGCACCCACTCGCTCCTTGGAAAGGTCACTGCACACTCAGGACTTGCGTCTCAAGAACTGCGCCTTTCCGCAAATCAGACAACTTGTTCGTCCTGTCTTCTGGTTCCAAGAAGGGCATGCTGGCGTCCAAGGCTACCATTGCCAGATGGATCAGGTCAGCCATTTCGGAGTCCTACCGAATTCGGGTCAAGTCCCCTCCGAGGGGAGTAAGCGCCCATTCCACCCGTGCAGTTGGGGCGTTTTTGGCAATCAGACACCAGGCTTCAGCCGAGCAAGTCTGCAAAGCCGCAACGTGGTCCAGTCTTCATACCTTCACCAGGTTTTACAAGGTCCACACCCAGGCATCAGCAGATGCCTGCCTTGGGAGAAAGGTGTTGCAGACGGCCGTCGCACACCTGTAAAAAGGTTGTAAACATTTGGACAGAGCTTTCCTACAGAATTTTTTGTGTTTTGTTGGGATCTGTAGGACTGCTTATGTACCCACCCAGGGACTGCTTTTGGACATCCCATGGTCCTGTGTCCCCCAATGAAAGTGATAGAGAAAGAAGGATTTTTGTGTACGCACCGTAAAATCTCTTTCTCTGAGTCTTCATTGGGGGACACAGCACCCACCCTGTTTGGATTGTGAGGTCTTCATTTGCCGGATGTTTCCCGATGTTGTTACGGGTCAACGTTCTTTTCCATCCGGCTTTTATATATATATCCGTGCCCATAAGGCACTGTGTTTCACCACACATTTTTCTCTTTGTATTACGTTGTTTAGTTATGGTTGTTCAGGTCTCTCCTTCTACTGCTTGTACACTAAACTGGCATAGATCCGCCTCCGGCTCGGGGTGTACACTGCCAGGGAGGAGCTAACTCTTTTTATGTTCACTTAGTGTCAGCCTCCTAGTCACAGCAGCATACACCCATGGTCCTGTGTCCCCCAATGAAGACTCGGAGAAAGAGATTTTACGGTGAGTACACAAAAATCCTTCTTTTCCATGCATCTAATTGCTCATGCAGATTTGTTTTTTGCCACACACCATTACCAGATTGGTATGTACATGCTATTGTGGCAATTATCTATTTACTAGATTGTGACAGTTGAGCTCTACCTTTGTGCTGTCATTCTTCCATTTCTTTTTTCTTAATGATTATAATGTAATGCACTATCTGGTTTTACCTTTATACAATTTCTATATAGGTAATAACTCCAATTATCCTCTTTTCTACTATTTTAAATATTAACTTTTCACACTGTGTGTTTATATTATCAACAGACCGAGCAAGTATTACTTTCTAAAGAGCAAGAGCGTGCATTAGCGGTTCAGGCCAGGGATGAAGCCATGAATGAAGAGAAAAGGCTCAGGCAGCAGATTGACACTTTCAAGGAGACGGAGGGACATACTGTGAGTGACACTAAGGAATATACATTGGTAAATGTAGCAAATTAATTTTGTCTAGTTCTTTCCTATAACATTCTTCAATTTCTGCATACGATATAGAAAGCCATCGTTCAGCAGAAACTGTCTGATGTGTGTGAGGAGAGGACTAGAATGTCTGAAACGTTAGAAAATGTTTTGTCTTCTCACGCCAAGCTCCAGAAAGACCTAGAAACACTACAAACAGAATTAGGACGGAAAGATAATGACCTGCTATGTTTACACAAAGACAGGTAATGTATGAAGCACTAATTAATTGATACCCTGATAAATGTATGTAAAGAAGAAGAAGCTGTTAAAATAGTGACAAATACAAGATTTCATAGGCAGAAGTTAATAGAGTACAGTTTAGTGTTTTGGTTTTGTTTTGTTTTTTTTGCTTCTTTGCTATAGGCCTCTAAAATATGATGACACTAGTCACTAGGTCCTGTCCTGATGACCACTGCTTTTTAAATGTAAAATATGTCATGTTGTTCTAGTAACCTCTTCAGATGGACTGTCTCCAATCACTTGTGGCAGAATGGAGGGATCAACCTAGGAATACAATGTCTTGAGACAAATGATCTGACCAGAAGAATGATCCATTCTCACCTTAAGGGTCCCGTTACACATAGCGACGTACCAGCGATCCGACCTGGCAGGGATCGCTGGAATGTCGCTACATGATCACTGTTGAGCTGTCAATCAGGCAGATCTCCACAGTGACCTGTGCAATGACAGATACCTGTACACTCAGAACTGGCGCTCGTTGGTCTCCCGCCGTCAAACGCGCTGATGCATGCTGCATAGCGGGACACCAACGAGCAAAAAATGGTCCTGATCGTTTTGTCACAATCAGCGACCTCACAGCAGGGGCCTGCTCGCTGCTGCTTGTCACACACAGCAATATCGCTGGCGAGGTCGCTGATATGTCACAAAACCTGTAACATTTCAGCGATCTCTCTATGTGTGACGGGGGCTTTATAATGGTCAGCTATCTACTGAAATCATGTTGGCCTCATCAGGTTTGGGACATTTCAAAAGCCAAACACCTATGCCACAGCTCATAAGTGGAGGCTATTATGCATATACATACTGTAAATTATAGTAACACCAAAAAAGAAAAATATGCAAGCCAGTAGTTGATCAAATTTTATTGAAGATACATAAAAAAACAAAGCAGTAAAACATGAAACCCCCTCAGGGACAGGTGATGAAAACTGCGGGGACACCTGGCAGCCTCCCCTATATATTGACCAGTAAAAAGAAAACGCAAGTGGAGGGGTTTTACCGATCAAGATATAGGGGAGGTTGCCAGCTGTCCCCGCAATTTTCCTTACCTGTCCTTGAAGGGGTTTCATGTTTTACTGGTCATTATTGTTTTTTATGTATCTTCAATAAAATGCCAAACTATGCATCAGAATACTAGAATTTGTTTGTTTTCCCTTTATTTGCAAAACCTTGAAAAACAATACTATACTGAACAAAAATATAAACACAACACTTTTGTTTTAACTCCTATTTTTCATGAGATGAACTCAAAGATCTAAGACTTTTTTATATACACAAAATTCCCTTTCTCTGACACCTCATTAGGGGACACAGGACCATGGGTGTTATGCTACCTATCCATAGGAGGACACTAAGTAGATGCAAAAGCATAGCTCCTCCTCTGCAGTATACACCCCCTGGCCGGGCCAGGCAACCTCAGTTTTAGCTTAGTGTCTGTAGGAGGCACTTCCTTTCAAGGTTTGTTATTTTTTGAGGGCGACGGTTTCCTTTTGGGACCGATCTCCCACTACCATCAACGGGCGGGAACGTGGAGTGTCACCTCCACGTACCCCCCTCCTGCGACGCTGGATCCTGGGCTGGACGACGGGTTCCACAGACACCGATTTTCCAAAGCCCAGGTTAGAGGCCTGTGCCCCTATAGCCTAATTCCTCAGCCCTGGTTGGGTTCTGGGTTGAATATGGCACCAATTCCTCAGCCCCTCTTTGCAGGCTCTGAGTTGAATATGGCACCGGTGTGACCGGACACAGCAAGCTGACTCTGCTATTTTCACTGCCTAGACTGAAGTAGTGGTTAAGGTGAGATCCCCCACTGACTGGTTTCCCAGACAAAGGGAGAAAAGACGGTGCAGGGAAGGCTCCCAGGACATTTACAGTATTTATTATGAGAAAGTCCCTTGCTGATTGCAAGGAGGAGAGCCCCAAGGATCCTGCACACACAGTGTTAACTTTTCTCTAGCTTGCTGGCTGGAGGAGGGGGGAAGTTACTCGCTGTTTGCAGAAAGTCCTGCACAGATAATTTACCGGTGGCAGGGGGAGGGCTCAGGGACTCACACTGTTTATTTGCTCTGTTTTATTTGCTCTAGCAGAAAAGCCGGCTGATAACCACCAGTGACAAACTGTGAGCTTACTGGAGGGAGAGGGAGGAAAACTATCAGAAGCTCCCTTCCCGCCGTTTTTTACTACCTACAGCAGAGGGGGGCACACTGACTTCTTCGCGCTCTTTTAGCGCTAAGCCCCCCCCCCCCCTGCGGCCGCGATAAGCCCTGCCACCCCAGGAAAGCATGCGAAGATCTCCATAGAGATTACTCATTCCTGAGGACAGGGCCATCGGCTGACTCTGGTGAGGTGCTTGCTTCACTTGCAGCTCTGCTGACCATTGCTCCCCCTCCTGGCATACTCCTATTAGGAACATGCAGAATTCTAAGGGCACTAAGAGTGCTAAGGCCCACATAGTCTATTATTCAGCCTGCACTGCCTGCCACGCTGAGCTACCTCTTATCTCTGTGAGTCTTGTGCCCCTACAGCCCCCCGAGACCCCCCTGCCACCACCGCCGCAACCGAGCCTAGGGCTCCCAGCCTACCGGAATGAGCACAGTTTCTGTCCCAATCCATGGAAAAACTGTCACAGAACCTGGTGCTGGCTATACAATGTCGTCCTCCACACCCTTCTGGGTCCCTGGACGGAACGCAGCCTGAGGATACCCCTATGGAGGATCCTTCTGAGGTAATCCGGGCACATGCTTCACCGGTTGCAGGGATCAGGAAAAGAGCACACGGCCGGGTGTCTCCAGTGGGCTCTCCCTCGGGAGCACACAGGGCAGGCTCTCCCACACGCTCCACGGCTTCTGAAGAGCTGGAGGAGGGAGAATGCTGTTTGTACCAGGATGATTCCTTGGTTTCACCCTCCCCAGATGATCAAACTGCAATAGACTCCCTTATAGCAACAATCAACCAAACTCTGCATGTGGAGGATCCCCCATCCTCTACCACTGACCATGCGGTCTCCTTTAAGAGGGCAAGGAAACCCCAAAAGGTTTTCGCTGATCACCCAGAGTTTCAGGATATCCTCACAAAGCAAAGGGAGAAGCCTGACAGGCGCTTCGGTAACTGAAAACTCATGGAGTCCCGGTACCCTTTTGCCTCACCTGCCCCTAATGGCTGGGCCGATCCGCCCTCGGTCGACCCCCCGGTCTCCCGCCTTACCACAAAGACGCTCCTGTGTTTACCCGATGGTTCCTCCATCAAGGACCCGACAGACAGACAGGTGGAGCACCTCGCCCGCCCTGCTTTTGAGGCTTGCGGGTTCCTCCCTCTCGCCCTCCTTTGCCTCTGTGTGGGTCGCCAAGGCGATCTCGGTCTGGGCAGAATCCCTTAACACTTCGCTTGAGGAATCCCAGTTCACTCATACCTTCACAGAGGTAACAGCTCAACTTGCCGCTGCGGCGGAGAACCTCATGCTGGCCTCCATGGACGCTGCTACCTGCGCAGCGTTTGCCTCCTCAAATACCATAGCCATCCGTAGAGTTCTCTGGCTCCGACAATGGCGAGCGGACTCTGCCTCCAAGAAGTCTCTCACGGGCCTTCCTTTTTTTTCCAGACCGATTGTTTGGCGAACGTCTGGACAAGCTCATCTCTGACGCCACGGGAGGAAAGAGTACCTCCCTCCCCCAGCTGAAGTCCAGGAAGTCCTTCACCAGACGTCCACAGTCCTCATTCCGCTCCTTTCGGAACTCATTTGGTTGGTCGACATCCCGTGCTGTCCCCGCCACCTGCCGCGGACTACGCAGGGACCGACCTCAGCTCTCCCCGAAACCCACTTCGTCATGGCAGCCTAGACCGAAACAGTCCAGGACTAGGAAGACTCGGCCACGACATTTTCCCCCCTCATGACTCCTTCGGCGCCCCAGAAGACAGACTCATTGTAGGAGGTCGACTGCGGCTCTTTCATCACATCTGGGCTGCCGCCTCAGACGACAAATGGGTGCGAGACCTTGTGTCTTCCGGTTACCACATAGAATTTCGGACCCGACCCCCGAGTCTGTTCTTTCTCTCAAACCCACCAAAGACTCAAACAACGCGAAGCTTTTTTCTCAGTAATCCACTTGCTCCAAACAGCAGGAGTGATAATACCTGTCCCAGACGACGAGAAGTTCGGGGGGTTTTATTCCAACCTCTTTGTGGTCCCCAAAAAGGGTGGGTCAGTTCGACCCATCCTGGACCTCAAACACCTAAACAAACATGTGCACGTATGGAGATTCAGAATGGAGTCCCTAAGGTCCATTATTGCATCCATGGTCGAAGGGGAATTCCTCGCCTCCATAGACATCAAGGACGCATACCTGCACATACCCATCGCCCCAGATCACCAAAAGTTCCTCCGCTTCGCAATTCAGGACTCCCACTTTCAATTCGTAGCTCTACCATTCGGCCTTGCCACCGCACCAAGGGTCTTCACCAAAGTCATGGCGGCCGCCATGAGCGTCCTTCACGCCAGGGGAGTAGTCGTTCTCCCTTACTTGGACGACCTCCTCATCAAGGCCCCCTCCTTCCGCGACTGCTCAACCAGCGTACAGATCACTGTGGACACCCTATCCCGCCTAGGGTGGCTAGTGAATCTCGACAAATCATCCCCGATCCCATCACGATCCATCACCTTCCTGGGCATGTCCCTGGACGAAGCGGTACGCTGCCTTCTACGTCCTCCGCTCCATGCAATTCAGCATGAAAGTGCTCGGCAGGATGGTGGCGGCTATGGAAGCAGTACCCTTTGCTCAGCTGCACCTCCGCCCACTGCAGCTAGCCCTTCTAGCGGCCTGGGACAAGAGCCCCTTCTCCCTGGACAGACATCTTCACCTGACGCCTTCAGTCAGGTACGCACTCCGCTGGTGGCTTCGGTCCTCATCCCTATCGAAGGGGAGATCTTTTCTCCCAGTGAACTGGCTGGTCCTGACCACGGACGCCAGCCTCCTAGGCTGGGGGGCAGTGTACGGGCACCACACTGCTCAAGGATGTTGGACGCCCCAGGAGTCTTTCCTACCCATAAACATCCTGGAACTCCGCGCGATCTTCCTCGCGCTCAGAGCGTTCTGCCCTCTGCTAGCGGGTCGTCAGATTCGAGTCCAATTGGACAATGCGAAAGCTGTAGCCTTTATCAATCGGCAGGGGAGCACCCGCAGCAAAGCGGCTTATCTCGAGGCCCACAAGATCCTCAGCTGGGCCGAATCGACGGGATCAGTATCAATGGTAAACATACCGGGGGTAGAGAACTGGGCAGCAGACTTTCTAAGTCGCAAAGGCCTGGACGCCGGAGAATGGTCTCTCCACCCAGATGTTTCTACACATCTGCACTCGCTGGGGCACACCAGACGTGGACCTAATGGCCTCAAGGTTGAATGCAAAGGTACCCGCATTCATAGCCAGGTCACGCGACCCGCAGTCCATCGGCGCGGATGCTCTAGTCTGCTCCTGGCACCACTTCCGCCTGCCTTACATATTTCCACCTCTACCCCTGCTGCCGCGGGTAATCAGGAAGATCAAGGCAGAGGGAGTCCCGGTGATACTGATAGCACCGGACTGGCCCAGGCGCACCTGGTACGCCGAATTAGTACAAATGCTCACAGACGCACCGTGGCGACTTCCAGACATCCCAGACTTGCTAACCCAAGGGCCCATTTCCCATCAGAACTCCAGAGCCCTGAAGCTGACTGCATGGCCATTAAGACCTGGGTATTAACAAGAGCGGGATTCTCCCCCGCGGTTATTTCCACCATGATCAGCGCCCGAAAGCCTGCTTCATCCCGCATTTACCACCGTACGTGGAAAATCTTCCTTTCATGGTGCAGGGAAACTAACGCCCAGCCTATGCCTCTGGCCATCCCCAGAATTCTCGACTTTCTACAGTCTGGCTTGCTTTCACCAGGACAAGGTGGTTCTGCGCCCCCTTCCGGATTTCCTTCCAAAGGTTCTTACCCCGTTTCATTTGAACGAGGACATTGTTCTGCCTTCCTTTTGTTCACACCCGGTTCCTAGGGTGGAAAGGTCTCTGCATTTGTTAGACCTCGTCAGAGCTCTCAGATATTACATATCCAGGACAGCCCCCTTTAGGAAAACGGACTCTTTGTTCGTCATTCCTGAGGGGCCTAAGAAGGGACAGGCAGCTTCAAAGGCGACTCTGGCTCGCTGGATTCGCTCTGCGATCCAGGAAGTCTACCGCTTGCAACTCAAGCCCATTCCTAGTGGGCTGCGGGCTCATTCCACGCAAGCAGTTGGCGCTTCGTGGGCCATTCGGCATCAGGCTTCAGTGGATCAGGTGTGTAAGGCTGCGACCTGGTCTAGCCTACAGACGTTTTCAAAGCATTACAGAGTCCATACCCAGGTTTCAGCTGAGGCAAATCTGGGTAGGAAAATTCTGCAAACGGCAGTAGAGCACCTCTCTCAGTAGGCGCTCCAGGCTGTCTGGGACTGTTTCCTAGTCCTTGGGTTGTGTTGTCTTCTTTTATGTTTCCCACCCATGGACTGCTTTAGGACGTCCCATGGTCCTGTGTCCCCCAATGAGGCGTCAGAGAAAAAACGGATTTTTGTGTACTCACCGTAAAATCGTTTTCTCTTAGCCATCATTGGTGAACACAGCACCCACCCTGTTTCCTGTTTGGCCTTGGTTCTCTCAGTACCTTATTTGGTTATGAATCTTCTTTTCTCATGTTCCTCTGTTAAGAAGTTTTTACTGTTTTTTTTTCTCCTACTGCTTGTGTACTAAAACTGAGGTTGCCTGGCTCGGCCAGGGGTGTATACTGCAGAGAAGGAGCTATGCTTTTGTATCTACTTAGTGTCCTCCTATGGATAGGCAGCATAACACCCATGGTCCTGTGTCCCCCAATGATGGCTAAGAGAAAACGATTTTACGGTGAGTACACAAAAATCAGTTTTTTTCTCTCAAATATTGGTTAGTTTTCTCTATATCTGTGTTAGTGAGCACTTATCCTTTGCCGAGATAATCCATCCACCTCACAGGTGTGGCATATCAAGATGCTGATTAGACAGCATGATTATAGCACCGCTGCATTAGGGTACCGGTTCACTAAACGACGTACCAGCGATTCCGACCACGATACGGCCTGGTCAGGATCGCTGGTGCGTCACTGGTGAGCTGTCAATCAGGCAGATCTCACCAGCGATCAGCCACCAGCGACTCGTATAACGATGCTACACTTGGTAACCAGAGTAAATATCGGGTAACTAAGCAAAGCGCTTTGCTTGGTTACCCGATATTTACCCTGGTTACCAGCGTACACCGCTTAGCGCTGGCTCCCTGTACATGTAGCCAGGGTACACATCGGGTTAATAATCAAAGACCTTCGTTGGTCTCCCGCCATCAAACACGCCGATGTGTGCTGCACAGCGGGAGACCAACGAGCAAAAACTGAACCAGAACAGTGTGTAATGATCAGTGATTTCACAGCAGGGGCCTAGTCGCTGCTTAGTGAGTGTTTTTATTCACAACCGACAAAAATTGCAAAATGTGAACCCTGACACAAAAGCAACAAACCAACGTTTCGGTTTATCAGACCTTTCTCAAGGTAGTTGCTTATAATAGAGACGCAGAGGTATACGGGTCACAGGGACAGTCGTCAGGGTAGAGGGTAAGTGGAGGGCGTCACATTCAGCATTAAGCGGTATCAGAATGGTGGTGATGTGAGGATTAAACACAGAGGCAGAGGAGGCCTCCTCTGCCTCTGTGTTTAATCCTCACATCACCACCATTCTGATACCGCTTAATGCTGAATGTGACGCCCTCCACTTACCCTCTACCCTGACGGCTGTCCCTGTGACCCATATACCTCTGCGTCTCTATTATAAGCAACTACCTTGAGAAAGGTCTGATAAACCGAAACGTTGGTTTGTTGCTTTTGTGTCAGGGTTCACATTTTGCAATTTTTGTCGGTTGTGAATAAAAACACTTGCATTCAAATTTTCCTCACCTCTCTTATTGAGTGCTCGGGTTCCCCATTACTTGTTACTAATTTATTACCCGATAGCACCTATCTGTAGCAGTTGCAGCCGGACTTTTCTGTATTTAGTCGCTGCTTAGTGTCACACATAGCGAGATCGCTGATGAGGTCACTGGTTCGTCACAAAACCTGTGACTCAGCAGCGATCTCGCTATGTGAGAAGTACCCCTTAGGCTGGCTACAATAAAAGGCCCTTCTAACGTGCAGCTTTATCACATAGCACAATGCTACAGAAGTCGCACGTTTTGAGGGAGCGTGCTTAGCATGCTGGCTGCAGGAATGTCCACCAGAGCTGTTGTCCATGAACTGAATGTTGATTTCTCCACCATAAGCCATCTCCAAAGTCGTTTGGGAGAATTTGGCAGTACATTCAACTGGATTTACTGCCAAAGGTTAAAAGTGAAAGACACACTTAACCTTTTCTAATAAGATACTTTGGTTCAGTTCACATCTGTAACATCAGGTTTTAATAGAGTCTGCAATCAGATGACTCAAGTATTAAAAAAATAAAAATTAGTAGCTAAATTATTTATGCAAATGAATAGCCTTGTATTAAGGCCCCCATACACATTAGATTGCTTTTGGCCCAATAAGTGTTTGGCTGATGGCTATCTTCCCAGACTTCCCCATACAAGATACGTTCAGTTTAGCCAAGTACTCCTATGCTCTCTGAGAGCTGTTTCCTCTGGCAGCATCTTATTTTTCAGACCAGAAGGATCAGCTATTGGAAATCCCAAGAGGGTGGATCCTTCTCTGCACAGACATAATGTCTTAGGGTAGAGTCGGGAGGCCCCATACACATTAAACAATATCAGTTGGCACATCTGACTTTAGACTGTATGAAGGACTCTAGCCCTTTCTTACAGTAACTTTATCCATAAAAATAATTCTTTATTTATCTATTATGTTAATGGGTTTCTTGTCTTCTATGTTTCTTCTCAGGTCTCAGAATCGGAAGCGCGTTGAGAGACTGAAGGCTGAACTTTTAGAATGCAATGCAAAGCTACACACTACAGAGTGCCAGCAACGAGAAGTAAGTCTTGTTATTTCTGAGGTGTACTTTATTAGCAGAGATTGCCATTTGCTTTATTTTATTTTACAACCAGATGGAACCATTGCAGAAATACGTTGAAGTTGCTCGTGAGGATAACCGAAAGCTCGCCCATACATTGAACCTGACTCTACAGAAAAACTCAACTTTACAGAATCATGTCAACGAACTACAAAAAGCTCTACAAAGCAAAGAATTACAAGAAAAGCAAATAATTCTGAATCAGTAATATCACTGTGATTCTAAAATATATTTATTATGATGTACATATATACACAGAGCTTACGAAGATCGTCTTGGTTTCTTTGTAGAGCAAAAGCTGAAGATGATTACAACATAAAGGAAAAGTTATTCGGTGAGAAACTTGTATCACTTAAGAAACAGCACCAGGTGGAGAGCAAGGAAGCAAAGAAAGTGGCAAGAAAAGAGCTTACAGAGGTATCTCCTGTTTGTTTCATTAGCACTATGCTTTCATTTTCATCCCTTGTTGCCATATTTTTTTGGGGGGGGGGGATTCAGTCAGTTATGTAAAGCATGTCTCATACAGCAAGTAGAACATGTGCCTGGTATTATAAAATGTGCTGCTCCAAATGAACCATTTAATCGTGTGTCATTATAATTGTAACATAATAGTGCATTCATTCTCCACTTGCAGTTTTTGGAGGATTGTCTCCATCGTAAATTGCTGCATAGGTGTTAAGAGACAAACATCGCCCATTGGATCCCATGAAAGATACAAAGGATTTCTTTTTTAAGGGATACCTCCATATAGTATAGCAAACTCAAACATAAACTCTATTTTTCTATAACAAACTACAACCAGGAATCATGATTTCTTTGTCGCTCCATTGGGAGACCCAGACAATTGGGTGTATAGCTACTGTCTCCGGAGGCCACACAAAGTATTACACTTTAAAAAGTGTAACCCCTCCCCTCTGCCTATACACCCTCCCGTGCATCACGGGCCCATCAGTTTTTTGCTTTGTGTTGAAGGAGGCACACATGCACACAATGCTCCACATTTTAGTCAGCAGCAGCTGCTGACTATTTCGGATGGAAGAAAAGAGGGCCCCTAAGGGCCCCCGGCATGCTCCCTTCTCACCCCACTGAGTCGGCGGTGTTGTTAAGGTTGAGGTACCCATTGCGGGTACAAAGGCAGGAGCCACATGCCGTTTTCCTTCCCCATCCCTTAGGGGCTCTGGGTGAAGTGGGATCCTAACCGGTCATCCAGGCACTGGGACCGGGCTCCCTCCGCAGCCCCTGGTGGTATCTGCCGGACAGGAGACTGAGTATCGTCAGGGACAAGGCCCTGCAACTACAGGTACTCTGTGTCCCCTTTGGGACGGTGCATGGAGCACCTGGGCCTCAGACGCTGCAACGCCTGCAGTGTTGTTTTTTTGTCCGGGACTACCGCGCCGACAGTGCCTGCTTGCCGGCCGCGGTTTTTACTTTAGTCCCCGGCTTTTGCGGCCTAGTACATTAAACGCCCGCCCCCGGGCCTGCCAGTCAGGGGAAGGGCGGGACGGTCGGTCTGACGCCGACAGTGAGGGCTGGAGCACACATTGCTGTCCTCCTCCCCCCTCACTAATCCCTATGGGGCACCAGTTCCCGCACTTTTGTAAGTTACGCCCACGGCTACCTCCTCCCCTGTGAACGCCGACAGCCATGTTTTAACACATCCTGCCGGTGGAGGACTTCTGGCTGCAGCTCTGGGAGACCCGAGGCAGGGAATCTGGTGGCCACACACCGCTGGAGCGGTTGGTAAGCCACACCGGTTACCGGTGCTGGTACCCCTAGGGTGCTGAACTGTATATAGATACATTATATTTGTATACTTTCTTTATCGTTCCTATGGGAGACCCAAACCATGGGTGTATAGCTACTGCCCCCGGAGGACACACAAAGTTACTACACTCAAAACGTGTAGCTCCTCCCTCCTAGCATATACACCCCCTGCTAGCCAGTCCTAGCCAGTTTCATGCTTTGTGTCTGGAGGATCAACACACACACATGCATCCTTTTTTGATTTTTCATTTTTTCTAAAGATTTGGAAGAAAAGCGGGTCCACTGGACTCCCGGCATGTCCCTTCTCACCCCCCTGGCGGCGGTGCTGTTAAGGTTGACTTCAGGGCAGGAGCCCTTCATGCCGCGCTCCTTCACCATCCCTTAGGGACTCTGGCTTGAAGTTAGAGCCAACACGGTTCTCACTGCCTTGCAGGAGACCGGTCTCCATCCGCAGCCCTTTTGCAGGACCCTGCTGGACGGAGCACTGACCCCCACCCCACAGGGACTGGGCCCTGCGTCTCAAAGCTAAGTATAGAGACGTTATTCAGAGGGTCCTTCTGCAATGTGGGGCACTTTTATTGTGGGGGACAGTGATTTACTTTGATAATGCTGCTTTTTACTGGGTTTCCGGCCGGTTCCACGGTTTTTACTGAGAACCGCGCCGATGATGCCTGATTGTCGGCCGCATGCATAACTCTAGGCCCCGGCTTCAGCCGCGGCCTAGTTTCGTTTCGTTCCCCTGCATGTCAGTCATGCAGGGGGACACTGCAGCGCCGCCCGCCGGCCGCTCTGCACAGGGGAGGACACTCCTTTTTGAGGAGATGATTCCCTCCCCTGTACATCTCCTTAGCCCTCCGATTCCCGCTCCTGGGTTAACCCCCGCCACCCCCCCCCTCACTCTGGCGCCATTTTCTCAGCGTTCTTAGAACACTGGTCGGCGCTGGCTGCTCTGCAGTGCAGAGGGAGTGAATATCTGGCTGGGGGTCCAGGCTTGGAATCCGGAGGGCACTCATAATAGCGGCCTGATAAGTCACAACCTCTGGTTGTGCACTTTTATACACTCTCAGGGCGTTCTGAAGGAGTTAATTCTTTATTATAGAACCTCCTCCTCAGCAGCATGTCTCACTCTAGGAGCTAAGCTCCAGGGCTGTACACTACATGTTCTGCATGTAAGCTTATAATGTCTGAACCAGCACAGACCCACACTGTAATGGTTCTTATGTGGTGGTGCCTCACCTGGAGTCTTCCCAGGCTGAACCCCTGTCTTGGGTATTCTAGACATTCTAGACAGAGCCCCCACCTCTGCAGCATGTCACAGAGCGAGGCTGCAGGCTGTTTTTATTATCCACTGCAGGTAGTCTCGTACGGCTGTACCGAGCTCATAACCACTGTGGCCCCTCAGCTTGGAGGCTCATTAACCCTTTAGTGACGGAGCTAATTTTCACCTTAATGACCAGACCAAATTTTGCAATTCTGACCAGTGTCACTTCATGAGGTTATAACTCTAGAACGCTTCAACGGATCCCGGTGATTCTGAGATTGTTTTTTCGTCACATATTGGACTTCATGTTAGTACCAAATTTAGGACAATATTTTTTGTGTTTATTTATGAAAAAAATTGAATATTGGCAAAAATTTTGAAAATTTAGCAATTTTCAACTTTTGAATTTTTATACCGTTAAACCAGAGATTTCTGTGACACAAAATAGTTAATAAATAACATTTCCCACATGTCTACTTTACATCAGCACAATTTTGGAAACAAAATTTTTTTTTGTTAGGAAGTTAGAGGGGTTCAAAGTTTATCAGCGATTTCTCATTTTTACATCAAAATTTACAAAACCAGTTTTTTAGGGACCACATCACATTTGAAGTGACTTCAATAGGCCTAGATGACAGAAAATACCCAAAAGTGACACCATTCTAAAAACTGCACCCCCCAAAGTACTCAAAACCACATTCAAGAAGTTTATTAACCCTTCAGGTGCTTCACATGAACAAAAGCAATGTGGAATGAAAAAAAGCAAAAATTAAATTTTACCTAAAAATGTTGCTCTAACCCAAATTTATTCACTTTTAGAAGAAATAACACAACAAAATGGACCCCAAAACTTGTTCCCCACTTTCTTATGAGCGCGCCGATACCCCACATGTGGTCAGAAACCTCTGTTTGGACAAATGGGAGGGCTCGGAACAGAAGGAGCAATATTTGAATTTTGGAAAGCAAATTTGGCTGAAATAGATTGCGGGCACCATGTTGCATTTACAGGTCCGCTAAGGTACCTAAACAGAAGAAATCCCTCACAAGTGACACCATTTTGGAAACTATACCCCTCAAGGCTTCTATCTAGGGGTATAGTGAGCATTTTAGATCCACAGGTACTTCACAGATTTTGTTAACGTTACGTTGTCATATTGAAAATTTTAATAATTTTCTCAAAAATGTTGCTTTAGCATCAATTTTCTCACTTTTTCAAGAGGTAATTCCAAAAATTTGACCTCAAGGTTTGTTAACCACTTTTTTATGAGCGCGGTGGTACCTCACATGTGGTCTGAAACCTTTGTTTGGACAAATGGGAGGGCTTGGAACGAAAGGAGCAATATTTGAATTTTAGAAAGGAAATTTGCCTGAAAAAGATTGCGGGCACCATATCGCATTTGGAGGTCCCCATAGGTACCTAAACAGCAGAAACCCCGCACAAGTGACCCCATTTTGGAAACTAGGCCCCTCAAGGAATTTATCTAGATGTTTGGTGAGTACCCTGAACCCTCAGGTGCTTCACAGAATTTTATAACGTTGAGCCATGAAAAAAAAAAAATAAAATTTTACCACAAAATTGTTATTTCAACCAGGTAGCTTTTTTTTTTACAAGAGTAAAAGGAAAAAATTCAGCATAACATTTATTGTGCAATTTCTCCTGAGTTTGGCGATACCTTATATGTGGTGGAAATCAACTGTTTGGGCGCATGGCAGGGCTCGGAAGGGAAGGAGTGCCATTTGACTGCAAAATTGGCTGGAATCAATAGCGGACGCCAGGTTGCATTTGGAGAGCCCCTGAGGTGCCTAAACAGTGGCGGTCCCCCACAAGTGACTTCATTCTGGAAACAAGACACCTCAAGGCTTTTATCTAGGTGTATAGTGAGCAGTTTGAATCCACGAGTACTTCACAGAATTTGATAAGCTTAGGTTGCCATATTGAAAATTTTCATTTTTTTCACAAAACTGTTGCTTTAGCATCAAATTTCTCACTTTTTCAAGAGACAACAACAAACCGTGGACCCCACAGGTTGTTATCCAATGTCTTATGAGCACAGGGATACCCCACATGTGGCCAAAAACCTCTGTTTGGATAAATGGGAGGGCTTGGAATGGAGGGAGCACCATTTGAATTCTGGAAAAGTTGAAATAAATTGCGGGCACCATGTCACATTTGCAGGGCCCCTTGGGTACCTATACAGCAGAAACCCCCCACAAGTGACTCCATTTTGGAAACTGGATTTTATTCAGGAGTATAGTAAGCATTTTGAATCCACAGGTACTTCACAAAAATGTTGCTGTAGCAACAAATGTCTCACTTTTAGGCTATGTGGCCATGATCCAGCGACACGGCGTCTAGTACACAGTGTCAGCCTTCCTGCAGAGATGTGAGTGTTGTCCACGGGAGAACGCAGCTGCCCATGCCCACGATTTGGGTTCAGGCTGCTGTGGAGCTCTATGCTACCTGCAGAGAACACTCATCTCCGCAGCATAAATTGACATGCTGAGGCTCGGGAAGCTGCGCCACAGGTCGGTTTATGCTGCGGAGAAAAGAAGCACATTGGGCATGAGATTTCTAAAAATCCTTCCACTGTGCTTCTACTGCACAACGCAGCGCTATGGACGCAGGGAAAACACTCTGCGCCCAAAACGCTGCAAACCCTGATTGTGGGCACACAGCCTAAAATGCTACAATGGATGAATGGATAGATGTCAAACATATATAACGTCCCACCCCCTGCATATTCTAAGCTGGCGCCCTTTAGTGCCTTTCATGTGGCACTAAAGGGTGCCTAGCCTTGTATTTAGCCCCCCAAAAAATTAATAATTAAAATAAACGACGTGGGGTCCCCCCTATTTTTGATAGCCAGCTAGGGTAAAGCAGACAGCTGTAGCCTGCAAACCACAGCTGACAGCTTCACCTTGTCTGGTGATCAATTTGGAGGGCTCCCCAGGCGTTTTTTTTAAAAAAAAAAAAACGTGGGGTCCCCCCCAAATTAGATCACCAGCCAAGGTGAAGCGGACAGCTGGGGTCTGGTATTCTCAGGGTGGGAAGAGCCATGGTTATTGGACTCTTCCCAGCCTAAAAATAGCAGGCCGCAGCCGCCCCAGAAGTGGCGCATCCATTAGATGCGCCAATCCTGGCGCTTCGCCCCAGCTCATCCCGCGCCCTGGTGCGGTGGCAGACGGGGTAATATATGGGGTTGATACCAGCTGTAATGTCACCTGGCATCAAGCCCTGGGGTTAGTGATGTCACGGCATCTGAACAGATACCCGACATCACTAACCCAGTCAGTAATAGAAAAAAAAAGACAAAAAAAAAATTTATTTGAAAAAACACTCCCCGAAACATTCCTCTTTTACCAATTTATTGAAAATAAAGAAATTCCGGTCGCTGTAATCCATTTTGGAGGTCCCACGCCGACTCTGGATCTTCTAGAATATGGGGGGCACGTTCAGGGAACGTATCCCCCATTTTCTGGAAGAGCAAGCTCTCCATGAGCAGTGTGGGTGCAGTAATCTGAGAATACTGCACTCACACTGCCCCGGTCCAACCTAGGGCAGAGTGACCTGCAGTAACCTCATTCCAGAATATGAGGGGCACGCTCACAGAACGTACCCCCCATTTTCTGGAACAGCAGTCTCTCCATGTGAGGAGTGTGACTGCAGATTACCGCACTCACCCTCCCCCGGTCCACAGTGGAGTAGCTTGTGCAGTTGCGACGTCAGCAGGATCCCTGCTTGCAGGGATCCAGCTGACAGCCGCTGTCTGCGCATGCGCCGCCAGCTTTGAAGAAGGAGGCGGCGATCGCGGGCCCGGAGCACCAGCAGCCAGGTAACGTATAACCGGGGGCTGGGGGGGGGTGACGGGGGGTGACCTAGTGGGACCTGGGGACACCTTTCTGCCGCATGTGACGTGTCACATGCGGCAGAAAGAGCAGAATGAAGGCGGCCGCGCGCTGTGCGCCGCCATCTTCCACGCTCCGGAGGGGGGAGGGGGGTGGTGGCTCTGGAGAACCGGAGGGGGCTCCGGTGACCAGAGGGCTCCGGTGGACCGGTGGAGGGGTCAGGGGGAGGACATTTCCCTCCGATCTGAAATGTTTGATCATTTCAGATCGGAGGGAAATGACTGCAGAGCCGGCGCCGGCGGCAGTTTTCTGTGCGCTTCGGCGCCATTTTGGATGTCCGGTGGGGGTAGGGGTGGGGGTGGGGGGACTCTCCGGTACCGGGGGCTTTGGGGGCACTAGGGGGTTAGATTTCTTTCTCATCTGACATGTTTGATCATGTCAGATGAAAAAGAAATCAGTTTTACCGGCCATTTATTTTTTTTTCATGTGTTCGTCGGTATACAGTGTATACCGCCGATCACATGATCGGGGTCCAAAAAAAACACCCCGATTCATAATCTGGGGGGTCTCAGCTACCCCCGGTAGCTGAAACCCCCGAGATTTTCGGTCGCTGGGGGGCGCTACAGGGTTTTTTCGGGCCGCCGCTTTAAAGCGGCGGAACAGAATAAGTACCCTGTTTTGCCGCCGCTTTAAGTCGTACGGCCGTCGTTATGAGGTTAATGGTCCCTCCAGCTGCTCCGGTTTCGGTGGCTGACCCCTGGGGGAATCTTATTTCCAGGGGTCGGCTGTCCCGGCATCTGCTGTGCATGCAGCCCCCTTCTCAGGGCGTTTTCTGCTTCAGCTCGCTCATCAAAGCTCACAAGGGACTCTCCTTCTGGGCTCAGACCCCGTCCTGACAGGGAGACGCAGGGTCCCCTGTCCTCCCCGTCCCGCAGCTCCGATTACGAGCTGACTCACTGGACGGGGAGGATGTCTCTACCAGGGGCTAGGACGCTACTTTATGTACATTGATCCGTTGTACTGGACCTCCATCCGCCTGTATCAGGGGAGTATTCCCCGCTGGCAGAAAGGCATCAGTATACCTTTAACAGGATGAGGAGTGTGTTCCTTAACCACTCCAGTTTTCAGCCCGCTGTGTTCAAGCCCACAGTCCTGCAGACCCCACAGCGGGGTTCTGCTGCCTGTCTCCCCCTCCCATCAGAGGTGGTCAAGGAGTGTACTCATTCGCCAAGGGTGGCCACTCCGGTGTCTAGACTTTCAGCCCGGATAGTTGTATCAGTGGCTGACGGCACCTCTAAGGATCCCACGGTACATTAATTTTGTACTGGACCTCAATCCGCCGGAGTTACCTTATCTAGGTGAACACAACGTGTGTTCCTTAACCACTCCAGTTTTCAGGCCCCTGTGACCAGCCCAGGGTCCGCTCTGACAGTCGCTTCCCATGAAGCGTGATTCTGAGGACTGTGTTTCCCCTGTCCACCAATGGTGGTCAAGAAGTGGGCTCATTCACCTCAGGTGGCTCAGCCCAGACCGTTATGTCAGTGGCTGATGGCTCCTCACTTAAGGTTTTGCGGTCCGCCCGGTTGTCCTTTTGGCCAAGTCGGTATGGGGGCGGCAGGAGCTTCGTTCTCCTCAGCTTTACAGCAGTGCGGTTTTTTTGTACCTTCTCTGCTTCTCTGGAGGAGATGCATTCCCTCACAGGGACTCTATGCCCAAAACGGTTGCCTGAACTTCCAGACTTCAGTCTTTTCATCCTATGCCAGGTCTGCCATGCTGGACACCGCACGGCGGTGGTCTTGGCTACTTTCCTCGCTATCCGCAGGCTCCTGTGGCTTCGGAGGGTCCAGTTTCCTCGGAACCAACTGGATGAAATTAAGGAAGCTCGTGGCGGGGAGTGTTCTTCCTTGCCACAAACCCAAACCAGGGAACCTGTCCAGGGCAGGAATCAGTTGAGGTTTCGGTGGTTTCCGTTCCTCCGTCTGATCGTCCTCTAGCTCGGCCTAGGTTCATAGAACCAAATGGCTCGAGGCTGCGTCTTCAGAAGACTGCAGGAGATGCTGCCACTGAGTCAGCTTCCTCCGAGCTATCTAGCCACGCCAACAACCTCCTTGGTCGGTGGCAGGCTCTCTCCACTGGCGACGTGGGTTCTAACACGTCTCCGTTCAGTGGGGGCGGGATTATATCTCCCATGGCCACAGGATGGAATTCTGTCCACCCGCCAAACAGATTTTTTCTGTCAACTCCTCCCGGCTCCAAGGCTGCCGCCTTCTCACAGGCCGTGGCATTTCTTGCAGGCCAATGGAGTAATTGTACCGGTTCCCGACTGGGAACGGTTCTGAGATTTTTGCTTAAATCTATTCCTAGTCCCCGAAGAGGGCGGTGCCTTCCGACCTGGATCTTTTACCTTTTCAAGCATGGTCAGGTGTGGCGTTTTCTCATGGAGTCTCGGTTTTGTTCCGTGTGTTTTTTCACCGGATCAATTAAGAACCCAAGGAGATTCCCTAGCAGCCATCGGCATCAGAGATGCCTATCTGCAGGAGTCAATCGCAGTTTCACACCAGCGTTGACTACGTTTTGACAATCGGAGTGGTCCAATTCGTGGCTCTTCCCTTGGGGTTAGCCACGGCCCCTCGAGTATTCTCATTGGGGCAGCTGTGATTAGGGTCCTGCACCCCTAGGGATTGGCAGTGATCTTTTGCCCTGGACGGCCTTCTTGTCGGGGCTTCATCCAGTGCTGACTCTTAGCAGAGTGCTTCGCTCACTCTCGCCACTCTAACCTTTTCGGGTGGCTTGTCTTTCTGTCCAAGTCCACTCTGACTTCGAACCAGAGGTTCTCAGGGACGCAAGTCGAGACTCTGTCGGCACTTGTGAAGGTGCTCTTAGTCGATCAGTAGTCCCTCCGCTGGCGGTCGACGTCGTTCTATCAGACACCATATACAGGTGCTGGTCAGACGGTGGCGTCAATGGAAGCGATTCCTTGCCCAGTTTCTCCTGCGTCCTCTGAGACTGGATGTTTTCCGCTGTACAAGCGAACTCCCTCCTCCCACGGGGTGGTGGCTTCGCCACTGACCAGGGGCTTGTTTCAGTGGTGGCTTCGGCCACTCTGTCTCAGGGGCGCTCCTTAACCTGGCCCCGTCCTGGGTGATCCTCACCAGGATGCTAGCCTATCCGCCTTGGGAGCAGTATATCTCCACCGTGGAGCGCAGGGCGCTTGGACTCTGTCCGAATCAGCCCTCTGGATCAATGTGCTGGAAATCAGAGCTGTATTTCTAGCTCTCTAAGCCTTCACCATCTGTTGGCGGCTAGGCACATTCGAGTCCAGTTGGACAACGTGACAGCTTTTTCCTACATCAGCTTCCAGGGCGGGACACTCAGCCGCCTGGCAATCTTGGGGGCTCAACATTCTTCAGTGGACAAGGGACTCCTAGTCCACCGTATCCGCAGCCCACATCCTAGATGTGAAAACTGCGAGGCAGACTATTTCAGCTGTCCAACCGTGGTCCACAATCCTCAGGTTTTGCGGTAGACACACTGGTTCATGTTTGATCCCAGCTTCGTCTCTTTACGTATTTCACCCTCTACCTCTTGTCCAGAGTCCTGCGCAAGATCAGTAAAGGGGGCCGTCGGGTCATTCTCATACTCCAGACTGACCCAGGCAGGCTTGGTACTCTGACCTGCTCCTTATGTCCGTTGGGTTGCCATGGCATCTTCCGGACCGTTCAGACCTTTTCTCAAAAGGTCCGTTTTTCCGTCAGAATTCTGGATTCTCAGATTGACGGCGTAGCTCTTGAGTCCTGGATCTTGGCGACTTCTGATAGTCTACAGCTAGGATTATCCCTCATTAAGGGACAGGTCTCGGCTCTGTCAGTATGTGCCAGCGGCGTATCGTCCGGCTGGCTCCGGTGCGCTCCTTTAAGGGCGCATCTCACATCATTCCGCCTTTCCGGCGGCCTATGGAGCCCTGGGACCTTAATCCGGTCCTCCCGGTTCCCGGAAACCCCCCTTTGCGCCTCTTGGGGAGGTTTCTTTGTTTCATCTTTCACAGAAAGTAGTCTTTCTAGTGGCTATAATTTCCCGCCAGAGAGTTCTGGCTGCACTCTCTCGGAGTCACCCCCTTTTTTGGTCTTTTGCATCAAGACAAGGTGGTCTTCATCCGACTCCGGACTTTTTTCCCTAAGGCGGTTACTGCTTCCACCTTATCCGGGGCAATTTTCCTGCCTTCCTTTTGTCCGGCTCCTGTTCATCGCTTTGAGGAAGCGTTGCATATCCTGGATCTGGTGCGGGCGCTCCGGATCTATGTGTCTCGCACCGCCGTTATTAGGCGGTGCACCTCTCTCTGGTGCTGACTGCTAGTCAGCGTAGCGGTCTCTCGGCATCTAAGCCGACCCTGGTTCGTTGGCTTAGGTCGGCCATTTCCGAGACCTACAAGTGTACTCAAGTGCCTTCCCCGCCGGGGATCAGAGCACATTTGATCAGACCTGTCGGCGCCTTTTTGGGCTTTCAGGCACCAGGTTACGGCTCAGTAGGTCTGTCAGACTGTAGCTCGAATTAGTCTGCATACTTTTTCGAAGCACTACCCAAGGCATGCTCATGCTTTGGCAGACGCGGGCTTGGGCAGACGCATTTGTCCGGCGTCTGTCGCTTCTCAGTTGTCTGTTTATTCCCACCCATGGACTGCTTTTGAACGTCCCATGGTTTGGGTCTCCCATAGGAACGATAAAGAAAAAGAGAATTTTGTTACTTACCGTAAATTCTTTTTCTTATAGTTCCGTCATGGGAGACCCAGCACCCTCCCTATTGCCTGTTGGCAGGTTTCTTGTTCCGTGTGTCTTCACCGGCTGTTATTGTTGTAGACAGAGGTTCCGGTTCTTCCGGATTTTACTCTGTCTCTTCTTGTGGGTGGATGTCCTCCTTCAGCTTTTGCACTAAACTGGCTAGGACTGGCTAGCAGGGGGTGTATATGCTAGGAGGGAGGAGCTACACGTTTTGAGTGTAGTAACTTTGTGTGTCCTCCGGGGGCAGTAGCTATACACCCATGGTTTGGGTCTCCCATGACGGAACTATAAGAAAAAGAATTTACGGTAAGTAACAAAATTCTCTTTTTTTCCGGTTCAGCTATACTGTTCACCTGTGGCTATATACCCTCAGTGATCACGCTCCTGGGAGACAACAGCATGTCGTTCACAAGGAGCAAGGGGGCCAAGGCACAGGGTTATTTTGCTACCTGTACCTCTTGTGCGGCTATGTTACCTGCAGGTTCCACCTACCCTCACTGTGAGCAATGCTCGGCCCCTGTGGCACTCGCTCAGCCGGAGCCTGAGGCACTAGGGGGTCCCTCGGCCCAGGTAGAACCGCCGGCCCCCCCTGTCCAGATGGCAGGGACAGAGTTTGCTGTTTTAGCCGACAAACTCTCTGAGTCGCTTTCTCATTCCATAAAGTGTAAAGAATCCGGCACACTCAAAAATTGATTTCAACAGATGATATTTCGTTTCAATGATTTTATTGTTCTTGTGAGGATATCAAAAACGTAATGTGTGTACAAGTCCAACGTTTCGACCAAAACATATGGTCTTTTTCAAGGACTACGAAACAGAAAACAATATATCAGATAAGGTAATTTGCATTAGGTAAAAAATATATGTGGAGAGCTGTTACATGATCTCATATAAAATTTATATACCCCAATGTAAAAGAAAGAGAGCAAAGAAAAACAGGGATTACACTGAATTTCATCACAAGAACTCACAATTTTTATATAAAGTGACAGTAATATTTCATTACGGTAGTATACATCAGATTTTCAATGAAAATAATAATAATAACAAACAAATAACAAAGGAAGTTTATAGAGTAACACCAACCTTAAAGGTTATGGTATGGTATGTATCATGTGAGATATTCACTTTCGTGTATTTTATGTTACTCTTATAGCCTAGGACCAAAAGAAGGAAAGATCAGTGATCATATGGGAATATGGTTGAATATATGACGGGAATGAGGTCATGTGAGTTATCAAAAGGACAAAGTCTCTACAGGGAATAAGTATAGTTACCTTAGTACCCTCACTTAAGTAGATAGAATGACTAACGTCCTCTTTTCTGGATAAAGTTTGGCAGAAAAGCTGTATAATTAATGACATACAGAGCAAATATAAGACATATATATGTGCAAATGACATGAGTAGTATGTTTGATGTTATCATACAGAATGTGAATAGATTCCCTTACGTGCCTGGTCATCTAACAATCCAGGGTAGGAGAAAACAATATGTTGGGCAGAATGATAAACCCTTTTGTAATACCTTAATTTCTAATGGTGATAGATTATATGATGATATGTTATAAACAAGACTCATCGTACCTGAGACCGTGTCTGGACTTGATAAGGTATTGATGTCCCCGTGGCGCCTCCTCTTACTGCGCCTCGTCTTCCTTTTGGGCCCTGTCTGGGTCCCAAAAAATGACTTGAGCGGGTCTGATATTGTTCTGAGTCCGAGCCAGATGAATTGGAGAAGCGGTTTGTTCTGGTGCGGTATCCGGATGAGTCCTCTGTGGAGCGCCATCTATACACACGGTTGTTGTTATAGTCCTCTTGGTCTCTAATAAATTTTATTCTTTTTCTTGTTTGAAGAGTTTTTTGAAACTCCTCAATGATTTCTTTAGTCTTGGTCCTTATCTTATCCCACTCTGTGCTTGGAAGCGTATTGGTCAGTTGTTCCTCTATAGAAGCAATTTTGAGATTGGTATCTTCTATCTCTTTATGTAAATATTCTATCGTCAGTATAATGACATCCATGGAGCATTTATTGAGAATGCTTTCATACTTCTGACAGTACTCCTGATTATCCGCAAATAGGGTGGGTCGCAGTTGTACTCTCAGTCCTCTGGGAATTCTCTGGACTCTGTGATATTCCGCGAGGGTCGTACAGTGTAAGCTTAGTGCTTTTTCTTTTCTGAGTTCTTTCTCGTAATCACGTGATCTGATCTCGTCAGATGGTACAGATAAAAACGTGTTTGGTATATTAACCTTTGATAAGATATTCGTGACTTCCTCAGTATTGTACGAGAACGTAGTGAATGACATTGATAAAAAATGACGGATAGGAGCCCAGGACAAAAAAATAGTCCAATGTAATAGAAATGCCTGGCTCACTCAGGATGAAAAGCTTAAGGTGCTCGGAAAAATATATGTCCAAAAAGTGAAAGAATCCGGCACACTCAAAAATTGATTTCAACAGATGATATTTCGTTTCAATGATTTTATTGTTCTTGTGAGGATATCAAAAACGTAATGTGTGTACAAGTCCAACGTTTCGACCAAAACATATGGTCTTTTTCAAGGACTACGAAACAGAAAACAATATATCAGATAAGGTAATTTGCATTAGGTAAAAAATATATGTGGAGAGCTGTTACATGATCTCATATAAAAATCTCCTCACCTATCTCATTATACACAGCGAATGAACTGCCTTCTGTGCGCGCGTTGTCCGATAATCGGACAGGGCGTGCACATGACGCACTCATTCTCAGTTTCTTTTTCCCCCCTGCCACTCACATCTTACATGCCGAGTGATGTGCCCGATGCGCACGCGCCGCCAGATAGGGGCGGCGCGTGCGCGATGTGCGCCTCGCTCGGTACACACTTTCCCCCAGCCACTCACACCCCACACGCCGAGTGATGTGCCCGATGCGCACGCGCCGCCTGACAGGGGCGGCGCGATGTGCGCCTCGCTCGGTAAACACTCTCCCCAGTGACGCCTGATCTGACCTGCCGCGCATGCGCCCTCCGGATACCACGGGGGGCGCCTGCGCGTCATGCACTCCAGGCCTCGCTCTCATACACTGACCAGGAAGCACACAAGACGCACGCCGGCCTCCTTAATTACCACAGAGTATATTTAACCCAGTAGCGGCAGCCACTAGTCACCACCAGGCACCTGTGGGCACCACGTTTTTCAGGACATTTAAGAGGTATGTGTTTGGACCGGATCCCTTTATCTCTGTGTATTTTATACACTAAATCCCCTGTACTTTATTTCATATAACAGGCCCCACCTGCATACCTAGGATTTTTCCCCATTATCTCACATTGTGGGTAAGCTCTCTTTCACCCTTGTCTTTGATATAATATTTAGTTCACATTTTTATACTATGTCCTGCTCCTACCCAGGTGCCCTGTTACGCCTATTCAATTGAATCCAGTTCAGCCTACAATAGATGCCACACATAGGCAAGCTAACTACAGGTGATCATTTTATCTCTGCTATCTTGTTGCGGATACCTCTAGTATACTGATGTGTCTTTTGGTAATATGGCAGCTACTCGTATCTATATGTCGCTTTTCTCTTTGTACATTTTAGATCATGAGCTATAGGTATATTCACCTGTGGATTTATCCTAATTAAATTGCTGATCCTCTCATGAGTGAAAAAAATTTTTTTGACACATCCTATGAGGAATATTGTTTTCTCCTACCCTGGATTGTTAGATGACCAGGCACGTAAGGGAATCTATTCACATTCTGTATGATAACATCAAACATACTACTCATGTCATTTGCACATATATATGTCTTATATTTGCTCTGTATGTCATTAATTATACAGCTTTTCTGCCAAACTTTATCCAGAAAAGAGGACGTTAGTCATTCTATCTACTTAAGTGAGGGTACTAAGGTAACTATACTTATTCCTTGTAGAGACATTGTCCTTTTGATAACTCACATGACCTCATTCCCGTCATATATTCAACCATATTCCCATATGATCACTGATCTTTCCTTCTTTTGGTCCTAGGCTATAAGAGTAACATAAAATACACGAAAGTGAATATCTCACATGATACATACCATACCATAACCTTTAAGGTTGGTGTTACTCTATAAACTTCCTTTGTTATTTGTTTGTTATTATTATTATTTTCATTGAAGATCTGATGTATACTACCGTAATGAAATATTACTGTCACTTTATATAAAAATTGTGAGTTCTTGTGATGAAATTCAGTGTAATCCCTGTTTTTCTTTGCTCTCTTTCTTTTACATTGGGGTATATAAATTTTATATGAGATCATGTAACAGCTCTCCACATATATTTTTTACCTAATGCAAATTACCTTATCTGATATATTGTTTTCTGTTTCGTAGTCCTTGAAAAAGACCATATGTTTTGGTCGAAACGTTGGACTTGTACACACATTACGTTTTTGATATCCTCACAAGAACAATAAAATCATTGAAACGAAATATCATCTGTTGAAATCAATTTTTGAGTGTGCCGGATTCTTTACACTTTTTGGACATATATTTTTCCGAGCACCTTAAGCTTTTCATCCTGAGTGAGCCAGGCATTTCTATTACATCAGCTTTCTCATTCCATGACTCAGTCTATGGATAAATGGTCTGCTAAGTTTCTAGAGGTTTTGCAGTCCAGACCGGCCCTTACACAGGCCCCGGGCACTGCGGGATCACCCCCTGGCACCTCTCGGTCTGCGACTAAGCGTGTTCCTGGTGTGGCCTCTAGTTTATTACGTGCAGGACTCCGGCACGGACCGCAGTCCCAGACCAGCTAAGCGGGCTCGCTTAGAATCTTCCCCGACTTCATCACGCAGTTCGGGGTCTCAGCTTGAGGATTCTCTAGAGGAGGAGGCGGAGGTCGCAGCTCAGGACTCTGACCCTGATGTTGCTCTCAATCTGGATACACCTGAAGGGGACGCCATAGTAAATGACCTTATAGCGTCCATCAACCAGGTGCTAGATCTGTCTCCCCCAACTCCGCCTACAGAGGATTCGGCTTCACAACAGGAGAAACACCAGTTTAGGTTTCCTAAACGTACCCAGAGTGCTTTCTTCGATCACTCTAACTTTAGAGATGCTGTCCAGAAGCACAGGGCTTTCCCGGACAAGCGATTTCCTAAACGCCTTAATGACACACGTTACCCCTTCCCCGCTGACGTGGTTAAGGGTTGGGCTCAGTGTCCCAAGGTGGATCCTCCAGTGTCTAGACTGGCGGCTAGATCCGTAGTAGCAGTGGCTGACGGTGCATCGCTCAAGGATGCCACGGACAGGCAGATAGAGCTCCTACTGAAATCCATCTATGAAGCCATAGGCGCGTCTTTCGCCCCAGCCTTTGCAGCTGTGTGGGCACTCCAGGCTATCTCAGCGTGTCTGTCTGAGATTAATGCGGTCACCCGTACCACTGCGCCACAAGTAACATCTTTGACTTCTCAGGCGTCAGTATTTGCATCCTACGCCATGAATGCTGTCCTGGACTCGGCTAGCCGTACAGGGGTAGCATCCGCCAATTCTGTGGCAGTCCGCAGAGCCATGTGGCTACGCGAATGGAAGGCAGACTCTGCTTCCAAAAAGTTCTTGACCGGTCTGCCTTTTTCTGGCGACCGACTGTTTGGCGAGCGATTGGATGAAATTATTAAGCAATCCAAGGGAAAGGACTCGTCCTTACCCCAACCCAAACCAAACAGACCTCAGCAACGGAAAGTTCAAGCGAGGTTTCGGTCCTTTCGGCCCTCAGCCAGATCCCAACCCTCCTCGTCCAACAGGCCACAGAAGAGCCAGAGGAACTCTTCTGCATGGCGTTCTAAGTCACGTCCTCCAAAGACCACCGGAGGCACCGTCTCCAAGGCGGCCTCCTCATGACTTTCGGCCGCCCCAAACCGCATCCTCGGTCGGTGGCAGGCTCTCCCGCTTTTGCGACGCCTGGTGGCCACATGTCCAAGACCGATGGGTGAGAGACATTCTGTCTCACGGTTACAGGATAGAGTTCAGCTCTCGTCCTCCGACTCATTTTTTCAGAACATCTCCGCCCCCCGAGCGGACCGTTGCGCTTTTTCAGGCGGTGGACACTCTGAAAACAGAAGGAGTGGTGATCCCCGTTCCCCTTCAGGAACGCGGTCGCGGTTTTTACTCCAATCTGTTCGTGGTGCCAAAAAAGGACGGCTCATTCCGTCCCGTTTTGGACCTCAAATTGCTCAACAGACATGTGACAACCAGGCGGTTTCGCATGGAATCCCTCCGATCTGTCATCGCTTCGATGTCCCAAGGAGACTTCCTAGCATCAATCGACATCAAAGATGCCTATCTCCATGTGCCGATCGCTCAAGAGCATCAACGCTTCCTGTGTTTCGCCATCGGGGACGAACACCTTCAGTTTGTGGCACTGCCTTTCGGCCTGGCGACAGCCCCACGGGTCTTCACCAAGGTCATGGCATCCGTCGTAGCGATCCTACACTCTCAGGGCCACTCGGTGATCCCTTACCTAGACGATCTCCTAGTCAAGGCACCCTCACGGGTGGCTTGTCAACACAGTCTGACCGTTGCTCTGGAGACTCTCCAGAGGTTCGGGTGGATCATCAATTTTCCAAAGTCAAAATTGTCTCCGACCCAGTCACTGACGTACCTCGGGATGGAGTTTCATACTCTCTCAGCGATGGTCAAGCTGCCGCTGGACAAACAGCGGTCGCTGCAGACAGGGGTGCAATCCCTTCTTCGGGCCCAGTCGCACCCCTTGAGGCGCCTCATGCACTTCCTGGGGAAGATGGTGGCAGCAATGGAGGCAGTTCCATTTGCGCAATTTCATCTGCGTCCTCTCCAATGGGACATTCTCCGCAAATGGGACAAGAGGCCGACGTCCTTAGACAGGAACGTCTCTCTGTCTCTGGAAGCCAAGACCTCGCTTCAGTGGTGGCTTCTCCCCACTTCTCTGTCGAAAGGAAAATCCTTTCTGCCCCCATCCTGGGCTGTGGTCACGACGGACGCGAGCCTGTCAGGATGGGGAGCGGTTTTTCTCCACCACAAGGCTCAGGGAACCTGGACTCCGACAGAGTCCTCCCTTCAGATCAATGTTCTGGAGATAAGGGCAGTGTATCTAGCCCTCAAGGCGTTCCATCGGTGGCTCGAGGGCAGGCAGATCCGCATACAGTCGGACAACGCCACGGCGGTTGCGTACATCAACCACCAGGGCGGCACTCGCAGTCGTCAAGCCTTCCAAGAAGTCCGGCGGATTCTGCTGTGGGCGGAGGCCACAGCCTCCACCATCTCCGCGGTTCACATTCCGGGCGTAGAAAACTGGGAAGCAGACTTCCTCAGTCGCCAGGGCATGGACGCGGGGGAATGGTCTCTCCACCCGGACGTGTTTCAAGAGATCTGTTGCCGCTGGGGAACGCCGGACGTCGATCTCATGGCGTCTCGGCACAACAACAAGGTCCCGGCATTCATGGCACGGTCTCAGGACCACAGAGCTCTGGCGGCGGACGCCTTAGTTCAGGATTGGTCGCAGTTTCAACTGCCTTATGTATTCCCTCCTCTGGCAATGCTGCCCAGAGTGTTGCGCAAGATCAGGTCCGACTGCCGCCGCGCCATCCTCGTTGCTCCAGATTGGCCGAGGCGGTCGTGGTACCCGGATCTGTGGCATCTCACGGTGGGGCAACCGTGGGCGCTCCCAGACCGACCAGACTTGCTATCTCAAGGGCCATTTTTCCATCTGAATTCTGCGGCCCTCAACCTGACTGTGTGGCCATTGAGTCCTGGCTCTTAGCGTCCTCAGGGTTGTCTCAAGATGTCATTGCCACTATGAGACAGGCCAGGAAACCAACGTCAGCCAAGATCTATCACAGAACTTGGAGGATCTTCTTAGCCTGGTGCTCTGAGAGGGGGTTCACCCCCTGGCCGTTTGCCTTACCCAGGTTTCTTTCCTTCCTTCAATCGGGATTGGACAAGCTGCGTCCGGTCCCGGACTTTCTCCCTAAGGTGGTGTCCACTTTTCATCTCAATCAGGATATCTCCTTACCTTCATTTTGCCCTCATCCAATTCACCAATGTGAAAAGGATTTGCATTTGTTAGATCTAGTGAGAGCACTCCGGATCTACGTGTCTCGCACGGCGCCACTGCGCCGCTCTGATGCGCTCTTTGTCCTTGTCGCTGGCCAGCGTAAGGGGTCGCAGGCTTCCAAGTCAACCTTGGCTCGGTGGATCAAGGAACCGATTTTTGAAGCCTACCGTTCTTCTGGGCTTCCGATTCCTTCAGGGCTGAAAGCCCATTCTACCAGAGCCGTGGGTGCGTCCTGGGCATTGCAGCACCAGGCTACGGCTCAGCAGGTGTGTCAGGCGGCTACCTGGTCGAGTCTGCACACTTTCACGAAACACTATCAGGTGCATGCCTATGCTTCGGCAGATGCCAGCCTAGGTAGGCGAGTCCTTCAGGCGGCGGTTGCCCACCTGTAAGAGGGCGCCGTTGTTTCGGCTCTTTTTATCGAGGTATTCTTTTACCCACCCAGGGACTGCTTTTGGACGTCCCAATTGTCTGGGTCTCCCAATGGAGCGACAAAGAAGAAGGGAATTTTGTTTACTTACCGTAAATTCCTTTTCTTCTAGCTCCTATTGGGAGACCCAGCACCCGCCCCTGTTCCCTTCGGGCTGTTTGTTCTTTTGTGTACACATGTTGTTCATGTTGAATTGTTCTTTTGGTTCATGGTTTCAGTTCTCCGAACATCCTTCGGATTGAATTTACCTTAGACCAATTTATAAGTTTCCTCCTTCCTGCTTTGGCACCAAAACTGATGGGCCCGTGATGCACAGGAGGGTGTATAGGCAGAGGGGAGGGGTTACACTTTTTAAAGTGTAATACCTTGTGTGGCCTCCGGAGGCAGTAGCTATACACCCAATTGTCTGGGTCTCCCAATAGGAGCTAGAAGAAAAGGAATTTACGGTAAGTAAACAAAATTCCCTTCTTTCTGAAAGAGGACACCATCTTTAGCACTTTTATTTTTTAAAACATTCTTAATTTACAGCATTTGTTTTTCAAATGCTTGCCTAAAACTTTAGAAAAGTACTATGCACCAAACACCCTCTGTGTAAATACAGTCTAAGAATGAGTCTAAAGGGTGCTTTACACGCTGCGACATCGCTAACGATATATCGTCGGGGTCACGTCGTTAGTGACGCATCTCCGGAGCCTTTAGCGACATCGCAGCGTGTGACACCAAGGAGCGACGATCAACGATCGCAAAAACGTGAAAAATCTTTGCTCTTTGACACGTCGCTCCTTTTATCGTTAGTGGTGCAGGCCGCTGGTTGTTCGTCGTTCCTGCGGCAGTACACATCGCTATGTGTGATACCGCAGGAACGAGGACATCTCCTGACCTGCATTCACCGGCAATGAGAAAGATAGGAGGTGGGCGGCATGTTCCTGATGCTCATCTCCGCCCCTCCTCTGCTATTGGATGGCTGCCGTGTGACGTCGCTGTGACGCCGCACGAGCCGCCCCCCTTAGAAAGGAGACAGATCGCCGGCCAGAGCGACGTCGCAGGGAAGGTAAGTCCGTGTGACGGGTGTTAGCGATGTTGTGCGCCACGGGCAGCGATTTGTCATGACGCACAACCGACGGGGGTGGGTACGCTCGCTAGCGAAATCGGTACCAATATCGCAGCGTGTAAAGCGCCCTTTAGGTCTTGATTCCACTTGCGATTAACATAGCAGACAGAACATCGGATTGCACTCTCACCTGTGGAAAACTATGGGGCAGTGTCTATCTGCGATTGATTTCTCATGCCATATCGGCATGAGAAATTAATCGCAGAATGCTGCATTTGGCAGTGAGTCTCAGCTTATACGCACCCATACAAGTGTATAGGTGCGTGTGAAACATTGTACTGAACACGCATGTCATCCGACCACAGTGTGATGTACACAGAGACAGGCAGCAGAGGAGACGGGGAGAAAGTGCTCCCTCCGTCTCCTCCGCAGTTGTAATCCGATCACAAGATCTGATCACAGTCGCATGACCCTCGACTCACACTGGCAGCAGAGTGTCATTAGCATATTGCTTCCGATGCTCTCGCATCTGAAGCTATGCGCAAGTTGAACCGAGGCTTTATGGACCCTTTCAATGTAAGACCATCATGAATGAGTGTAGTAAACCATGCTCATTTCTCGATTATATTGCCATGTAAACAAGATTCTGATCACCCCATTTATAAGCAAAGCCCTCGTTCATCTGGTAAAATAATCTTTTGCGCAGAGTAAAAGATCATTGTTCTCAGTGGTGCATCACCCACTGTACACAGAGCTCACATTGCCGAGAACCATGGCAGCCTATGTGCCTCAAGCAATGTAGTATAGAGATCACAGTGCACATCATTGGCTTTGGTTTGCCTATGTAAATAGGCAGTCAAACGATCGTCAATTGGTAGAGGTTTACCGATTGGCAGTCGCATCCTGCCGCCAGTTGGTGCATGTAAATGGATCTTTATTGCACTGTATTCAAAGCCCCCCTCATTTGCTACCAATTTGCATTCTTACATGTAAATAATGTATTTGTAGTCTGTGTTTTATACATATATCGGAGAATTTGTATGTGAAAGTTAAAGAATAACTGAGATAACTGGCGCTTGTAGCTCTTAATTGAAGCAAATCTCATAGTCAGTGCTAGCTGTTCTAATCTTTGCCTTTTATTCTGTTCTATACCACACAGCTGAAGAAAGCATTAGACTCTGTCACCGCAAAATCAACGGAGCTCTCGAGGACAAACCAAGAATTGAGAAACAGGGAGTCAATGCTTGAGAAAGAGACTTTACACCAAAAGGAACTTATTCGCAACCTGAAAATACAGCTGAAATCTCACATAGAGGGCAAAGGGGTCAAACCGCAAAATGAAAAAATAGAAGTAAGTTACATGCTTATACTTTATGTACTGTCTATGGAATAGTAAGAAAAAAAAGAAGTATAAAATCAGCCAGAAGAATAGCTGCAGGAATATAAATATTCACGCTATTCTCTGTATGCATGTTCCTTGCTCGCATACGCTACTTAGCAAGTTCTACAATGCTTTACACAAGGTTCACCCGGCACTGCAGGACTCTTTGCTTAAACTGACCTGCACTTTATCAGCTCTTTTTTTTTTTTTAAGAGGATGTCTAGAAAACCATATTACATATCTACATATATAATCGCCAGTTTCTGTAACCCTATTCTAGCTTGTACTGCGGCTTTCGCTGTATTTAATTATTTATTTCACTCACTTAGCGCTGTTTATTTCACAGCACTTTATAGATGCAATCATCACTGTCCAGGGTGGATTTGATTTAAATCTAACTGATTTAAATCACGATTTAAATCACTAGTCAGTAAAGGCCCCGTCACACTAAGCAACATCGCTAGCAACATCGCTGCTGACGAACAACTTTTGTGACGTTGCTAGCGATGTTGCTGTGTGTGACATCCAGCAACAACCTGGCCCCTGCTGTGAGGTCGTTGGTTGTTGCTGAATGTCCTGGGCCATTTTTTAGTTGTTGCTGTCCTGCTGTGAAGCACAGATCGCTGTGTGTGACAGCGAGACAGCAACAACTAAATGTGCAGGCAGCAGGAGCCGGCTTCTGCGGAGGCTGGTAACCACAGTAAACATCGGGTAACCAAGAAGCCCTGTCCTTGGTTACCCGATATTTACCTTTGTTACCAGCCTCCGCCGCTCTCACTGCCTGTGCTGCCGGCTCCTGCTCTGTGCACATGTAGCTGCAGGACACATCGGGTTAATTAACCCGATGTGTGCTGTAGCTAGGAGAGCAGGGAGCCAGCGCTAAGCATTGTGCGCTGCTCCCTGCTCTGTGCACATGTAGCTGCAGCACACATCGGGTAATTAACCCGATGTGTGCTGTAACTAGGAGAGCAGGGAGCCAACGCTCAGTGTGCGCTGCTCCCTGCTCTCTGCACGTGTAGCTCCGTGCGCTGGTAACCAAGGTAAATATCGGGTTGGTTACCCGATATTTACCTTAGTTACCAAGCGCAGCATCTTCCACGCGGCGCTGGGGGCTGGTCACTGGTTGCTGGTGAGCTCACCAGCAACTCGTGTAGCCACGCTCCAGCGATCCCTGCCAGGTCAGTTTGCTGGTGGGATCGCTGGAGCGTCGCAGTGTGACATCTCACCAGCAACCTCCTAGCAACTTACCAGCGATCCCTATCGTTGTTGGGATCGCTGGTAAGTTGCTTAGTGTGACTGGACCTTAAGGCTTGATTTAAATCAGTGATTTAAATCAAAGTTTCTACCTAAACTAGTTCTTGCTACTTTAACATGCAAGTAGATGAAGATTTTTAGAATCACTTTTTATATTACTTTTTTCTCCCCAGTTTAATGGGTTAATCATTCATATTTGGACACCACTGTTCTGTTGTACTTAGGAAGGAGAAAAATAATCCTGACCTTAATAACAATTTAAATAGATTTATTCAACTGAAACAATAACAACATTACAGCATAAGTTATTTGCTTAAATAAACATCCATGTTTGTTAACTAATTTGGCTAAACAAAATATATATATATTTTAAGAAACTTAGACTGTCAGCCCAGCCGACATATGAAAAACTTAAATACTACTGTCCCTGCTGTCCTCTGTAGCTCACTTGTCGTCATCTTCATCATCATCTTCTTCTTTGTTCCTGTTCATAATCTGGCAAAGAAAAACAAGCTTTCCTGCTTTATTGGGTCACAACCAATTTCTCAATTTAGAATGAATGAGTCCAAAGGAAGAGAATATTCTTTGAACGCCTGCAGAAGAAGCTACTGCTGTTAAAAGTGAAATCATTACTTGAACAGTCTCTAAATCCAAGCGCTTAAGTGACTTCCACCAGTTTACTGGTGTGACCTTCCTTAAAATATCTTCAGCAAACATATATTTCTTGAATGGTTCCCCCTTAGCTCTGAAGTTTATTATAGTTGGCATTAAAGATGGATGATTGCTGGATACCCATGTCATATCTAACTCCTCTTCCTCAGCACTTAGGTTTTGACCCTGATATTGGATATTGACAATATTTGCCAAAAAATGAGCTGGAGTCAGTGCTTGTCCCATTCGTTTGTTTACTGCTTGTAGTTTAATTCTGTCCATGTGTAGTTCTGTTTTTAAGTGTTCACTCAGTTCCTTACAAATTTCAACAGCATCCGCAATAAAACAGCTATTTTTCTGTATTTTGTTTAAAGCTTGAGAGATGGGTTTCAGGAAGCTCAGCATATGTTCAACATTTCTCTTAACCCCAATGTTGAGGATTTTGGCCGTGACAGTGCCATCTATTTTATCTCGATTTTCTTCACAAAGTGTCATCAGAATAGGCCAGTTTTTGATATACTGCTCAAAACAGTCCACCACAGAGTTCCATCCAACATCTTGTGGGAGCGTTAGCTTGGTTCCACCCATCCTTTTCAGAGCTGCTGCAGCAAAATGATTATTACGGAAGTATTTATCAATTTCAACAACATTAGCCTTTATTTCTGGAACACTTAAGTCTTTGGCTAAGAGGTGCAGCAAATGAGCACTGCAATAATATGTTATTAGCAGCTTTGTATTCCCTCCCTGCTCTTCTAAATCTCTTCTCATCTTGGATACGTTTGCAGCATTGTCAGTGACCAAACTGCGTACTAGACATTTGAATTTTTGGTCACATGTCATTATAGCTTTTACTGCCACTTCTTGTAAGTATTCTGCTGTGTGTGCATTTCCTGACGTATCAGTTGTTTGTGCAAGGAAGACTTTACCTTCTTCTGTTGTTATACATGCACATACAATAGGATCATTGTGGACATTACTCCACCCATCAATACTTAGGTTAACAATTTTACCCTCCAGAGCTGTTGCACATTGCTCCATTTCTCTGTCATACACTTGATCCAGCAGTTTCCCTGCAACATCAGCTCTGCTGGGTGGACTGTATCCTGGTCTCAGTGACTGAACCATATTAATGAAATGTGGGTTCTCAGTCAGACAGAAAGAAGAGTTTGTTGCATAAATAAACTGGGCAATTTTTTCATCAATCAACTCTTTTTCTAATCTGCTAGTTCTTATCACAAACCTATCTATGGTGGTTCCAGGAGGTAAAGGTTTTTTCTTCCTCTTGGGTGATGGTGATATGTGGCTGTGGGTGTCTGATGATGATGCTGCTGCTAATGAAGCACTATCCTGGATGGATAACTCTGAAACTGTAGAACAGGATGATGGTGATCTTGGAGGTGGATAGTTTCCAGAATCCATGAATTCCCCTAAACAAAAAAAGTCAATGCTGTTATTTCTTTTTCGCTCCTAATTGGGAGACCCAGACAATTGGGTGTATAGCTACTGCCTCCGGAGGCCGCACAAAGTACTACACTTAAAAGTGTAAGGCCCTTCCCCTTCTGGCTATACACCCCCCCGTAGGAGCACGGGTCCCTCAGTTTTTGCTTTGTGCGAAGGAGGTCAGACACGCACGCATAGCTCCACTATTTAGTCAGCAGCAGCTGCTGACTATGTCGGATGGAAGAAAAGAGGGCCCATACAGGGCCCCCAGCATGCTCCCTTCTCACCCCACTTTCTGTCGGTGGTGCTTGTTAAGGTTGAGGTACCCATTGCGGGTACGGAGGCTGGAGCCCACATGCTGATTCCTTCCCCATCCCCATTAGGGCTCTGGGCGAAGTGGGATTTTACCGGTCTCCAGGCACTGAGACCGTGCTCCATCCACAGCCCCTGGAGAAGCCGCTGGATATGGAGCTGAGTATCGTCAGGGACATGGCCCTGCTCCGTCAAGGTACTCTGTGTCCCCGTGCATACGCGCGCACACCGCAGCATTGCTGGGTGTGTTAGTGCGCCGGGGACAATAGCGCTGCTGCGCTTTTGCCATTTCCTCACTTCAGCTTAGCTGAGTGGGTAGACTCAGGGAGAACGGTCGCGCCGGCCGCTGGGACTGCGACGCGGCTGGGACTTGTGGTGCGCCGGGGACTTCCGCGCTGACCGTGCATATATCACGGCCGCGCTTATTACTACAGTCCCCGGCTTTTGCGGCCTAGTTCGTTCGTTCCCGCCTCCGCACCTGCCAGTCAGGAGGAGGGCGGGACGCTGTACAGAGCATCAGCGCTGAGGGCTGGAGTCTTTTTTACATACTCCAGCCCTCACACCAGGCACAGTAGGACGCAGTTTCCCGCACTTTGTTTGTGGCACGCCCACGGTCCGCCCCTCTTCACTGAACGCCGGCAGCCATTCCTGCCTGCACGCTGAGCTGCAGAGGGGAGACGGGGAGACCCAGACACGGGATTCTACGGCCTCATACCCGCTGTTCAGCGGGCGGTAAGCAGCCCTCAAGGGCTCACCCCCACTTGTGCCGTTTGTATACTGAGTATTTTGTGTTTGCAAATACTTTGTACTGTACGGTCGCTGGTGATTCTCGGCTATATACCCTCCTAGATTACAAGGAGGCAACAGCATGTCGTCCGCAAAACGCAAGGGTGCTAAGGCACAGACATTATATGCTGCCTGTACCGCATGTGGGGCTGCTCTACCGGCAGGTTCCACTGACCCCCATTGTGTGCAGTGCTCGGCCCCTGTGCAACTTGCACAGCCGGGGCCTCTGCTGGACGTGACCCAGAGTGTACCACCTGTGAATGCTGTCCAGGTGACAGGAACGGAGTTTGCAGCTTTTGCTGACAGATTGTCTATGACCATGTCAAAGATTCTTGAAACATTGCAGTCTAGACCAGTAACTCAGACCATGGACACTGTGGCATCATTGCTCCCTGGTCCCCCTCAGCTGGAACACTTCCAAGCTCCGGGGGTGTCACATGCACCCCAGGGTGACGATTCTGACTCAGACAACAGTCCCAGACAACCTAAGCGGGCTCGTTATGAGGGGTCCTCAACTTCGTCTCACTGGTCAGGATCCCAGTGGGACGAATCTATGGGTGATGAGGCGGATGTAACTGATCAAGATTCTGATCCTGGGACCGCTCTCAATCTGGATACACCGGATGGTGACGCCATAGTGAATGATCTTATAGCGTCCATCAATAGGATGTTAGATATTTCCCCGCCAGCTCTTCCTGCGGAGGAGGCAGCTTCACAGCACGAGAAATTCCATTTCAGATATCCCAAGCGTAAATTAAGCAATTTTCTGGACCACTCTGACTTTAGAGATGCAATCCAGAAACACCACGCTTATCCTGAGAAGCGGTTTTCTAAACGGCTTAAAGATACACGCTATCCTTTTCCCCCTGACGTGGTCAAGGGTTGGACCCAGTGTCCCAAGGTGGACCCTCCAATCTCCAGGCTTGCAGCTAGATCTTTAGTTGCAGTAGAAGATGGAGCGGCACTTAAAGATGCCACTGACAGGCAGATGGAGCTCTGGCTGAAATCCATCTATGAAGCTATTGGAGCGTCGTTGGCGCCAGCTTTTGCAGCCGTATGGGCACTCCAAGCCATTTCAGCTGGGCTTATACAAGTCGACTCGGTCACACGTACATCTGCCCCGCAGGTGGCACCATTGACCTCTCAAATGTCTGCATTCGCGTCTTACGCGATTAATGCTGTCCTGGACTCTACGAGCCGTACGGCGGTGGAGTCAGCCAACTCCGTGGTTTTGCGCAGAGCCCTGTGGTTGAGAGAATGGAAGGCAGATTCTGCTTCCAAGAAGTGCTTAACCAGTTTGCCTTTTTCTCGCGACCGATTGTTTGGGGAGCGTTTGGATGAAATCATTAAACACTCCAAGGGTAAGGACTCATCCTTACCTCAACACAGACAAAACAAGCCCCAACAAAGGAGGGGTCAGTCTGGTTTTCGGTCCTTTCGAGGCTCAAGCAGGTCCCAATTCTCCTCGTCCAAAAGGACTCAAAAGGATCAGAGAGGCTCAGATTCTTGGCGGACTCAGTCACGCCCAAAAAAGACAGCAGGAAGAACCGTTACCAAGACGGCTTCCTCATGACTTTCAGCCTCCTCTCTCCGCATCCTCGGTCGGTGGCAGGCTCTCCCGCTTTGGCGACATTTGGCTGTCACAGGTCAAGGACCGTTGGGTGAAGGACATTCTGTCTCACGGGTACAGGATAGAGTTCAGCTCTCGTCCTCCAACTCGTTTCTTCAGAACTTCCCCACCGCCCGACCGAGCCGATGCTCTGCTGCAGGCGGTGGCCGCTCTAAAGGCGGAAGGAGTGGTGACTTCCGTTCCTCTTCAGGAACAAGGTCACGGTTTTTACTCCAATCTGTTTGTGGTGCCAAAGAAGGACGGGTCCTTTCGGCCCGTCCTGGATCTAAAGTTGCTCAACAAACACGTAAAAACCAGGAGGTTCCGGATGGAATCTCTACTCTCCGTCATAGCCTCAATGTCTCAAGGAGATTTCTTAGCATCAATAGACATCAAAGATGCTTATCTTCACGTGCCGATTGCGCCAGAGCATCAGCGTTTTCTACGCTTCGTTATAGAAAGCGAACACCTGCAGTTCGTAGCGTTACCTTTCGGGCTGGCAACAGCCCCTCGGGTCTTCACCAAGGTCATGGCAGCAGTAGTAGCTGTCCTGCACTCGCAGGGTCACTCCGTGATCCCGTATTTGGACGATCTACTTATAAAGGCACCCTCTCAAGAGGCATGCCAACACAGTCTGGACGTGGCACTGAAGACTCTCCAGAGTTTCGGGTGGATTATCAACTTTTCAAAGTCAAATCTAACCCCGACCCAATCACTAACATATCTTGGCATGGAGTTTCATACTCTCTCAGCGATAGTGAAGCTTCCACTGGACAAGCAGTGCTCTCTGCAGACAGGGGTGCAATCTCTCCTGCAGAACCAGTCCCACTCCTTGAGGCGCCTCATGCATTTCCTAGGGAAGATGGTGGCAGCAATGGAAGCAGTCCCTTTCGCGCAGTTTCATCTGCGCCCTCTACAATGGGACATTCTCCGCCAATGGGACGGGAAGTCGACGTCCCTCGACAGGGATGTCTCCCTCTCTCAGGCAGCCAAGGACTCTCTCCGATGGTGGCTTCTTCCCACCTCATTGTCAAAAGGAAAGTCGTTCCTACCCCCATCCTGGGCGGTGGTCACGACAGATGCGAGCCTATCAGGGTGGGGAGCAGTGTTTCTTCACCACAGGGCTCAGGGTACGTGGACTCAGAGAGAGTCCACCCTTCAGATCAATGTTCTGGAAATCAGAGCAGTCTATCTGGCTCTGCGAGCCTTCCAACAGTGGCTGGAGGGCAAGCAGATCCGGATTCAGTCGGACAATTCCACAGCGGTGGCGTACATCAACCACCAAGGGGGAACACGCAGTCGGCAAGCCTTTCAAGAAGTCCAGCGGATTCTGACGTGGGTGGAAAACACAGCATCCACCATATCCGCAGTTCACATCCCAGGCGTGGAAAACTGGGAAGCAGACTTTCTCAGTCGCCAGGGCATGGACGCAGGGGAATGGTCCCTTCACCCGGACGTGTTTCAGGAGATCTGTCGCCGCTGGGGGATGCCGGACGTCGACCTGATGGCGTCACGGCACAACAACAAGGTCCCGGTTTTCATGGCACGGTCTCACGATCACCGAGCTCTGGCGGCAGACGCCTTAGTTCAGGATTGGTCGCAGTTCCGACTACCTTATGTGTTTCCACCTCTGGCATTGTTGCCCAGAGTGCTCCGCAAAATCAGGTCCGACTGCCGTTGCGCCATTCTCGTCGCTCCAGACTGGCCGAGGAGGTCGTGGTACCCGGATCTGTGGCATCTTACGGTAGGACAACCGTGGGCGCTACCAGGCCGTCCAGACTTGCTGTCTCAAGGGCCGTTTTTCCATCTGAATTCTGCGGCCCTGAACCTGACTGTGTGGTCATTGAGTCCTGGATCCTAGGGGCCTCAGGTTTATCTCATGATGTTGTTGCCACCATGAGACAGGCTAGGAAACCATCCTCCGCCAAGATCTACCACAGAACGTGGAAGATATTCTTATCTTGGTGCTCCGCTCAGGGAGTTTCTCCCTGGCCATTTGCATTGCCTATTTTTCTTTCCTTCCTGCAGTCTGGGTTGGAAAAGGGTTTGTCGCTTAGCTCCCTTAAAGGACAAGTCTCTGCGCTATCCGTATTCTTTCAGAAGCGCCTGGCGCGACTTCCTAAGGTACGCACGTTCCTGCAAGGGGTTTGTCATATCGTTCCCCCTTACAAGCGGCCATTGGAACCCTGGGATCTGAACAAGGTTCTAATTGCTCTCCAGAAGCCACCTTTCGAGCCTATGAAGGAGATTTGCTTTTCTGGTGGCGGTCACGTCTCTTCGGAGAGTGTCAGAGCTGGCGGCGTTATCTTGCAAATCTCCCTTCCTGGTGTTTCACCAAGACAAGGTAGTACTGCGTCCAATTCCAGAGTTTCTTCCCAAGGTGGTATCTTACTTTCATCTCAATCAGGATATCACTTTACCATCTTTGTGTCCGCATCCAGTTCACCAATTTGAAAAGGGTTTGCATCTGTTGGACCTGGTGAGAGCACTCAGGATCTACATTTCACGCACGGCGCCTCTGCGCCGTTCGGATGCACTCTTTATCCTGGTCGCTGGTCAGCATAAAGGGTCGCAAGCTTCCAAATCCACCCTTGCGCGGTGGATCAAGGAACCAATTCTTCACGCCTACCGTTCTGCTGGGCTTCCGACTCCTTCTGGACTGAAGGCCCATTCTACCAGAGCCGTGGGTGCGTCCTGGGCATTACGGCATCAGGCTACGGCTCAGCAGGTGTGCCAGGCGGCTACCTGGTCGAGTCTGCACACTTTTACCAAGCATTATCAGGTGCATACCTACGCTTCGGCGGATGCCAGCCTAGGTAGACAAGTCCTGCAGGCGGCGGTGGCCCACCTGTAAGAAAGGGCTGCCTGACAGCCCGATCACGAGGTATTCTTTTACCCACCCAGGGACTGCTTTTGGACGTCCCAATTGTCTGGGTCTCCCAATTAGGAGCGAAAAAGAAGAAGGGAATTTTGTTTACTTACCGTAAATTCCTTTTCTTCTAGCTCCAATTGGGAGACCCAGCACCCGCCCTGTTTTTTCTTAGGGTATTTGTTTTTCGGGTGCACATGTTGTTCATGTTGATAAGTTACGTTCTCCGATATTGTTATCGGATTGAATTTGTTTTTGAAACAGTTATTGGCTTTCCTCCTTCTTGCTTTTGCACTAAAACTGAGGGACCCGTGCTCCCACGGGGGGGTGTATAGCCAGAAGGGGAGGGGCCTTACACTTTTAAGTGTAGTACTTTGTGCGGCCTCCGGAGGCAGTAGCTATACACCCAATTGTCTGGGTCTCCCAATTGGAGCTAGAAGAAAAGGAATTTACGGTAAGTAAACAAAATTCCCTTCTTTATTGTTTATTATACAATTTCTGCTTATTGTACACAACACATCACTGCCCCTGCCCCAAAAGGAATATTTGTTTTTCTTCATAACTGTACCAAATGACAGTAACATGCAGTAATAATAAGAAATATAATTTTTCTCACACATGACAGTTCAGTCTTTAGAAATAGGATTCAATAAAAATGTTTACCAACCTGAAGATCCTGCCTGTTCAGAAGTGTTTCTTTGGTCATCGTCATCACCGCACTTCTCATGATGTTGCCTCATTCGCGCCACCAGGCCTTGCATCTCTTTGTTGCATCGTTTGCATTTTGCACACATGCCTGCCTTACCGATAGGCGAAGGAGCTTCATTAAAATATTCCCAAACTGAGTCTCTTTTACGGCCTGCTGCCATTATAAGGAAAGAATGTAATAAACCTCAGATCGTACACACAAACAGATCCAGACTTATCTGTCTGTGGCTATGCTGCAGTATTGTGCTCAAAGTTTCACTTTCATTTTCTTGTCTGCTTGCCCTTCCTCCTCCTCACACTTAGATTCACATTCTTCTTGTGTTGTGCAGATCTATTCCACTCCAAACAATCAGAAACATATTGTCTAACTTCTTGGACTTGGCACTGAAGGGGGTTGATTCTGTATTCATAGGTTTGTAGAACAATAGGATTAAGGTCTTTTTCTCAACTCTGTTCATGTTGTAATATTTTTGCCGTGAAGAAGAGGCTGGGACCTCTGCGGAGTCAAATTCAGTTTTGAGAACTGCGTAAGTAAAGCGAGCGTCTGTGATAATATAGGAGAGAAACTGCCCACTAATCCTACAGAAACCTCTGGAAGAGCATGGCATTGTGAATGTTACACATATACAGCCTTTATTCTACTGAGTTAAACAACTCCGCTTTATCTCATGATGGAAGAACCTTTGGATGGTAACATATTTTCCTCAAAAAGCAGTTTATTGAAAAACATCCGATTTAAATCAATAAAATCCGATTGTTTTTTAAAAAAAACATTGATTTTTATCCACCCTGTCACTGTCTCTATTGGGGCTCACAAGCTAAATTCCCTATCAGTATGTCCTTGGAGTGTGGGAGGAAACTGGAGACCCCGGAGGAAATCCACGCAAACATGGGGAGAACAACCTCACTCCATGCAGATGTTGTCCTTGGTGGGATTGTGGTTGTACTAGTAAGGCTACCAAAACGATAATGTCCTAACTAGTGGAAGTGCTGATGGTTGGGCCCTCACTGCTCACACATTCACAGCAAATCCTAGGAATATGCCAGCTATGGTATGTAATTTCTTAGATCCCATCTGCACTAGAGATGAGCGAACCGGTCCCGGTTCGGCTCGAGGTCGGTTCGCCGAACGGAGGTCCCGTTCGAGTTCGGTTCGTCGAACGTTCGACGAACCGAACTCGAACCGCATAGGAAACAATGGCAGGCATTCACAAACACATAAAAACACCTAGAAAACGCCCTCAAAGGTGTCCAAAAGGTGACAAACAACTCACAACACAGCACAAACACATGGGAAAGTGACAAGGACATATACTCATGCGAAAACAAAAGAGCTGCACAAGGAAAAAGAGGAGGACACACAGATATGAGTATATGCAAGGAAACATCGATGCCATTATTGTGCAACTTGAGCCCTGCTCATTTTAGGCTTCCAATCTGGATAAATTGCCTGAGCTCGCCACGTACGCCTTGGGGATCTTGTCGTGTCCTGCAGCCAGCGTTCTCTCGGAACCTGTCTTCAGTGCTGCTGGGGGTCTGCTGGCAGATAAGCACACGTGTCTGTCCACTGACAATGTGGACATTGCTCTCAGAGGACTTTTCTTCCCCTGGGTCAGCCAGGGGAGGTGAAAGGCACGCGTATTTTTGAGAGTGCTTCATGCAAAGCATCTGTTTCATTTTGAAAAGGGGGATCAAGTGATGCCAGTCAAGTGGGGTGTGTGTGGCCCAATTAGTGGAAACGAGGGAGTCTGTGGTTGGAGTCCCCTCGCTTATGATAAAAGAACCAAGATGAACAAGTCATGGCTCTTAGAGGACTTTTCTTCCCCTGGGTCATCCAGGGGAGGCGAAAGGCACGCGTATTTTTGAGAGTGCTTCATGCAAAGCATCTGTTTCATTTTGAAAAGGGGGATCAAGTGATGCCAGTCAAGTGGGGTGTGTGTGGCCCAATTAGTGGAAACGAGGGAGACTGTGGTTGGAGTCCCCTCGCTGTGTTTCCGAAAAGAACCAAGATGAACAAGTCATGGCTCTCAGAGGACTTTTCTTCCCCTGGGTCAGCCAGGGGACGGGAAAGGCACGCGTATTTTTGAGAGTGCTTCATGCAAAGCATGTTTTTCTTTTTCAAAAGGGGGGTCAACTGATGCCAGTCAAGTGGGGTGTGTGTGGCCCAATTAGTGGCAACGAGGGAGACTGTGGTTGGAGTCCCCTCGCTATGTTTTACATGATTTTCGAAGGGCATGACATGCCTAAGAGGTTGAGTTTCATCATCTGCAACTTGTTGGCAACAGAAAGGCTGCCTTTACACCCTTTTGAGACCGAGGATTTTCGAGACCTTATGCCCATTGCAGTGCCCCAAGAGCCGATGGCCAGTCGTCACTCCTTCTCCAAGAAAGGCGTGCCCGCGCTACCACAGTAGGTCGAACTCAACCTCACCAATTCCTTGAGAAACTCTGTGTGTGACAGGGTGCATTTCAACACAGATACTTGGACCAGTAAGCATGGACAGGGGAGTTACATGTTGCTGACTGGGCACTGGGTAACTATGGTGAGAGATGGATAAGGGTTTGCTGTACAAGTCTTGCCATCCCCACGACTTGTGTGTCAATCCTTCCTCTGTATGTACAAGTTCCTCCACTGCTTCTGCCTCCTCAACCTCGTGTGGGTCCTCCACCTCGGCCCAAACCCTGTGTGGTCAGGCCACCCTTCCCTGTAACTGCGCCCAAGGAATCCCACACACCTCCTTACTATGCTGGCAGCAGAGCTCAAGGCCATCAGGCGGTCAAATGTTTACTTTGAAATGTAGGGGAAATGTGAGACACCGCTGAGTAATTGTGGACGGTTAGCTCTGGAGAGTGAGACCGAGTTTCATCAATGGTTGTCTACAGTCAACCAGCAGTCAGGGAAGGTCGGGTGCGACAATGATGCAAACCAGTCTGCGACCCTTCTTCAGGGCAATGTGACACGCGTGCCTTGTATGGCTCACGTGTTGAACCTGGTTGTCCAGCAATTTTTAAAATACCATCCCGGCCTACGTGGCCTTGTGCAGCGGGCACGCTGCTGTGTGCTCACTTTCATCCTTCGCACCCAGCAGCTCAACAACTGTCATCGTTCTGGAAGTCTTAGGGTCTGACGGTTAAACGCCGGAAATGCGATGTTCCGACACGCAGGAATTGGAATCTGCACATGTTGCAGCGTGTGTGGCAGCACCGCAGAGCCCTGCTGAAATACGGTATGACGTATACCCTGGGCTAACTTGATCCAGAGGTGGTGCAGATCACGCTGCTGGAGTGGTGTCAGATCAAGGACCTATGCACCCTTCTACACAGTTTCCAAATGTCGACGAAGATGTTTAGCACTGGCAATGCCATTCTCAGCGTGACAATTCTGGTCATCTACATGATGGAGCACACTGTAAGCATTATTCGGAGTCAGGTATTGGTCCAAGAGGAAGGTGAGGAAGTACAGGAGGAGTCATATGCAGAAGGGATAATAAGATCTACAAGGTCCATACGGTAAGCGGCACCTAGGCAGCAGTTATGGTGGGGGATAGGGATTAACAAGGGCGCATAGTATCAGCAAAAATTGTTGAGGAAGGTGCAGGAGCCATGAAGAAATGGAGGACGAACTTGCGATGGGCATGGAAGACTCAGCAGATGAGTGAGAGCTTGCTCACATTTCGGTTGTGCGAGGTTGGGGGGAGAGGGCAGAGGAAGGAGGCACGATTCTCACCTCTCTGCCACCAACACACCAAGGACTTGGTCCTCCTGGATGCACAAGACACATGAGCATCTTCTTGCTGCACTACCTACAACATGACCCTCGGATTGTAGGAATTCGAAGTAATGCTAACTACTGGGTTGCCACACTGTTAGATCCCCGGTACAAGACAAAATTTGGCGAAATAATTCCTGCCATATAAAGGGACGCACGTGTACAGGAGTATCTTCAGAAGGTGTTACGCAATCTTCGATCTGTTTTTCCACTAAACATCAGTGCTGCACAGAGTGAATCTCAACGGTTTGTCATGGATAGGAGGAAATGGTCTTTTACTTGTCCACATCTGAGGGACCGAGGGCTGGCTGTTGTGCTGAGATGCCATTGAGTACGGTGTCCCTGCAGAGTTGCACTTTTGGTCATATACAAAATGAGTTGAAAAAGGACAGATGCGGGTGAAAAGGGGAACAGGTGTGTTGGAAAGGGGAAAAAAGTTTTGGTCCGTGGGTTTGGTGGTTAAGCAAAAGTAACATTTGATGAAGAAACACCATCTGTTACGGTGGGACTGGCAGATTTGGATAAGGTGGTATATACTATGTTACCGCTATATAACGAAAATTAATAAGAAAAGAAAGAGAAAGGTATATATCCCCATCAGCAGTCAGTGTCCACCGTGCTCCCAGATGGAAAAGGAGAGGTTGGCAACTGGAAGGTTCGGTGGAGGATACAGAGCTGTGTGGCTATGAAACTAATAGTAGCCTGAACCAAGTTAGACGCCACTTGGATCTTGAGACTGGGAGCCCTGTTAGCGTAACAGGGTCCACACGCCCACCCAGCCCAGGAACTCCCTGTTAACATCACAGGGGCCATTCAGGACGCTGACCGTGTGCATTGGGGCCACACCTGTGAACAGCAGGCGCATCAGCAGCAGCAGGCCTGTTAATGCCACTGGGCTGCACAAGCAGGACTTGTAGGACAGGAGCTGGTCTTAACCATTCTGCATTACCAACTGTGGTGGCGGCCTGCATCGACGCCCTATCCCTGCCTACCTCTGGCCTAAAGCCGCAATGGGTTCAACACATGGAGGTGTGCTCTTTCGGAGCATAATAGAAGACTGCGCACCTCCTTGTTGTCTCCAGCCCCTTTTATAACCTGGGTCCGCCACAAACCAGGGTGGACCACAATGCACCTCCTGGAGACAAAAGCAGAGTGATACGTCATGAGTGGCATAACTAGTGTCCTATTTGGAACCGCAACTTCAATGATGACCTCATGGCTGTCATGACCCAAACACCTCACCAGTCATCGTCTGACCATCAATAATGAGGTGACAAGTCATAGGGGCGGGCCTCTGCAAGCCATTTGGGAGTGGCCTGGCCACATCGTCAGGACACCTGATGCCCTGTGGTCTAAATGGGCCCCCCACATCAGGGGCAGGGCCAAAGAGTTCATTACCGGACCTAGTTTCTGATGCAGTAAGTGCCTGACCATGGTCAGTTGCATGAAATACAGTCTCTGAAAAAAGACTATCAGCTTTAGCATGGTGTCTATGCACAACACAGGACTTAGACCCGGCACGGAGTGCAAGTACCTGTGCAAAGAGGCTTTTCGCACTAAGTGTGGGAGCATGCGCTGTAGCCCGAAATGAAGACTTAGCCTCAGGAATGGCACAGTCAGGCTGAGCATACTCACTAGGCGAAACACTGGAGTTAGGCTGCGGCTGGAGTAAATCGGCACACGCATGCGCACTAACTGCCTCTCCACACTTAGACGTGGAGGAGAAAGCAGCCAGCTGGACAACCCGAGGCACAGGCCTAAATGGCAGCTGATGCCTGGGCGCAACTGAAACCGCAGCAGGCTGCTTGCGTTTAAGGCGTCACCGTTTTGTAACAACAAATAACATCAAAAAGAACAGGTGTACTTCTTCCCATGGATAATCTGATATGATCCCTTTTTTCATGGACACGACCATCGCTAACAAATGTAGATGAGGCCAAATCAGCAGCTGCTTCAATGGATCTGAATTGCTCCATAAAGTGGCCTCTCCTCCACCCCAATTTCAAGATCCCAAATACTCCATTCCTCTGTGGTGTCAATCCAATCGCACTTGCTTCCTAACAGCTCTCAAGTTTCCACCAGCCCTGCTGAGTATGGGGTGACAGAGATGGTTGAGTTTGCATAGCTGTTCAGTCGCACTATAGCCTGGGAATCAGAGGTCTGCTCCAAAGCTGCAATGAGTACAGACAAGGAAGTTATTATTATTTTTATTATTATTGATTTATAGAGCACCATTGATTCCATGGTGCTGTACATGAGAAGGGGGTTACATACAGAATACATATACAAGTAACTATAGACAGACTGGTACAGAGGGAAGAGGGCCCTGCCCTTGCGGGATTACATTCTAAAGGATTTTTGGGAGGAGACAGTAGGAATTGTTTAGGTTGAGCGTCAAGTACGTATGGTGGTGGTGTCATTGAAGGTTATAGTCATTTCTGAACAGATGAGTTTTCAGATTCAGTTTGAAGCTTGCGTGTGTAGCATATAATCTAACGTGTTGAGGTAGCGAGTTCCATGAGACAGGGGAAATGATCTGCGCAGATAGCCTGAAGCTTTGTGACTGGGATCCAGGCCCCGATGAAGAAGGTGCTGTGCCTAATCTACACCCTCATTTCCAAAAATTAAATCCTCCTGGTGGAGACAATGGGGAACATGATGAGGAGCACAGATACCTGATTGGAAGGACAACTTTACTATTCGGTCAGGGCAGGAAGAGGTTGTCTCGGAGGACTCAGGACGAGGGGAATGAAAACACACAGGGTTATTGATGAGGTTGGAGACAACACTTACTGTCAAACCAAAGTCAGCCAGTCGATGAGGTCAGCAGAGGAGGTGGAGGAGGATGCTACTGACGACGAGGTTACGTTGCGTCTTCCTGGCCAGAGACAAAGTACTGGAAGCACGTCAACAACTGAATCCTGGACCACAACTTTGACTCTGAGCAGATGTCGTGTTGGGTATGCAGGTCGCATGGGCTGTAAGCCTTTTCTAGCCTGTGAATTTTTGGACATCGCAAAGGATCACCAAAGTCATGTAATCTGTAAGATTTGTCAACAATCTGTAAGTAGAAGGCAAAAACTCACACTTTTGAGTACTTCCTCCATGAAGTATCACATGGATATGAATTGACAGCGTGAAGGTGTATTGCTCAGCTTTAGCAACTGTCAACGCAATATGCTTATTTGCCGTTCATTGCATGCATTGTTGCAGACTACACACAAGGGGCTGCTGTTTTTTTGGATCTGCCTTTGGTCACTATAGCAATATAAAATTGCTCTTCGGGTGTGGACTTGGAGATGCTGTCTATGAACAGAAGGAAAAGCTAAAGGTGTGTGTTACAGCAAGGAGCCACCGCGGAAACACTTCGTTCAATTGTGAGGGGAGTTGTGTTGTACTTTGATGATGAGCACTGTAACGTCAGTGAGCAGCATCCTGTGCCACAGACCAACATTCTTACGGTGCTGTCTATACTGTTTACCGTGAGAGGAGCGTAAAGTCTGTATTTCTGGCAACTGGAGATCACAGTACCCGGGTACGGTAGGCTGTGCCCAGACAATAATGCGGGCACGCAACACTTTGTTTTATTAGCAAAACACATATCTGTTCTGGGTAGGCCGACTATATAGACAATAAGACTTGCTGCCTCTGCACTGTCAAATTGTCACGTACAGTTTAAATCATAGAGGGACAGCAACACATGTTTGCATTGACTGTTGCTTTTCGAGATTTCCATGACTGTGTTGCAGAGCTGTGTGGTTTGCATTCACACTGTTATCATCTGCATTATCTGTGAGGCTTCAGCTAACAAGGGTATTCAGGGGGGGTCATGTGTTTTGTCTATGTTTAGGTAGATAACTTGTAAGCTCTTGTGATGCGCCACTGGTAAGTCGTGTTCGCACACACACACACGCACAAACACACAATTACTGCTACACAGAGGGATTAGCAGGTAGTAGGCAACAGAATAGATTGTTCAATTATTTTAATTGTATGCATGGTTCTTATTGTTTGTTTTGGTAAAGTTAAACAATCATTTATCAACCCAACTGCCTAGAGTCCTTTTCCTTTTGCCTGGTTTTGCTGCATACTGGGGAGCCCACCCTGTACACGACTTAAAATGAAGCATAAGTCGCAATGTGAATTTCACTGTGCTACAATGCGGCCTAGCGTGCCTGTGCAACCACCGCCTGCCCCATCAAGTGCATCTGCGTGCTCTTCATCCTCTGTGACTGTGGGGACAGCAGTCACACATGGTTTTTCACACTGAACTTCCACTCCTTAACCCGCAACAGGGAGTGTGATTGGCAGGTCATCACTTGTGTTGGAAGTGGAAACAGAACGTATTGTTGAGTTGTCAGACATTGAGAGAACCATCATTGGATGCAGGCTACATTATATCCACGCCTGCACCTTCGTCACAGATTGCCTGGACTACCTGCAGTTAATAATTGCATTCCAGAAATGGAAAGGAGTGTAGAATGCACATGTGTTGTACCTTGCTTGGCAGCAAAGGAACACTAACTTAGTATTCCAGACAATTTTAGGAAGGCAGAAAAAGAGTCAGCTCTTTGTGCAAATTAAATAGCGTGGCAAAAGTGGACAGATGGGTACAGTGGCCGTGTTCTGTGGGTACCAGGACAGTAAAAGAAGCCTCACTTTCTATCCCTCCTAATGATCAAATGCAGCAAGGAATTCCCTGAGTTTGCTATAAAATTAGCATAGCTAAATGTGCAGGAGGGTGTCATGCAGAGGTGCTAGAAATAGCTTGGCACCAGTGGGTCACTAATGGAATACAACAGCCAGTTCTATGATGCCACTAAATGGCAGTATTTTTTGCTATCATTATAGCTTATTAAAAACAGAGCAGGAGGGTGTCATGCAGAGGTGCTAGAAATAGCTTGGCACCAGTGGGCCACTAATGGAATACAACAGCCAGTTCTATGATGACACTAAATGGCAGTATTTTTTGCTATCATTATAGCTTATTAAAAACAGAGCAGGAGGGTGTCATGCAGAGGTGCTGCACATAGATTTGCACCAGTGGGGCACTAATCGACTACAACAGCCACTTCTTGTATGCCACTAGGTACACTGAGTGTTTGCTAGTATAATGGCTTAGTAACAATGAGTTTGAGTGTGCAATGCAGGCAGAGGTGCTGCAAATATCTTTGCACTAGTGGGACTATAGCAAAGTCCAATAGCCACGTTTAGGATGCCACTAGGTACACTGAGTGTTTGCTAGAATAATGGCTTAGTAACAATGAGTTGGAGTGTGCAATGCAGGCAGAGGTGCTGCAAATATCTTTGCACCAGTGGGACTAGACAAAAGTCCAATAGCCACGTTTAGGATGCCACTAGGTACACTGAGTGTTTGCTAGAATAATGGCTTAGTAACAATGAGTTTGAGTGTGCAATGCAGGCAGACGTGCTGCAAATATCTTTGCACTAGTGGGACTATAGCAAAGTCCAATAGCCACGTTTAGGATGCCACTAGGTACACTGAGTGTTTGCTAGTATAATGGCTTAGTTATAATGAGTTGGAGTGTGCAGAGGACAGGAGGGTACAGTGCCAGGATTGTGGGGCTCTGGGTAGAGGAATGGAAGCCTGCCTTTCTATTCCCTCCTAATGGGGAAATACAGCGACGAAATCCCTGACCTTAGCTACACAGACGCTGTCTCTGTTTTCAGGACCTGTCACCTATGGCTCTGACCCTGCCGGTACGAGCCCTTAAAAGGACTGATAGAAAGTGCTATCCCTAAGCTGTCCAGCGCTGTGGATGGAGCGCATACAGCTGTATCGGCGATAGGATTTAGGACGGAGCTGCGCCAGTGATGTCTGACACCAAGGACGCAGAAGGCAGATAATGGCGTGCTGGAGGAAAATGTCCGGTTTTATAATTCAGGGACATGTGACATGGACATCCTATCACACATGCCGTTGCTTCTCTGGCTAAAAGTCCACTTAGCTGTGTGTGTGTCTGGGATTGGCTGACATAATGGCCCTCCCCACTACACTACAAACAGGAGTGATCTGAAGGCGCTGTTCACGCACACTATACACTGAAATTTCATAATAGTGTGAGTCACAGAGTGACTTACACTATTACAGCGGAAAGCCAGCTAGGAATTCGCTGTTTTTTTGCTGCTAGAACCGTTCTCGAACGTTTCTAGAACTATCGAGCTTTTGCAAAAAGCTCAAGTTCTAGTTCGATCTAGAACAGGCCCCAAAATCACTCGAGCCTAGAACTGGAGAACCTCGAACCGCGCTCAACTCTAATCTGGACCAATATCAGTCAAGTCTTGCAGCCGTCCCTAATAGTTTGTGTGTCTCCACAACTTAGGAGAGCAGAAATTTTATAAAGTTTGCAAAATTCCCCTCTTTTCTCTGACGCCTCATTGGAGGACACAGGACCATGGGTGTTATGCTGCCTATCCATAGGATGACATTAATTAGATGCAAAAGCATAGCTCCTCCTCTGCAGTATACACCCCCTGGCCAGGCCAGGCAACCTCAGTTTTAGGTTAGTGTCTGTAGGAGGCACATCTTCCAAAGTTTTGTTATTTTTTGAGGGCGACGGTATCCTTATGGGACCGATCTCCCAATACCATCAACGGGCGGGAACGCGGAGTGCTGCCTCCATGTACCCCCTCCTGCAACGCTGGATCCTGGGCTGCATCTCAATGGACGACTGGTCCCACAGACACCGATTTTCCAGAGCCCAGGGCAGAAGCACAATTCCTCAGCCCTTTTTTTGCAGGCTCTGAGTTGAACATTGCACTGTGTGACCGGACACAGCAGGCTGACTCTGCTATTCCCACTGCCTGGGCTGAGGCAGTGTTTAAGGTGAGATCCCCCCTGACTGGTTTCCCAGACGAAGGGAGAAAAGACGGTGAAGTCCCTTGCTGATTGCAAGGAGGAGAGCCCCAGGGATCCTGAACACAGTGTTAATTTTTTCTCTAGCTTTCTGTCTGGAGGAGGGGGGGAAGTCCCTCGCTGTTTGCACAGAATCCTGCACAGATAATTTACCGGTGGCGGGGGGGGGAGGGCCCGGAGCTCAGGAACTCACACTGTTTGTTTGTTTGTTTTGTTTATTTGCTCTAGCTGCGGCTCTGATTGCAGAAAGCCGGCAGAGATTATCCTTCGGTGACAAGCTGTGTGCTGACTGGAGAGAGATGTCACAGAAGCTCCCTTCCCGCCGTTTTTTGCTACCGACAGCAGTAGGGGCACACTGACTTATTCTTGGCGCTCTTTTAGCGCTAAGCCCCGCCCCCCGCGGCCGTGATAAGCCCCCGCCCCCCAGGAAGATCTCCACAGAGCTTACTCCTTCCTGAGGACGCAGGGCCATCGGCTGATTCTGGTGAGGTAATTGCTTCACTTGTAGCTCTGCTGACCACTGCTCCCCCTCCTGGCATACTCCTATTAGGAACATGCAGAATTCTAAGGGAACTAAGAGCGCTAAGGCTCACATACTCTACTATTCAGCCGGCACTGCCTGCCACGCTGAGTTACCACGTAAACACACCTCTTCTCTCTGTGGTTCCTGTGCCCCTATAGCCCCCCAAGACCCCCCCGCCACCACGGCCGCAACCGTCAGCCCAGAGCCTAGGGCTCCCAGCCCACCGGAATGGGCACAGTTTCTGTCCCAATCCATGGAAAAACTGTCACAGAACCTGGTTCTGGCTATGCAATGTCGTCCTCCACACCCTTCTGGGCCTCTGGACGGAACGCAGCCTGAGGATACCCCTATGGAGGATCCTTCTGAGCTAATCCGGGAACATGCTTCACCAGTTGCAGGGATCAGGAAAAGAGCACACGGCCGGGTGTCTCCAGCACTCTCTCATGACCCCCAGGGCTGTCCCTCCGGAGCACACAGTGCAGGCTCTCCCACATGCTCCACGGCTTCTGAAGAGCTGGAGGAGGGAGAATGCTTTTTGTACCAAGAGGATTCCTTGGTTTCAGCCTCCCCAGATGATCAAACTGCGATAGACTCCCTTATAGCAGCAATCAACCAAACTCTGCATGTGGAGGATCCCCCATCCACTACCACTGACCATGCAGTCTCCTTTAAGAGGGCAAGAAAACTCCAAAAGGTTTTCGCTGATCACCCAGAGTTTCAGGATATCCTCACAAAGTAAAGGGAGTTCCGGTACCCTTTTGCCTCACCTGCACCTAAGGGCTGGGCCGATCCGCCCTCGGTCGACCCCCCCCCCGGTCTCCCGCCTTGCCACAAAGACGCTCCTGTCTTTGCCCGATGGTTCCTCCATCAAGGACCAGACAGACAGACAGGTGGAGTACCTCGCCCGCTCTGCTTTTGAGGCTGCGGGTTCCTCCCTGTCGCCCTCCTTTGCCTCTGTGTGGGCTACAAAGGCGATCTCGGTCTGGGGAGAATCCCTTAACACTTCGCTTGAGGAATCCCAGTTCACTCATACCTTCACAGAGGTAACAGCTCAAATTGCCGCTGCGGCGGAGTACCTCATGCAGGCCTCCATGGACGCTGCTACCTGCACAGCGTTTCCTGCCTCAAATACCATAGCCATCCGTAGAGCTCTGTGGCTCCGACAATGGCGAGCGGGCTCTGCCTCCAAGAAGTCTCTCACAGGCCTTCCCTTTCTTCCAGACCGATTGTTTGGCAAACGTCTGGACAAGCTCATTTCTGATGCCACGGGAGGAAAGAGTACCTCCCTCCCCCAGCTGAAGTTCAGCACGACCTTCGCCAGACGTCCACAGTTCTCGTTCCGCTCCTTTCGGAACTCATTTGGGTGGTCGACACCCTGTGCTGTCCCCGCCACCAGCCGTGGACTACGCAGGGACCGACCTTCTCAGCTCTCCCAGAAACCCACTTCGTCATGGCAGCCTAGACCGAAACAGTTCAGGACTAGAGAGACTCGTCCACGACGTTTTTCCCCCTCATGACTCCTTCGGCGCCCCAGAAGACACACTCGTTGTAGGAGGTCAACTGTGACTCTTTCAACACATCTGGGCTGCCGCCACAGACGACAAATCGGTGCGAGACCTTGTGTCTTCCGGTTACCACATAGAATTTCAGACCCGACCCCCGAATCGGTTCTTTCTCTCAAACCCCCCAAAGACTCGAAAACGACGCAAAGCTTTTTTCTCAGCAATCCACTTGCTCCAAACAGCAGGAGTGATAATACCTGTCCCAGACGACGAGAAGTTCGGAGGGTTTTATTCCAACCTCTTTGTGGTCCCCAAAAAGGATGGGTCAGTTCGACCCATCCTGGACCTCAAACACCTAAACAAACATGTGCACGTACGGAGATTCAGAATGGAGTCCCTAAGGTCCATTATTGCATCCATGGTTGAAGGGGAATTCCTCGCCTCCATAGACATCAAGGACGCGTACCTGCACATACCCATCACCCCAGATCACCAAAAGTTCCTCCGCTTCACAGTTCAGGACTCCCACTTTCAATTCGTAGCTTTACCCTTCGGCCATGCCACCGCACCAAGGGTCTTCACCAAAGTCATGGCGGCCGCCATGAGCGTCCTTCACGCCAGGGGAGTAGTCGTTCTCCCTTACTTGGATGACCTCCTCATCAAGGCCCCCTCCTTCCGCGACTGCTCAACCATCGTACAGATCACTGTGGACACACTATCCCGCTTAGGGTGGCTAGTGAATCTAGACAAATCATCCCCGATCCCATCACGATCCATCACCTTCCTGGGCATGTCCCTGGACACCCGTCAGGGCTTGATCTACCTCCCCCTGGACAAGGCGATCGCTCTTCAACGAGCGGTACGCTGCCTTCTACGTCCTCCGTCTCGCTCCATTCGATTCAGCATGAAGGTACTCGGCAGGATGGTGGCGGCTATGGAAGCAGTACCCTTTGCTCAACTGCACCTCCGCCCACTGCAGCTAGCCCTTCTAACGGCCTGGGACAAGAGCCCCTTCTCCCTGGACAGACATCTTCACCTGACGCCTTCAGTCAGGTACGCACTCCGCTGGTGGCTTTGGTCCTCATCTCTATCGAAGGGGAGATCTTTTCTCCCAGTGAACTGGCTGGTCCTGACCACGGACACCAGCCTCCTAGGCTGGGGAGCAGTGTACCGGCACCACACTGCTCAAGGACGTTGGACGCCCCAGGAGTCTTCCCTACCCATAAACATCCTGGAACTCCGCGCGATCTTCCTCGCGGTCAGGGCGTTCTGCCCTCTGCTAGCGGGTCGTTAGATTCGAGTCCAATCGGACAATGCGACAGCTGTAGCCTATATCGATCGGCAGGGGGGCACCCGCAGCAAAGCGGCTTATCTCGAGGCCCACAAGATCCTCAGCTGGGCCGAATCGACGGGGTCAGTGATATCAGCGGTACACCTACTGGGGGTAGAGAACTGGGCAGCAGACTTTCTAAGCCGCCAAGGCCTGGCCAACGGAGAATGGTCTCTCCACCCAGAAGTGTTTCTACACATCTGCACTCGCTGGGGCACACCAGACGTGGATCTAATGGCCTCAAGGTTGAACGCAAAGGTACCCGCGTTCATAGCCAGGTCACGCGACCCGCAGTCCATCGGCGCGGATGCTCTAGTCTGCTCCTGGCACCACTTCCGCCTGCCTTACATATTTCCACCTCTACCCGTGGCAGCAGGGGTAATCAGGAAGATCAAGGCAGAGGGAGTCCCGGTGATACTGATAGCACCGGACTGGCCCAGGCGCGCCTGGTACACCGAATTAGTACAAATGCTCGCAGACGTACCGTGGCACCTTCCAGACATCTCAGACTTGCTGTCCCAAGGGCCCATTTCCCATCAGAACTCCAGAGCCCTGAAGCTGACGGCATGGCCATTGAGACCTGGGTATTAACAAGAGCGGGATTCTCCCCCGCGGTTATTTCCACCATGATCAGCGCCCGAAAGCCTGCTTCATCCCGCATTTACCACCGTACGTGGAAAATCTTCCTTTCATGGTGCAGGGAAACTAACGTCCAGTCTATGCCTCTGGCCATCCCCAGAATTCTCGACTTTCTACAGTCTGGCTTGCAAGCGGGGTTGGCTCTCAGTTCCCTTAAAGGGCAGATCTCAGCGCTCTCAATCTTCTACCAATGCCGCCTGGCTCAAAAACCGCAAGTCAAGACCTTCCTCCAGGGCGTTTCCCATCTAGTTCCCCCGTACAAACGGCCGCTGGACCCATGGGACCTCAATCTCGTTCTGGACGGTCTCCAGAGGTCTCCCTTTGAACCTCTCAAGGAATCCTCCCATTAATCCTGGAAGGTAACATTCCTGGTGGCAATTACGTCCATCAGACGGGTTTCGGAGCTGGCAGCACTCTCTTGCCGCGAGCCTTTTCTGATCTTTCACCAGGACAAGGTGGTTCTGCGCCCCCTTCCGGATTTTCTTCCAAAGGTTCCTACCCCGTTTCATTTGAACGAGGACATTGTTCTGCCTTCCTTTTGTCCACACCCAGTTCATAGGGTGGAAAGGTCTCTGCATTCGTTAGACCTCGTCAGAGCTCTCAGATATTACATATCCAGGACAGTCCCCTTTAGGAAAACGGACTCTTTGTTCGTCATTCCTGAGGGGCCTAAGAAGGGACAGGCAGCTTCAAAGGCGACTCTGGATCGCTATATTCGCTCTACGATCCAGGAAGTCTACTGCTTGCAACTCAAGCCCATTCCTAGTGGGCTGCGGGCTCATTCCACGCGAGCAGTTGGAGCTTCATGGGCCATTCGGCATCAGGCTTCAGTGGAACAGGTGTGTAAGGCTGCGACCTGGTCTAGCCTACATACGTTTTCAAAGCATTACAGAGTCCATACCCAGGTTTCAGCTAAGGCAAATCTGGGTAGGAAAATTCTGCAAACGGCAGTAGAGCACTTCTTTCAGTAGGTGCTCCAGGCTGTCTGGGACTGGTTCCTAGTCCTTGGGTTGCGTTGTCTTGTTTTTATTTTTCCCACCCATGGACTGCTTTAGGACGTCCCATGGTCCTGTGTCCCCCAATGAGGCGTCAGAGAAAAACGGATTTTTGTGTACTCACCGTAAAATCGTTTTCTCTTAGCCATCATTGGGGGACACAGCACCCACCCTGTTGCCCTGTTTGGCCTTGGTTCTCTCAGTACCTTATTTGGTTATGAATCTTCTCATGTTCCTCTGTTGAGAAGTTTTTACTGGTTTTTCTCCTACTGCTTGTGTACTAAAACTGAGGTTGCCTGGCCCGGCCAGGGGGTGTATACTGCAGAGAAGGAGCTATGCTTTTGCATCTACTTAGTGTCCTCCTATGGATAGGCAGCATAACACCCATGGTCCTGTGTCCCCCAATGATGGCTAAGAGAAAACTATTTTACGGTGAGTACACAAAAATCCATTGGTTTTTTTTTGAGACACAGCAGTACCCCCAGTAGGCCTTACTTCCCTTCATCTACTCCTAACCCATGCTCCAGTGATACAGCCAAAATACAAGAGGCCTATTACCAGATAATGTATCTACTGCAAGTCATAAAGCTGGGTTCACACATAGCGACAGCGACAACGACGTCGCTGTTACGTCACCATTTTCGGTGACGTAACAGCGACCTTGTAAGTCGCTGTTTTGATCGCTGCTTAGCTGTCAAACACAGCAGCCGAAGCAGTGATCATAACGTCGCTGTGCTACATGTGCAGAGAGCAGGGAGCCGCGCTTAGCGCTGGCTCCTTGCTCTCCTAGGTACAGTACACATTGGGTTAATTAACCCGATGTGTGCTGCACCTACATGTCACAGTGCAGAGAGCAGGGAGCCGCGCGCACTGCTTAGCGCTGGCTCCTTGCTCTCCTTGCTACAGTATACATCGGGTTAATTACCCGATGCGTACTGCAGCCACATGTGCACAGAGCAGGAGCCGGCGCTGGCAGCAAGAGCGGAGACTGGTAATGAAGGTAAATATCGGGTAACCAGGGAAAGGTCTTCCCTTGGTTACCCGATGTTTACGCTGGTTACAGCTTACCGCAGCTGCCAGTGCCGGCTCCTGCTCGCTTCATTTCGTCGCTCTCTCGCTGTCACACACAGCGATGTGTGTGTCACAGCGGGAGAGTGACGACCAAAAAATGAAGCTGGACATTCAGCAACGACCGGCGACCTCACAGCAGGGGTCAGGTCGTTGCTGGATGTCACACACAGCGACAGCGACGGGACGTCGCTGCAACGTCACAGAAAATGGTGACGTAGCAGCGACGTCGTTGTCGTTGTCGCTGTGTGTGACACCAGCTTAAGGGAAGGCTGTTAAAGGGTCAATATTGACTTTTAGGATTGCTAATTTTCCAGTAGGTTGTACTAGATTCCAAGTCTATAGAGGCACATTGCCTGCTATCTGGATCACACATAGCTGTGTAATGTGTAATTTACTTTATTGCTGTGTTATTTCTAGGCCTTTGACTTCTGCGAAGGTCCATGGAATGAGAGCCTTGTGCAGAAACGTAATCTGCAAGTAAAAGTGTTAGGCCTAAGCCACACAACATGGAAATCGGAGCAAGTGGAATGTGATGTTTTATTGTTTTCCACTCGGACCAATATTAGCCTATGTCCCAGCACCCATGAGTGATTATTTTCTCAGCCATAAACGGACCGAGAAAACAATTACAGCATGCTGCGATTGTAATGCGATTCTTGTTTCTCTCGCACCCTTTCAAGTCTATGGGGCGAGAGAAAAATCGCACTGCTCTCGCAGTACACTGGTGTACCGCAACTACAGGGTGAAAATGGCAATAGCCGGTAACGGAGGAGAGAGGGAGATAAATCCCTCCCTCCTCTCCGTGGCGCTGGCCCGCCCTCTGCAGAGCCAGCCCACCCCACCTCAGTGCCAGCCCGCCCCCCGCAGCTGAGGTCTGCTCACATGATCGGACCTTAGTCGCATTGACACTCGCATGACACTCTGCTCCTGCTTTGCTGCCAGCGTGAGCCGAGTGTCATGCGAGGATCGCAGTAGATTCCCGTGTGGCCCCGGCCTTAAAATACTTACTGCCTGGCCACCTTACTGAAAACATGGCTACCGGGAGGAAATTAACTCCTATCTTTCGCTGGCTTTCAGTCATTATAGTGTGAGCTGCAATTGTAATTGTGTGTGTGTGTGTGTGTGTGTGTGTGTGTGTGTGTGTGTGTGCGCATGCGTGCGTGCGTGCGCACAGTGAGAAGTCAAAGTGATAATGTGAGCAACACCTGTGACTGAAAGTAGGCAGCTGCCGTGAGCATATAAGTTAGCCCACTGAAGCCACTGTCATTGTCTTATTAGAAAATTGTAAGAGTTATAAGCGTACTACAACTCACTACTGGTAATAAATATGAGAGCAGTTTTCATGCTTTTGTGGTCTGCTGTGATAGTCCATATATTAGTACTTACCTAAATACAAAAGGAAGACCTTGCTTTTGTTTTAGTATGTTTTGAAATTAAAACTGTCTGAATGTGAATCAAGCCCTGATGTTAGGTAAAAGACTTGTTAGAAAGCTCAGCACCATCTTTCTTTGTTGCCCTTAGCCTGTTTACTCTTTCTGCTTCTCATTCTCATTGAGTCATGTCGTTCATTTCCATAATGTCGTTACTGCTGCAGATACGATGTTGTTTGTCGTTCCTGCAGCACCACACATCGCTGTGTGTGAAACCGTAGGATTGACAAACATCTCCTTACCTGCGTCCACCATCAATGAGGAAGGGAGAAGGTGGGCGGGATGTTACGTCCCGCTCATTTCCGCTTCTATTGGCCGGCCGCTTAGTGACGTCGCGGTGATGTCGCTATGACGCTGAACGCACCTCCCCCTTGAAGGGGGGATTGTTCGGCGGTCACAGCGACGTCGCCGACCAGGTATGTGCGTGTGAAGCTGCCGTAGCGATAATGTTCGCTACGGCAGCAAGCACCAGATATCACATGTACGATGGGTATGGGTGCTATCGCTCTCGACATCGCTAGCAATTGCTAGCGATGTCGCAGCGTGTAAAGCCCGCCTTACAGCTTTATTAACAATTTTTGTCTTCATTGAAAAATGTGTTTGGTGGTGAACTTAATTTCTTGTGTATGATTATTCAGCATCTACAGGCTGAACTAAAACATATGAAGAATATGAAGGAATCCTATGAGAAGAACAATGATGAACAGGTGAGAGCAGAGCAATGATTAATAATGGGTAAAACAGACATCTTGTCCCGATATATAACTTGCTAAGTGCACAAAGGGTCATTGCTGTTTCTTCATTAGTGTAAGCGCATTCAAGAGTTTATGAATGAAGTTGACAGCATGCGCAAAGAAATTAATGCAGCCACATCACAGGATGCAAAAGAACCTAACCTACTGAGACAGCTGGAGGAAGAGGTAACATCCAGACAGAAGCTGGAGCAAAGGTGCAAGGTAATAAAGTATTGTCATCTTAGGACTTCTACAAGTGTCCATGAAGATGTGTACAACTCAAATCACATTTACACCACATATAATACCAGAAAATCTGTCCTCAGTAAGATTTTTTTTTATTTCTTCTTATTAGGAACTGGAATGCAGAGTTCAGAAGCTCCAGCAGGTGGAATTAGGCACCGAGATCAGTATAAGGGATGATAATCGGGACTCTGAACAAGTAAAACTTTCTTAACTTAATTGTCTCATCATTGTTGTTTCAACAAACTTTGCATGACTCAATATTACTAGCAACTATAAGAAACGTTGTAATGTATATTATCCGAGAATTCTGCTTCCTTCTACACTTGTGAGCCACGTTGTACGCTGCCTCCTAAAGTTACCATTCTGAAAAACAGCTCAAATCACTCTTGGTCACAACTAGACACACTACCTGCACACTGAGGTGTCATGTTACATCTCCTATTATACTCTATGGAGATCGGAAGAGAAGTGAAGAGCACTTGCACAATGAGATTGGCAGACAGGTGTTGACGTAAGCAGACACATGCAGATTGAGCTGCAGCTTTAACCTCTTCACTTTACGTATACATCATGGGACAGAGTAGTTCCCGATCGAGGATGTATAGGTGTGTCATGCCAATCGCGGAGGCACAGGAAGCGGTGTCCCCGAGATCGCCACTGGGAACTCAGCTTTCCCGACAGCCAGAGACGGTTCCTGTGCCGTCCCTGGCTGTTTAACCTTCTAAATACTACAGTCAATATAGATCGTGGCACTTAGGGGATTGGGAGAGGAAATGCACTCCATCTCCCCTCTGCTCGGTGCCCCGTGACATGATCGCAAGGGCCCAATTGTCGCCATAGTGACTCGAGGTCATCATGACGACCTCCGGGTCTCCTTACTACAGGAAGTCTCGGTGATCATGCTTCTGAGTGCATCTTTGACAGCTAATCTGTACTGCAATGATCGATCATTGCAGTACAGTGCAGCTGCTATTACAGCTGTGAAAGGTAATGTCCTATATAGGGACTAAATAAAAAATAAAGAACGAGAAAAATTGAAAAAAAATTCCAATAGTTAGTTATATTTAGGTAAAAAAAAAAAGCTCTCAGAATATAGCAATGCAAAAAGCAGCAAAACATTAAAAAACTATATAAATGTGGTATCACTGAAATTGTACTAACCCAAAGAATAAAAGTGTCTTATTACTTTTACTGCAATTTAAATGGCATAAAAAAAATTCCTGGATTGCTGTTTTTTTATTCTGCCTCACAAAAAGCGGAACAGAAAAATATTATGTGGCCCAACATGGTACCAATAAAAACTTCAACTCATTCTGCAAAAAACAAGCCCTCACTTGACTGTCGGCAAAAAAATAAAAAAAGCTATGGCCTTCAAAATTTGGTGATGAAAAAACATTTATTTTGTAGAAAAGGGGTTTTTTTTTTTAGGAGAATAGTAGCCAAACCTAAAAAAAAAAAACCCTATATAAATCTGGCATCGCTGTAATCGTACTGACCAAAGGAATAAAGCCGCCCTATCATGTTATACTGCAAGGTGTATGGTGTAAAAAATAAATAAATAAAGCCAATTCTTCAACTGCTGTTGATTTGTTCATTCTACCTCCCAAAGATCACAGTACGGTGGCTCACATGTATCATGTGCTCTTCGTTGAGCTCTTACACTGGGGATTATGTGTAAATCTCTGAAAAACGTGATTCAGACAAAATTTCTAACAGAAAATTAACTGTAATGAGGCAAAGGGAGTCACTTTGAACTCCAATCTGGCCTATGGTCCAGCGGTGTTCATATTTTTAGGCGTCTTTTTAGGCATGCACAAAAGTGCAGTCAACAACAGTTTTGTTTACCTTTGAAAAGACGGACACTGCTGAACAGAGACCAAACAGAGTCTGGGGTAACTCTGCTGCTCCATTAATGAATGGATCTGTCGTGGGTTTAATCTGAATCACGTATTTCGGAGATGTAGATGGAAACCCTGATGTAAGCGCTCAGCATAGAGCACAGTATAAGTGGGAACTGATCTAAAATGTTCTGTTCCCAAATTACCACCAAATAGTATTCAACTCCCAAAAACACAATTTGCCACTAGGGTCCGTCCGTCATCTGTTAATGGAAATATTGGAGGCTTCCATGTTACTGGTAGCACAAAGGCTCTGGAAAAGCGCTATGGATTCTCCCTCGACCTTAAAAAAAAAAAAAAATCCAGCAAAATATGCGCTCCCAACTTTGAATAATGTTGAAAATACTCCCTAATGAACAGTTACAGTGGAAAATGATTTTTGTTTTTTGTCAGAAAAATGACAAAATGTTTGTGATTTTGAAAACCGTAACAGAAATCATGTCACATTAAGCACTCATGTAAACACTGCTTTATTCGCTCACAGATCACAGTTAGACTTCAGGAGGCCAACAGATGGTTGCAATCCAAGTTCAATGAGTTGCAATTAGAAATTCTGAAGAACAGCCAAAAAAACGTAAAGGAGGTGAGACAGGTATAAAATCACAAAATATACCAAACTTCTATGTAATGGACAGTCAGCTATGACTATGTATGCAATGGTTTCTACTCCACTTAGATGACTGGTTTGTAGTGGCATTTGTGTATGATGTAACAAATCCACTTGTAGTTTATCCTATTACCGACATCCACCATACATGTACGGCACAAGTCTGTATCAGGTGTATGGATCAGGCTTATGGCCAAGCCAGGACCTGCCTCTAGCAATTGTGGGTGGTACGGTTACAGCCAGGACCTGTATCTAACAAGCGTGAGTGGCGCAGATCTCTGCCTGTGATTTTTAACCTGTTAAATGCTACTGTTAAACTCTAGACAGCAACATTATCCGTGCACCAGCATGGGGACGTGTTATTCTATGCTCCCATTGGTGCGCTTGTCATGTGGTCGTGCTGCGCCGATGGCTTGGTATGACTGCCTCTGTGCTTGTCATTAAGAAGCTCAGTTGAAATCCTGCCTGTGGCCGTGCTTCATAAGGACCATGATTTTTATTTTATGTAGCAGCACTGTAGTATTGTATATAGTACAAGTGATCAGACAATTGCATGCTGAAGTCCCTGAAGAGGAAAAATAAATAAGTAAAAAAAAAAATTTAGAAAAAAAATATGAAATTTAAAAAAAAAAATCATAAAACCAAATCACCCCTCTTTTCCCCCAGTAAAAATAAAGATGATACATTTAAAAAAAATAAAAAATAAACTACACATATATGGTATCGCGATGTTCAGAAATGTCTGATCTATCACAATATAAAAAATATTTAACCCAATTCCTAAACTCTGTAAACAGAAATACAGTGGAACCTTGGTTTATGAGAACAATCTGTTCTGGGAGTGTGCTTGTAAACCAAGTTACTCGTCTAGCAAAGCAAAATTTCCCATAGGAAATAATGCAAGTGAAATGCTTATAAACTGAGGTTCCACTGTAAAGAAAAAAAAAAAAGCCAAAATTAGTGCACAAGCAATCAAAATATCATATCTATTTGCCTCCTTTCCTTAGATATGGGTTCATGCGGTGAGCCCACATCTTTCCCTGCACATGTCGGCTGATCATGTGCAGCTAACAGAATTGGACAGCATGATCTAACGCTCTCCGGCAGGGATTGCGTTTTTTTCCCCGCCTCCCCCGACAGTGATGCGATCATGGGGGCGCCAATGCGTTGTCATGACCCGTTTTCCATCACAATATGTGGCAGAATGAATGGTGTCATTCAAAACTACAACTTGTCCTGCAAAAACAAGCCCTCATATGGCTATGTTGATGGACCAATAAAAACGTTATGGCTTTTGGAAAAAGGGGAGTAAAAAACGAAAAATTGAAAATCTCCGGATGATGAAAGGGTTAATATACATTGTACGCTGTAAAAACAATTCCCCAAAACAATTTATTCTCAAAATTTCACTGCACTTGGAATTTTTTTTCCCTGTTTTTCAGTAACCTATGTGGTAATATGAATGGTGGTTTTCAGATGTACAACTTGCCCTGCAATAAAGCAGCCCTCATTCGTCTGTGTAGAGAGAAGTAAAAAAGTCATAGCCCTTTGACAAAGGGTAGGAAAAAAACTAAAACTGAAAAACTGAAATTGGCAGAAGACCTAAGAAGGATCTATATTGCTATTAGCCATGCATCCAAGATTGGGCAAGGACGTCAAAGTCTAAGCATCCATATTACTTTCTATCTCTTCTAGGAAATTAACAGTTGGAAAATGTCACCGCACTTTCCTGCGTCCGCTGTGGAGCACTGGGAGACCAAACAGAGGCTTCAGCTGATTTCCAGAAATGTGCTGCGTGACGATAAACCCACCTAAAGTAATAAAGAAACACTGATTAGTGCTGCTCCAGCCTTTCACTAATTTCACCTGTTATGTACAAAGTAATATTTAATTATGATAAAGTAGCCACTATTTTTCTACTCAAATAAAAATAACCTAAATGTTTTCACTATGGTCATTGAAACTAAATGTGTGTGTGTGTGTGTGTGTGTGTGTGTGTGTGTGTGTGTGTGTGCAGACCAAAAGTTTGGACACACCTCATTCAAAGAGTTTTTTTATTTTCAGGACTCTGAAAATTGTACATTCACATTGAAGGCATCAAAACTATGCATTAAAACATGTGGAATGAAATACTTAGAAAAGTGTGAAACAACTAAAAATATGTCTTATATTCTAGGTTCTTGAAAGTAGACACCTTTTGCTTTCATTACTACTTTGCTCAGTCTTGGCATTCTCTTGATGAGCTTCAAGAGGTAGTCACCGGAAATGGTTTTCCAACAGTCTTGAAGGAGTTCCTTCAGGAGGAGGAAGTAAAGGAGTTTGAAGGAGATGCTTAGCACTTGTTGGCCCTTTTGCCTTCACTCTGCGGTCCAGCTCACCCCAAACCATCTCGATTGGGTTCAGGTCTGGTGACTGTGGAGACCAGGTCATCTGGCGTAGCACCCAATCACTCTCCTTCTTAGTCAAATAGCCATTACACAGCCTGGAGGTGTGTTTGGGGTCATTGTCCTGTTGAAAAATAAATGATGGTCCAACTAAACGCAAACCGGATGGAATAGCATGCTGCTGCAAGATACTGTGGTAGACATGCTGGTTCTGTATGCCTTCAGTTTTGAATAAATACCCAACAGTGTCACCAGCAAAGCACCCCCCACACCATCACACCTCCTCCTCCATGCTTCACGGTGGGAACCAGCCATGTAGAGTCGATCCGTTCACCTTTTCTACAAAGACACTGTGGTTGGATCCAAAGATCTCAAATTTGGACTCATCAGACCAAAGCACAGATTTCCACTGGTCTAATGTGCATTCCTTGTGTTCTTTAGCCCAAACAAGTCTCTTCTGCTTGTTGCCTGTCCTTAGCAGTTGTTTCCTAGCAGGTATTTTACCATATATATATAAATTGCCTTATTCTGTCTGTCTCTGTCTTGCTCCAAAATGACGTCATTACAGTGACAACAGTCGCCACAGCGCGTACGCTAAAGAGTCTGCGACCAACGGCTCAGCCAAGGCTCCCTGTACACGTAACCAGGGTACACATCGGGTTACTAAGCAAAGCGCTTTGCTTAGTTACCCGATATTTACACTGGCTACGTGTGCAAGGAGCCAGCGCTAAGCGGTGTACGCTGGTAACCAAGGTAAATATCGGGTAACCAAGCAAAGCGTTTTGCTTAGTTACCCGATATTTACCCCGGCTATGTGTGCAAGGAGCTTAACTAAACAGCCCGAACTATGGGCCGACAGGACGACGCCCAACACTTTTCCCCGCCCGGCTACCCCCACCCCACCTTGCCCTCCGCATGTAAATACACACACACACACAATATATATATATATATAAACACACTCGCACACCTGGATAGTCACGGCACTGATGTCATGGGCATGGCCTCGCTCGGCTCCACCCACCCCCACATTCCGCCCCCCGCACACATTAGGCTGCTTTCACACTTGCGTTGTGAGGCATCTGTCACAGTTCGTTGCAAATAGTTTGCTAATAAAGTAACAGATTCCTGTTTCGCCGGGACAAGGAGATTTTCGGTCGGGAGGAGAGAGAGAGAGGTTACCACAAATCCCCTGAGTGACTGCAGTGAGCCGCGCGATCAGCTGTGCTGTCACTCAGGTGACCCGCGGCCACAGCTGCAGTCCTCCACCCGAGAGCTGTGTCCACGGGTCACCTGAATGAGGGCACAGCTGATCGCGCAGCTCACTTCACTTGCTGTGTGGAGCTGATAGAGAGCGGTTGTGTTCTACTGCCGCTCCTGTCAGCTTCATGTAGCAGAGCTGAAAACGTTGTGGGACCTCTGTGGATTACGTCGGACCTGGAGGGGTATTTGGGGGTTTAATAAAGTGGTGAAAGAGGGGGGGGGGGGTTCTTCCCAATAAAAGATTTTTTCGGGTGTATGTGGTTTTTTCGGGTGTATCGGGTGTATGTGGCTGCTGGCTGATATTGTTAGGCTGGGGGGCTCCCCATAACGTGGGGCTCCCCTTCCTGAGAATACGAGCCTTCAGCCGTGTAGCTTTTTCTTGGCTGGTATCAAAATTGGGGGGGACCGCATGTGTTTTTTTTTAATCTATTTATTTTACTACACGATATAGACCCGCCCACCGGCGGCTGTGATTGGTTGCAGTGTGACAGCTGTCACTCAGCATGGGGGCGGGTCTGACTGCAACCAATCATAGGCGCCGGTGGGCGGGGGAAGCAGAGAATACGAGATTGGATAATGGGCGGCTGGCATTTTCAAAAGAGGAAAAGCCGCCAGAGCTTTGTGACACCCGTGCAGTGCCGTGCCCATGATCGGTGAGTATGAGAGAGGGGGGGGGAGAGGGGGTAGAGAGACCAGAAGTGATTCTAAACGATTTTGATCGTACTACTGGACATGCTGAGCATGCGCAGTAGAACGTTACTGGATCAGTCAGCGGATTCCGCCGCTTAGCGCATTGCGGCGGAATACTCCACCATAGACACCCTTTAGACACCTTGGCGGATTCTAACGCAATCCGTCAAGGTGCGATATTTTAACGACCCAAAATACCGCTACATGCAGCGTTCCCTCCGCCCGACACTGTATCAAATTAACTACGCTGCGTCGTCCAGCGGATGCAACGCATGACAACACAAGGCCTACCTATTAAATTAAAGACACCACACTTGAATAAAGTAAATGGCATTAAATGGCCGTGACATTTATTAAGGGTTGCATAATAAATAATCAATATTATCAATAAATAAAACCAATATTTTTTATTAAAATTCTTCCATAACCATATTCCATACACAACCAGTCCGCCAGTAAAATTGTCGACTTTCCCTCTAACAAATGTCACGACGAGAGCAGTTCTTGAAGCAGTCTTTCTCCAGGGGGGGAGGGTGGGTGTTCTTCTTGATCTTCAAATATTGTGACAGCCAGCTGATGGAGAGCTGCTACTTTTATACTTAAACCCTTCAGCCCCGGGGCACTTTCCGTTTTTGCGTTTTTGTTTTTTGCTCCCCTTCTTCCGAGAGCCGTAACTTTTTTATTTTTCCGTCAATCTTGCCATATGAGAGCCTGTTTTTTGCGGGACAAGTTGTACTTTTAAATGAAACCATAAGTTTTACCATATGGTGTACTGGAAAGCAGCAAAAAAATTCCAAGTGTGGAAAAATTGCAAAAAAAGTGTGATGGCACAATAGTTTTTGGGATCTTTTATTCACGGTGTTCACTATATGGTAAAACTGACGTGTGGGTATGATGCCTGAGGTCGGTGCGAGTTTGTAGACACCAAACATGTATAGGTTTACTTGTATCTAAGGGGTTAAAAAAAATTCACAAGCTTGTCCAATAAAAGTGGCGTACGTTTTGTGCCATTTTCCAAAACCCGTAGAGTTCTCATTTTTTGGGATCTATGGCTCAGTGATGGCTTATTTTTTGCGTCTCGAGCTGATGTTTCTAATGGTAGTATTTTTGCGCAGATGCTACGTTTTGTTCGCCTGTTATTGCATTTTGCATAAAACTTGCGGCGACCAAAAAACGTTATATTTGGTGTTTGGAATTTTTTTGCCACTACGCCGTTTACCAATCAGATTAATTGATTTTATATTTTGATCGGGCATTTCTGAACGCGGCGATACCAAATATGTGTATATTTATTTTTTTTTAACCCTTTAATTTTCAATGGGGGGAAAAGGGGGTGATTTGAACTTTTAGGTTTTTTGTTTTTTTTTTAATTTTTTAAAACTTTTTTTTTTACTTTTTTTATTTTATTTTACTAGTCCCCCTAGGGGGCTATAGCGATCAGCAATCCGATCGCTGATCGCTATCTGCTGATCACCGCTATACCGCTGTAATCAGCAGAAATAGTCACTTTCTTTTTTCCTCTGCTCCGTGCCGAGGAAAAAGTAAAGTGAAACTTCATAGCAGCAGGCGTCATCACATGACCCTGTACTACGATGGCAACCACCGAATGTCACGTGATCACTCACGTGACTTCCGATGGGGGCGGCGGTAAGTAGAAAACATGGCCGCGCGCATATAGATCTCGCTGCCAGACTTTGGCAGCGAGATCTAAGGGGTTAATGTTCCGGGTGGAATGCGATTCCACTCGGAACATGTAGGCACACATGTCAGCTGTTGAAAGCAGCTGATATGTGTGCCGATCCACGCCACCTGCCCTCGGCAGGGGGCGGGGCTTACCGGGACACGATCCATGACGGAAAGATCCGTCCATGGTCGTGAAGGGGTTAAATTTCCCACACTTTCTGCCAGCTGATCCAATCAGCTGGCAGAAAAACGGGCGCGCAAAAACCAGTCTAAACCAGTCAGGATCAGAACACCTCAGAGCCACTGACTGGAATTTTGTTAACCCTTCTACACCTGAAGAAAATGACAACCAAATTCACAACCAAATAGTGAGGCCTGTGTTATCATGCGGTCGCTACGGCATACAAGATACCATGCTCTGAACATGACAACACAAGGCCTACCTAATAAATTAAAGACACCACACTTGAATAAAGTAAATAGCATTAATTGGCTGTGACATTTAATAAGGGTTACATAAATTAATCAATATAATCAATAAATAAAACCAATATTTTTATTAAAATTCTTCCATAACCATATTCCATAAACAACCAGTCCGCCAGTAAAACTGGCGACTTTACCCACACGCCAAGGACCAAAAAGCCTTGGCCCACCCCCCCCCCCCCACCAACAAATATCACAGCCATTTCTTAACACAATTTTGGAGCCCCAAATTGAATATGTCCAATCCCACGTCTAACAGATGGACTAAATCGTCCCTGTAAATGCCAATCAAAAATCCTTCCAGATCAAAATGTCTGTAGGTTGACCCATTTATAACTGGTAAAAATCTTTCCATAGTACAATTTAACCTTTTCCGAATTCGCTCCTGGAACCTCAGCCTGTCACAATTCCACTGTAAACGGGGAACGACTTCGGAAAAGACCAAACCCGCATCAGGAAACCAGGACCTAATGATTGAAAGGTCTCTTTGCATGATAGCAATTAAATCAAGAGTTTTTACTTTTCCCATATCATTCCCACCGAAGTGCAAAATGATTAAATTTGGAGAAGGCCACAACGTTTTTAAACAGCTCATCTCCTTCATCAGTCTGTCCCATCTCATACCCCTAACGCTGTACCACAAAATGTTAAAATGTTCAATATTAATGGCTAAATTCTCTCCATAAGACCTTCCTGATGCTCTTCTCTTGGCCCAAAATATGTAAGAGTGTCCCACTACCCAAATGACAATGGGACCTATAACAAAAAGAAATAAATAAATTTATATCAACAACCTTGGACGGACATACAGTGCTGGCCAAAAGTATTGGCACCCCTGTAATTCTGTCAGATAATACACAGTTTTGTCTTGAAAATGATTGCAATCACAAATTTTTTGGTATTATCTTCATTTAATTTCTCTTCAATGAAAAAAAAAAAATTTTGTCATAAAGCCAAATTGGATATAATTCCACACCAAACATAAAAAAGGGGGTGGACGAAGGTATTGGCACTGTTTCAAAAATCATGTGATGCTTCTCTAATTTGTGTAATTAACAGCACCTGTAACTTATCTGTGGCACCTTACAGGTGTTGGCAATAACTAAATCACACTTGCAGCCAGTTGACATGGATTAAAGTTGACTCAACCTCTGTCCTATGTCCTTGTGTGTACCACATTGAGCATGGAGAAAAGAAAGAAGATCAAAGAACTGTCTGAGGACTTGAGAATCCAAATTGTGAGGAAGCATGAGCAATCTCAATGCTCCAAGTCCATCTCCAAAGACCTGAAAGTTCCTGTGTCTATGGTGCATAGTGTCATCAAGAAGTTTAAAGCCCATGGCACTGTAGCTAACCTCCCTAGATCTGGAAGGAAAAGAAAAATTGACGAGAGATTTCAACGCAAGATTGTGCGGATGGTGGATAAAGAACCTCGACTAACAATCAAACAAGTTCAAGCTGCCCTGCAGTCCGAGGGTACAACAGTGTCAACCCGTACTATCCATCGGCATCTGAATGAAAAGGGACTGTATGGTAGGATACCCAGGAAGACCCCACTTCTTACCCCGAGACATAAAAAAGCCAGGTTGGAGTTTGCCAAAACTTACCTGAGAAAGCCTAAAATGTTTTGGAAGAATGTTCTCTGTGTCAGGCTTCCGGGATTTCCAGTTCTCTTTTGAAAGAGCTTGCCCTCGGTTAACATGGAGTTTGCTGTTCTGTTGCCCTACTTCCTGTCCAGCTGCTTAAAAGGCCGCCTCTAAGCTTAGTCCAGTGCCTGAGTATACTGCTTGCTGTGTGCTCCTGCTTTGCTGCTCTTGGTTCCTGATTGACATTTGGATCCTCCTGAAAAACAACCGACACCGACTCTGGACTTTACCCGGTCTCATCAAGCTGTGCCCGGACTCCGTCTGCCGTCTTTGGTCAGCACTTCTGCCCGGTTCCTTCCGGTTCGTAACCACTCTGGACTCTCATCCCGTGCGGACATTTTTGGACTTTACCTATTGCCCCTTGTGTCCCGGCTGCTGCGCATTTAGGCCTTCTGGGGTGATTGCCAGACAGTCCCTGTATAGGGGTTCGCTCTTGGTGGTCTCCCTGGGGGAGTCCGGTGTGTGGCCCCGGGAATTCCCTTCGCTCCGATCCTGGAAGGTATTTCTTGTGTTTATTGTTCTACTGTGTTTTGTTCCGTTTGTGTACCTATCGTTGGTTACATATTATAAACATCTCTGCACCAAGAACTCGTCTCTGGTTGTCATTGCCCTAACGCTATCGAAATCCTCAGTATATACAATAGTATTACACTCTGGTCAGATGAGACAAAAGTAGAGCTTTTTGGGAAAAGCCATCAACATAGAGTTTACAGGAGAAAAAAAAAAGAGGCATTCAAATAAAAGAACACGGTCCCTACAGTCAAACATGGCGGAGGTTCCCTGATGTTTTGGGGTTGCTTTGCTGCCTCTGGCACTGGACTGCTTCACCGTGTGCATGGCATTATGAAGTCTGAAGACTACCAACAAATTTTGCAGCATAATGTAGGGCCCAGTGTGAGAAAGCTGGGTCTTCCTCAGAGGTCATGGGTCTTCCAGCAGGACAATGACCCAAATACACACTTCAAAAAGCACTAGAAAATGGTTTGATAGAAAGCACTGGAGACTACTAAAGTGGCCAGCAATGAGTCCAGACCTAAATCCCATAGAACACCTGTGGAGATATCTCAAAATGGCAGTTTGGAGAAGGCACCCTTCAAATCTCAGGGACCTGGAGCAGTTTGCCAAAGAAAAATGTTGTAAAATTCCAGCAGAGCATTGTAAGAAACTCATTGATGGTTACTGGAAGCGGTTGATCACAGGTTTTTTGGCTAAAGGTTGTGCAACCAAGTATTAGGCTAAGGGTGCCAATACTTTTGTCTGGCCCATTTTTGGAGTTTTGTGTGAAATGATCAATGATTTGATTTTTGTTTCATTCTCTTTTGTGTTTTTTCATTGCAAGCAAAATAAATGAAGATAATACCAAAGAATTTGTGATTGCAATCATTTTCAAGAAGAAACTGAGTATTATCTGACAGAATTGCAGGGGTGCCAATACTTTTGGCCAGCACTGTAGATTTTTGTAACGCTTTGACTCCCATCTCCCAATCCCCATAATTTTATTAGCCGGTAACCCCCTTATGGCTGCTTCTGTAGCTGCTCCTATACGAATAGAATGGGAAGACAATCTAATATGCCCTAGATTCAGTTTAACCAAGGATTTTTTTAAAAACTGAATTAAACTGAAAAACTGTCACCGGACTCCAATCCTGATGGATAAGAAACGCCCCAATCAAATGGAGGTCTAATTTGAAGCCAATTGTTAACATTGGAGACAGGACAAATAACTGAATTCCTTATCCGAAATAACATAATGTTTGATCCTAAACCATCCTGATCGGATTTTGACCTACCAATAAAAATCTCCAACGACTTATCAGTAACAAAAACATCTGAAAACATCAATCCTGACAACCTACTCCTACTAACAGAAACTAACTCACTAATTATAAAAGCTCCAAAATATGCCAACACGAATGCCACCCTAAACACCATTGACTCGAAGTCATTAATTCAAATATATGGCAACACATTCCACAATGAGAGCAATAACTTAAGCGATATAGGTCTACGATTATCTGGCTTCCACGTCCTTTTCCTATAACCTTTCAATGCCTGTTGAATTGGAAAAGAACTTTTCAATGACAACAGACCATGCAATCTCAAGAAAAAAGACAAACCTGAAAAAATATTAGAAACTAACCCCACAGCTAAATTCTTTCTCATAAAAAAAATCCAGAAATTCAAGCGCTAAACCCACATTACTCTGAAAACAATCCACTTTATGAAAAGCACAAAAATTCTGCCATTCTAACCATGCAGCCGAATACCTGGCCCATGTTGAATCAGCAATAGACCTCTTAATAGCTGAAACAACTAATCCATCACTACATTCCATAAGGCTTCTGGGCACGGACTCCCTAGAGAAATTGCCATCGGTTCCATTCGAAAAAGTTCTTCTCGATCCTGCCAAGACAGAGCGTTGTCCAACTTATTATCCCTGTCTGACTCAAGCCGCGCTATTATCCAAATATTATACCTAAGACATGTTAAAACCAACTGTCTCAGAATTCTGACTCCCCAACTATTCTGAGAAGACATTGTGTTAATAGCAAATACCAGATTCCTGCTATCTGATAGTAACAAAATCCTTTGATTTGACAACTTCTTACCCCCAGACCTCAACTAACACCAAAACTGGAAATGACATTACCGTACTATTGCCCGTTACACCACTAACCTTCCAAGAACTGCGCCAAAACTCGAATAATAATTCTCCTTGACAAAAAAAACACCAAAACCGTACTCACCATGACCAAAAAACAACTGCAAAACATCAGAAGTCCTGAACTCCTGCTGCCGGACCTCCTTACCATTAAAATTCCTACAAAAGTACCGCCACATAAACAAATCTTCCTTAACCCCTTCACGACCTTGGACGGATCTATCCGTCCAGGATCGTGTCCCGTTAAGCCCCGCCCCCTGCCGCGGGCAGGTGGCGTGGATCGGCACACATATCAGCTGTTTTCAACAGCTGACATGTGTGCCTGCTAGCCGCGGGTGGAATCGCTTCCACCCGCGGCCATTAACCCCTTAAATCTTGCTGCCAAAGTCTGGCAGCAAGATTTAAATGCGCGCGGCCATGTTTGTTACTTACCGCTGCCCCCACCGGAAGTCACGTGTGTTATCACGTGACTATCGGTGGTTGCCATCGTAGCACAGGGTCATGTGATGACGCCTGCTGCTACGATGTTTCACTTTCGTTTTCCCTCAGCCGAGAGCAGAGGGAAAACCAAAGTGACTGAATCTGCTGATTAAGCTGTATTGCTGTGATCAGCAGATAGCGATCGGATTGCTGATTGCTATAGCCCCCTAGGGGGACTAGTAAAATAAAAAAAAAAAGTTTTAAAAAATAAAAAAAAACAAAAAACCTAAAAGTTCAAATCACCCCCCTTTCCCCCCATTGAAAATTAAAGGGTTAAAAAATAAATAAATATACACATATTTGGTATCGCCGCGTTCAGAAATGCCCAATCTATCAAAATATAAAATCAATTAATCTGATTGGTAAACGGCGTAGTGGCAAAAAAATTCCAAACGCCAAAATTACGTTTTTTGGTCGCCGCAAGTTTTACGCAAAATGCAATAACAGGCAATCAAAACATAGCATCTGCGCAAAAATGGTACCATTATAAACGTCAGCTCGAGACGCAAAAAATAAGCCATCACTGAGCCATAGATCCCAAAAAATAAGAACGCTACGTGTTTTGGAAAATGGCGCAAAACGTGCGCCACTTTTATTGGACAAACTTGTGAATTTTTTTTAACCCCTTAGATACAAGTAAACCTATACATGTTTGGTGTCTACAAACTCGCACCGACCTGAGGCATCACATAGATACATCAGTTTGATCATATAGTGAACACGGTGAATAAAACATCCCAAAAACTATTGTGCGATTACACTTTTTTTGCAGTTTTTCCACACTTGGAATTTTTTTGCTGTTTTCCAGTACAATATATGGTAAAACCTATGGTTTCATTTAAAAGTACAACTCGTCCCGCAAAAAACAAGCCCTCATATGGTAAGATTGACGGAATAATAAAAAAGTTACGGCTCTCTGAAGAAAAGGAGCAAAAAACAAAAATGCAAAAATGGAAAGTGCCCGGGGGCTGAAGGGGTTAAGCTGTTGTGTCAAACGAATATGAGAACCAGGAGCTGATAATCCCTTAGTGGCCCCATATAACCTCCTGGAAAAGATCCTACCCATTGGAAAAATCCGTAAACTAAAATTCAAAAGCCCTTATAATGACTGCAGTTTCCTTAAAGTTGTCTTTCTCCTGCCAATCATACCAGAAAGCTCCGCATCCAACCTAGCAACTTTTTCTTAGGGCAACCTACACTCTATCCTATCAGAGTCAATAGTAATACCCAGAAATTCTAAGCACTGACAGGGCAAAGTTGTCTTCTCCTCTGCTATAGGAATGCCAAACAACTCCATTAACTCCCGAAATGTAACTAAAAGATGAAAACAATCCCCAGATTTAGCCCTGCCAACAAACAGAAAATCATCTAAGTAATGTAACACCTTCCCTTCCTTACACTCATCCTCCACTACCCAATCTAAAAACGATGAAAATGATTCAAAATAAAAACAGGATAGAAAAAAACCCCATCGGGAGGCATCTATCAAAAAAATTAATGCCCTAGAAACTGAAAACCTAAGGAGATAAAACCGCTTGGACTGACTGGCAGCAACCTGAATGCTGACTGTATGTCAAACTTCGCCATTAAAGCACCCCTACCTGCCTCCCTTACCAAATCTACAGCCTGGTCAAATGATGAATACTTGACGGAAACTATGTTAGGGTCAATCCCATCATTCAAAGAACCCCACTTATGAACAGATAAGTGGTGGATTAAACGAAAATTACCTTGCTTTTTTTTAGGAACTAAACCAAGTGGAGAAAGCCTAAAATTGGTGAACGGAGGTTTAGTAAAAGGGCCAGCTATACCCTACTTAACTGAATCTCCTTCATTACTTTGGAAGCTACTACCGAATCAAATTCCCTCACTGACTGAAGGTTCTCCACCCAAATGCACCCTGAACCTTTAAACTCTGGAACAAAAAATCCCTTAGAAAAAACCTCAATAATTAAATCAGGCTTCTGTCTGTCTGGGTAGCGACCTAACCATCCCAGCATGTTTTGTAACATCACTGGAGTCGCCGCCTTTAAAAATGGACTCCTTACTGCTGTGTTGCTGCTGGTTACCCTGATTTTGTTTCTTAAAGCATTTGATGACGGCATGATTGCCCCCGCAGAAGGAGCAATCATGCCGAAATCTGCAGTTAGATGCAAACTTACAATTTGATTTATTGTAAGCGAAACAAAATGTTTTCCTAACATTATAATTATTTGTACTCTGTCTACTAAATTGGCTTCTCTGAGGAAGCATCAGATTCAGCCATAGACCAATGTCTTTTTAACCCCACAGCACACTGCGATGGATGGCTAACTTCTGACGAAAACTCTCATCATAAGTCAGCCAGGCCTGACCACCGAAGCTGCGATAAGCTTCCAGTATGCTGTCAAGGTGCTGAAATAAACCCAAACAGACAGAAGGGTTCCGTTCCCCTAATACAGAGGAAAAGATGTAAAATGCCTGCAGCCAGTTATGAAAAGATCTAGGGGGACCTTTGTTCTTATCATCTAAATCCATCTTCTCATCTTTTTTTAACATTGTCTCTATTAGACGGAAGCAGTGAAAATAAATCAATAAATTCCCCCTTATAGATCTTTTCTTTAACTGGCTGCGACAAATGAAACCCCAGGGAAGACAAGTCACATGTCAATGCCTCTTTAAATAGCCAGGCAATGACATGGACTCCTGACTACCAATAGGGGCTGCACTACTCCCCCCCCCCCCTCCAGGCGTCCCTCCCCCTGCTAACATTTCTTCTAGCACCTTACTAACTACAGACTCCATACTAACAGACAGAAAGTCGGCACACGAGACAGACAAGGAGATATTTAACATCTCACCCCCTCCTTCTGCTCTGCCATCCTCGGCCCTCTTCTGGAATTCCAGCTTCTTCAGCTGAGCCATGCTGCAGATCCTGTTCTCTGGCTCCAGCTGGCAGATCATCTTCAGACGGGGAGTCGGACCAGGGGGCCCCCGTCGCTATTCCGTCCCCCGGCACGCTCACACTTGCCGGCGCAGCCATGCTCCTGCCAGGGTTTTGAAATCTCTGGGTCGGCGCCGCGCTTTTACGACGGCGCTGACTAGATGATCCACTCTTCCTATTCCTGGACACATGACCGGGTGCAGGAGTATGATGTGCTATAGTCACGGCAGACAAAATGGGCGGGTATAACTCAGCGCTGGCATTCACCTCTTCTCTGAACGATGACGTCGGGGGGGGGGGAAGCTGCTGCGTCTCTAGGATCTCCTCCTTGCAGGAATTTCTTCAGTCAGTGCTGCCATCTCCTTCAGAGCGGTGAGTTGAATCACCGCAGCGTCACAGTCCATCGCTTCTTCAGCTTCTGCTGGCCGCCTAGGCACCGCCAGGCATGGTTTAAGCCAGGCTTCTCCGCCATCTTCACTCGCCCACTTCATGAACTTTTGTAGCAGGCTCTCCATCAGCTGTTCTTCTTGATTTTCAAATATTGTGACAGCCAGCTGATGGAGAGCTGCTACTTTTATAGTTAAATTTCCCACACTTTCTGCCAGCTGATCCAATCAGCTGGCAGAAAAACGGGCGCACAAAAACCAGACTAAACTGGTCAGGACCAGGACACCTCAGAGCCACTGACTGGAATTTTGTTAACCCTTTCTACACCTGAAGAAAATGATAACCAAACTCACAACCAAATAGTGAGGCCTGTGTTATCATGCGGTCGCTACAGCATACAAGATACCATGCCCTGAACAGACACTTGCGTTACAGTGCGTCGTCAATACAAGTCTATAGAGAATAGCGAAGTGCGTTAACGGACTGCACTAATAATATAATAATATTTATTCATTTATATAGCGCTATTAATTCCATAGCGCTTTACATACATTGACACTATTCTCCATAGCGGCAGATTGCGCTGAATGCAAGTGTGAAAGCGCCCAAACACACACACACACACACACACACCTGGATAGTTACCTGTTCCCAGCCATGCAGTCCCCGGCACTGACGTCCTCAGCGCCGTGTCCCCGCTCTGCTCCACCCACCACACACATTACCCTGCAGGATGGGGGCACATATCGGATGGTGGCTGCACCACGATGGGGGAACATACCAGCATTGGGCTACATCACAGCATCAGCATATTTTTACTTAACTTTACACTGTTCATGGCCTTCTTTCATAACAAGCCATGGACATCATTAAACATTAGACTCATCTATTAAAACTGTTCCTTCTGTTTGTCATTTTAAAACCAATAAACAATTATAAGAATACTAAATTAAACCTAACCCATCCACTCCCTTATTATTCAGTCTGCTAACCTACATACACATTCTAGACAACCAGATCCGTTAGAATCGGGCCACCTTCTAGTGTGTGTGTTTTGTGTGTGTATGTGTGTATATCTATATATATAATTGCCTTATTCTGTCTGTCTGTCTTGCTCCAAAATTGTGTCCTTACCGTGACATGTCCTTACGGTGACAAACAGCGGATTGGCCGCTGGCCTCGCCATGGCCCTGCCCCCCCCGCACGGATTGGCCGCTCGCCTCGGCTCCTCCCCCCCCACACGGATTGGCCGCTCGCCTCGCCTCGGGTCCGCCCCCCTACACGGATTGGCCGCTCTCCTCGGCTCCGCCCCCCGCACGGCTTGGCCGCTCGCCCAGGCTCCGCCCCCCACACGGAATGGCTTCTCGCCCCGAGGTGAGCCCATCAAGGTCCTGCAGCGGCGGAACGCACACACATAAGAACAGACACACACACACACACATCAGATCACACTCACTCTCACACACACCTCACACACACATCAGATCGCATCCACATACTCACAACATCCCGTGATATCGCTTGCTTCTCGGCGGCGATACTGTGCAGTGATCTTCCAGGACCTGCCGGAGGATCACATGGCCGGAAGCATGTGGTATCTCCGGATGTTGTGATTGTGTCAGCGCGTATGTGCAATATCGTCAGTGTGTGTGTGCGTGCATGCAATCGGATGTGTGTGAGTGTATGCGATCGGGTGAGTGTGTGTGTGTGCGTGTATGCAATCGGATGTGTGTGTGAGTGTATGCGATCGGATGTGTGTGTGTGTGTATGCGATCGGATGTGTGTGAGTGTATGCGATCGGGTGAGTGTGTGTGTGTGAGTGTATGCGATCGGATGTGTGCGAGTGTGTGTGTGAGTGTATGCGATCGGATGTGTGTGAGTGTCGGCAGAGGAGCACGGCGTGCAGCACAGCTGCTGGGACCGCCCACCGGTGGGCACAGGGAGAAGTGGGGGGTGTGTGTGAGTGTATGCGATCAGATGTGTGCGTGTTTACTGTCTGATGTGTGACTGTGGAGCACGATGGGGAGTGCGCAGCATGGGGGATGGAGCACGATTGGGAGTGTGCAGCATGGGGGATGGAGCACGATGGGGGGTGCGCAGCATGGGGGATGGAGCACGATGGGGAGTGCGCAGCATGGGTGATGGAGCACGTTTGGGAGTGCGCAGCATGGGGGATGGAGCACGATGGGGGATACGCAGCATGGGGGATGGAGCACGATGGGGGGTGCACACCTCCCCCCAAAACACACACACACTGCCACACACGCACTGCAAAACACACCACACACACACTAGGAACCACAAACACTGCCCTACACAGGCACCCACACACACAACGCCGCACACACACAACACACAAACACCGCGGCACACACAAATATACGCACATACCGCACAACACACACATTGCACAAAACATACCTCCCCCCAAAACACACACCCACTCAAACCGCGCAACACACACACAACGATACAGACACACAGCGCTCCACAAATAACGACACACAACACACAAACAACACCGCTCTCACCCCCCGCCACACCCAGACAACACCCAGAACAAGTACAGCCCCTACACAAACACTTGATAACTACACACAACAACATCTATATATATATATATATATATATATATATATAACAGAAATCATACATTAACTACACAATACGTAAATTCCAGAATACCCGATGCGTAGAATCGGGCCACCTTCTAGTATATATATATATATATATACATATATATATATATATATATATATATATATATATATATATATATACATACAAATACACATACACACACTATATATAATTATATCTTTTTTTTTTTTTTCCCCCCACAAAAAAGTAGGTGTCCTGACACTTCTCCAACACTTCATGTCAAGGAGTGGAGAATCGATCAGTTGGAATTTTAATGCCCTTTTTCTTTATTCCACTATGGGATAAATTAATGACAGAAGAGTCTGACAGTGGATTTCTTGTCTTTCCCTATAAAAAACACCTGAACACTCGACAAAACCAAGCATGTGTATGGGGGAGTTAGGACAGCGAGTGCTCTGCCGTAGACTATCTATAGAGTTTTTATATATATATATATATATATATATATATATATATATATGAGCTGCTTTATTTTTTTATTAATTTTGTCCACTATTATGGTATTGATGATCTAGTCATAGGATACAACGGATACCCTCACCAATCAGCCGTTTCCAACTCCAACAACGACCAGATGTAAATGGTGTATGACACAGGACACCACAACTCCAACAAACTCTTGTACTGCAGACAGCTCACATTCAAATATGCGGGTGCTAGTGTGACGCCCTGGACTAGCCAGGTAGTCACAGACAGGCCCTTGCACAAACACCCGTCCCCTAACAAGGTAACAGCAGCCAACCTAAAAACCCTGAGTCACCCCTCTCAGGTCTTGACGTTCACACCAGGGGTCGGAGCCAGGCGGTTGGCCATGCCCACCGAGAAGTTCGGATAGCCTGAGGCGGGAAAACCATAACACATCTGTTAGGAGGGAGAGGAGAGTAGTCTAGAAGGAGTAAATGGCTGTCAGGGATCTTGGTCGTAGCCCGGATACCCTGTGGCTAGGAGGCAGACTGTGGTTGCCGCCTGCAGGAGCTGGGAAGACGGCTGGTGGAACCGTAAGGGACCGGGACAGGGTAGTGGCCCGCCGGTACCAAACCGGGGAACCGACTGGAAACCGAAGCACCAGGAGGGGTACTCAGACCCAGAACGAGGCCCAGAAACCACTGGACCGAGTCAAATTGACTTATTTGGGTCTGGACCTTAGGTTCTTTCCCACCCAAGTCCCGACTGAAGACAACAGCCCAACGAAGGGGATAGAAAGCCACCGCTCAGGCAGAGAGATCCCACGGGCCAGCGTATGCGGGCAAATGGGCTCTCCTGGCACACACCAAGCCGGGGAGCGGACTACCGTCGCTGAAGCATAGGCAGTCAAAATCTACAAAACAAGGTGCAGGAGAAAGGCGGGAACCACCGAACCGGGTGGGGGACCAGACGCAGCCGGCTGCGGGCACCGACCACCATCCTTTTGGTTTACCAGAGACTCCAGTGTATCTGTCATAGTGAGTACAAAAGTGCCCTCGGGCCGCACACCGCACTAACACGCCCGCACCTCGCAACCACCGGGCCCCAGGACCATCACCCCCTGCCCACGGAGGAGTCAACACCAGGCTGCACAACACCGTCCCCGGGAGCCTAGTTAACGGCAGCGGTGGTGTCCACACTCACCACAACCCGTGGGTGGCGTCACAAACTTAAATCCCTAAACACCACGGCCCCAGCCGTGAACCTCCCCACCGACACCCCTCACGTAGCGCCAGCCTTCCTTCAGAGCGACGTGACCCCCGGGTCCGGAGGAGCTCGAGCCACCCACCGACGAGCCCGGATCCGAGCGGCTCGGCTGCCAGCCAAGCCCCGGGGTGGTACACTAGAGATTCAACTTGACTCCTGTAACATAAATAACATACCCTATGGCTAGATCATTAGTATCATAGTAGTGGACAACCCCTTTAATTTACACAGCATATTTTCAATTCAGATAGTCTAGCAAGTGACTACATTGTTTACCTGATGTCAGTTATTTGCAAAGAACTTTTAGGTTCATAATATATCTTATATTACACTCAAATCAGCTTAAATGACTCCTAAAGGCAATGTGGCTAAGCATTATGATAATGAATTTATAAACCAAAGAAAACATTTTTCCCTCATTAGGAAATGTTCATATTTTATTGTCGATTTTAAAGCAGATTCCAATCTAAAATCCACAAAAAAAAAACAAAAACATTTCAGATACTCTTTAAATAGGCTTGTTATTGATTTTAGTTGGAAATCCATGTTGCTGTTCACACTGTTTTCTGACGAGGTTTTGAAACAAAAACAAAGTGACGTCACATCTTTGAATCCATTTCTTGTGGAATTCACACCAAACTTGATACTGAAGTTAAAAGGTTGAAAAGACAGACATGGAAATAAAACACTTCAAAACACAACATTAAACCTTGTGAAAAAGTGCATTAGATCTTCAAAACTCAAAAAATAAACTTCATGGGTTCTTGTAGATTTCTCTAGAAAACCATATTTGTTTTTTGTCTTAACAAAAAAAGCTCCATATAAATATACCGTTAAAGGGAACCCGTTGCGTAAACTGACACTATAAACCTGCAGATGCTGGGTTAATATGCAGGTTAATAGCATTCTGATGCCTCAAGGATGCCTGGAGGAAATTAACTTTCTTCCTCCCGGCAGTCTCAGGTTTTCAGTCATAGGGGTGCAGGTAGGCACAGCTTGTGTCACCACTCAGTGCATAGTGAGTGGTTGCTGTAACCATGGCCCCAGCACTGACTGACAGCCAGGTCTGTACTGATGCACTAAGGAAGAAAAAGGAAAAACTCACCAAGATGTTCATGTTGCTGCACCTGCATATATGAACCACCTGTAAGACAGTCGGTCACAAGCAGACAAGAACATTGAAAAAGAAAATATTTTTCAGTGGTTCAGTGAAAAAAAAAGTTTCTTTATTGAATTTCAATCCATAAAATAAACCGTCAGTATTGGGACAAACCCTGTTGATGCATTTTGACCGTGAAGTCTTAAGGCCCTGTTACACGCAACGACGTATCAAACGATATGTCGCCGGGGTCCTGGATTCCGTGACGCACATCCGGCATTGTTAGCAACGTTGTTGCATGTGACACCAGCGAACGGCCGTTAACGATGGAAAATACTCACCAAATCGTCCATCGTTGACACGTCGTTCTTTTTCAAAAATCGATTGTTGAGGTCGCAGGTTGTTCGGCGTTCCCGAGGTAGCACACATCGCTATGTGTGACAACTCGGGAACGACGAACTACAGCTTACCTGCGGCCACCGGCAATGAGGAAGGATGGAGGTGGGCGGGATGTTACGGCCGCTCATCTCCGCCCCTCCGCTTTTATTGGGCGGCTGCTTAGTGACGCCGCTGTGACACCGAACGAACCACCCCCTTAGAAAGGAGGCTGTTCGCCGGCCACAGCGACATCGCTAGGCAGGTAAGTCCTAGGTAGCGAATGAAAATTGTACGTGCTTTGTGCTAGACCAAAAACGTTTTACATAGAGACCTGTTTGTTACTAAAGAGAAACAAAACACGCATTGGTTCACAACTTGTTAGTTTTGTTTTTTACATACCACTTGCATTATGTGGATTTTCAGCAATGATGTCGCTTTCTGCACTGGAATGCCTCTGACCAAACCTGGAAAGAAATCTACACAACATGCACAAACTTGCATACAACATGCTCATGATATACATCTATACTCACTTTGCAGTCTCCAAAAATGGGTAGAGCAGGTGCAGAATGTTTCTGCGGACTCTTTACAGTTTTTTTTGTTTTTCCTTTTTCCCTTCACACATTGGTTTTAAGAATGTGTTTTACAACACTGGGTCAGTTTTCCTACCTGGGTACTGAACCCTGGCGTCACCAAAGCGCACACTGATATTTGTCTTTCACAGATTTTAGTCCATAAGTTACTTTGGCCATCATTAAGAAGAGATCTCATGGCAGAGAAGGCTTACCGCCCTTTATCCACAGACCTTCCTCAGTCATCTGGCTCCCTGCATCTCACACTCCATTCTTCGTTGATTCGCTTGTTCCTGTAGGGATTTAAGAACACAAGGAGTGATAGAAGTCACTGACGTGACAGGTGTCACCGAGGTATGGTCCGTATGCGTTGGTAAAAGACTCCTCAACTCTAGGCCCGTTCACTGCTTCTTGGTCAGCTGCATCTGTGCAGGGATCTCCATCCAATTCCATCAGCTCAGATCTAGACTTTCTCTTCAGCATACCTAGCTCATTTGACAACAGGAAAGATCTATATTCTTCATACACATTTTGACTCTTACCTACTACTGCTCCACCTATTTAGAGAGGCATTAATACGTCACATAGGAGGGGAGGGAGTGGTTCAAATTTAGACTACCTCATGTTGTGTAAACTGTAGCATATCCACTGCAGAATCGACCAGCATCTGATTCCATTTATAAAAACAAAAACTAAAAGAAATATGCATTAGATCATTCTTATAACAGACATATTTTATAGTAGTCCAATAAACATGACATAACTGTTGCAAAAGAAAGGCCAGCTTTAGAGCCTATCCGATATGTCTGCTGCGCCTTCTACTACTGGAAAAATATAATAGATATCATTTTCCCCCCTTTATTTTTTGTTTTTATGTACTACTGTGGCAAAATTTATAGTTTTAGAACAGCAGACAATATGATTAAACAACTAATAAATATAACTTCTACACTGCTCGGAATTTTGAAACCTTACAACACGGTTCGTATATATATTCTGTATCTACAAAAGAAAGGAAACTAATTAATAAAATATTGGCAGATTGTATGCAAAAATACAAAACAAAAACATAACCATAAAAAACAAAAAAAAAAAATTTGTATATTTTAAGAAATATAATTAATTTAATTATTTAGGTATTAGCAGGATACTATTGATAATCTCCTGTGAAATTTTAAACTCTAAGGGTTAAACAAAACCCACCCTACCAGCCGAGAAAAGCACGTATCAGTAAAAAGTGAAACACCCGCAGCCCTGCAAATCTGCTGAAACTATTTTTTTTCCTTTTCTCTACTTTGTCAGTTTGTTGGGGGGTTTTTTCAGGAGCTGACTTAGCCCCCCCTTTCCCTGTCACTCCCACGTCTCGCTGCAGACAGCAAGAGTCAGGGTGCTTGGTATCAGAACGGCTGGTGGGGAGAAACAGATACAAGAGGGGCCATGGGCAGAACTTTCATTATAGAAACATATAAAATATATTTTTGTACTGTGTTAGCCAGTAGAGATAAAACCACTACAGAAACCTATATTACAGAAGCTTTAATATTGATGGGGTGGAATGGAAAGCATCATTAGAACGGGTGGCTTGGGATCGGGATCACTGCAGCAAGGGGGCAAGCAGTCCGGGGCTCCCCTCTGTGTCATTAGGGAAGGTTGGGGCAGACTCGTGGGTGCAGCCTGGACTGTGGGCGGTATCTTGGGAAATCTCCTGGGGGTGATTTAAAAGATTTAAAGGGATACTGTGTACTCTGGGAAAAGGCACACCTGGATTGAGGTAGATCATTACTGGATCTACAGGGAGTTTACCCACAACATTAGGCCCTTTTGACCATAATAGTCCACATCAGATTCATCAGCACATGGCATAGAGAGCATCACAGTAGGGAATGCCCGTAAGGGGCAAGTCTCCTCACACCCTTCTGGGAAATATAATTTAGTCAGGGTGAGAGTAATACCTCCTTCTCCATCATAATTTATGGCGGCCTTTAATTAACAAATCAAACCAGCAACTCCCACTGAGGCAAAAATAGCAAAATATGGCTGGGAGTTATATCAGACACTTTATCAATGGAATTGGCTACAACAGTGTCAACTATAAATTTGAAAGAGGCCCCTGCAATACTTCTTATTTAATCTGACCATCACGGTATAAATTTATGGGCGGTTGGCTCTGGTTTTGGGGCTTTGGACAGGAGACTGGGATGGTGGGACACGGCATCCCCTCCGGACATGCCCGGGCTGACAACAACGCCAACAATTCCATCGCTGGCTCTACTGGTTTTGTTGATTAGGAGCTACCTAATCAAGTTTAGACCCTGTTGGGGCATGGGCTGTGGTGGGGGCTACACCGGCATGTTGAAGGGGGCATATTTGGGTGTGGGCTGTTCCTCGTCAGGTTCGGGTTAAGGCTCACTGTGTGTCCTAGAGGAAGGAGGGGGATCCAGGGGGAGGGGATTGGCGACTGGGGAGCGTGACGTCAGACTGGCCGGTAGGGGGGAGAGACTGCATTGCAGGTACAGGAGGGGTCAGGGGTATGGATAACAGCTCCTGAGTCTGTTCGGTTGTTCTCTGATGTAGAGGAGGCACATAGTAACCTCCTCCCGGAGTTAGAACAGGGAGGATTGGGGCAGGCTTATGGCAATGACTCAGATGTGGGCGGTGAGCTGTACAATTATTACAACCATCTCTCCAGTCTGTGTTTTGGTAGCCACACTGGTAACATGTGTAGCTGGCTGGATTGTATGGGGACAATTTCTCAATTAGTACTTCTGGATGGATAGAGGCAGGAGTAGGCAGTACAGAAAGAGTTAAGGGATTTTGGCTAATGGGTGGGACTGCAGCATCTGTGAATAACTCCGGGACTTATCCAGAATCAGGCTGTGAAATGGCAACAAAACAACCTTCCTGAGTGCCCCTAAAACCAACCTCAGACTTAGGTGACCTATAGTAAAACACAACATCCCCTTGCTCATCTTCATCGTTGACCTCAATATATCTTTCTGATAGCAATATCTGTGTTATTCTGTTAAACAATTCAGCATCAATTAACAATCTCATGTTACCTTCAGGCCTCTCAGCTTTCTGTCTGAACATTTTTGCTATCTTGGTGGTGTCCGGATTACACTAATTTATGACTATGCGGTGTGCGTTACAGCCCGGCCAGAACTTAAGGCCACACCTCTATACTAGCTGGCAACTCCTCAGCTATATAGTAATAAGGGTCCCTTGTCACGGAGGAGGGGTACAAAATCTATTCCCTCCGGACTTGGTCAGCCGCACCAATATTTTTTATTGTCCTAACTCACTATCTTCGGTCGCGTTAAAATTTTTCGTGTCACGGAGGAGGTCGTACAAGAATGCATATGCACATACAAACAAGTCCCGGCCTCCGGACTTGGTCAGCTGTACCAATTTTTAAACGTCCTAACTCGCAATCTTTGGTCATGGGACCCCCCCCCCCCGCATATTTAATTGCAGACCAGGTCAGTCTAACTAGCTATATCCGGCCACCACCGTCTTTCCTGCCCTAACAATTGTCCTCTGGATCCCGTGTGACACTCTCAATCCACACTTCAGGGCTGGGATCGTGCTACTGAGCCCCAACGGGCATCACCCCTGAGTCGCAATCAGGTACCTTTTAACACCGATAAGGACACACAGCCCGTCACTCCCTCCTCTCCAAAACCAACCCCAATGGTAGTGAATACACAGTATGTAACACTCACCTGTGGGATAGAGGTGATCAGCCTGTTTGGAGGAGAGGGAGATCTCAGTCCGCGACGTCCAAACCATCGGTATTTCCAGGTCGGCAATGCATCCGTGGAGGGGCTCCACGCTGGTGCGCCAAACTGTCAAGGGAGAAATTTGGGTAAGACTGCTAATAGAGTCTTTGTTTAGGCTATCCAGAGTCCGGTGCCGAATTAGCTGTATATCAGAGCTGATGTTAATGTATCAGACCATGATCACACAAGATGTTCTCTCTTTGAGCCAGCATCACCAACTTAACCCGTGTATTGGATAGATTCATTATACAGTATGCATCATTAACCTTGAAGCTAGAACAGGAACTTTAGGGAGTATTCAACTCCTTATTTTTTCCCAGCATGTTATGAAATACATCTCTTGTTCGTTATCCGTAGTTTTTACATAGAATGTATAAGACTTTTACTCATCATTATGAAAACGTCTATTGTTTGTACATCTGTTCACTTATCCTTGGTAACCCCTTCATGACTATACAGCTTAGAATCATATTATAGGTCTGTGCAATTGCTATATAGACACATAGATAATTATGCAACTACATCTACATTTTGATTATTTACATATACAGATATTCTTATTACGTTTGAACAAACAAGCTATAGCTCAGGCCACCTCCACACAACGACATTTATAATTACCTGCTTTCACATCCTGGTTAATAAGCCTTTCAGAAATTCCAACTACGCTGCTCAAAAAATTAAAGGGAACACTCAAATAACACATCCTAGATCTGAATGAATGAAATATTCTCATTGAATACTTTATTCTGTACAAAGTTGAATGTGCTGACAACAAAATCACACATAAATTATCAATGGAAATAAAATGTTTTAACCAATGGAGGCCTGGATTTGAAGACACACACAAAATGAAAGTGGAAACAAGTCAAAATGAAAATCAAAACAAGTTTAAATGAAAATAGAAACAAGTCAAAATGAGGCTCAGTATTGTGTGTGGCCTCCATGTGCCTGTCTGACCTCCATACAACGCCTGGGTATGCTCCTGATGAGGCGGCAGATGTTTTCCTGAGGGATCACCTCACAGACCTGGATTAAGGCATCAGTCAACTACTGGACAGTCTGGGTGCAATGTAGCATTGCTGTATGGAATGAAACATGATGTCCTAGATGTGATCGATTGGATTCAGGACTGGGGAATGGGTAGGCCAGTCCATAGCGTCAAAGCCTTCATCTTGCAGAAACTGCTGACACACTTGAGCATAATGAAGCCTAGCATTGTTATGCATCAAAAGGAACCCAGGGCTTACCGCACCTGCATATGGTCTCACAATGGGTCTGAGGATCTCATCCCAGTACCTAATGGCAGTTAGGGTACCTCTGGCTACCACATGGAGGGCTGTGTGGCCCTCCAAAGAAATGCCTCCTCATACCATTACTGTCCCACAGCCACACCAGTCATCCTGGAGGATGTTGCAGGTAGCAGAACATTCTCCAAGGCATCTCCAGACTCAGTCATGTCTGTCACATATGCTCAGTAAAACAAAACAATCACTGATCTCGGGGAGACCAGCCAGAGAAAACACTGCCGGCAGCCAGCGAGGGCGCTCAAGACAGTGAAATCCTAGGTACATTGCCCCCTGGGAAATATGCAAATCAAAAAGGTCCGTGGAGCCTCTGTGAACAGGCCTAACAGAGGCTCCACGGACCTTTTTGATTTACATATGCTCAGTGTGAACCTGCTCTCATCCATGAATAGCACAGGGTGCCAATGTTGAATCTGCCAAGCTGGGTGTTCTCTGGCAAATACCAATCGCCATGTACAGTGTTGGGCTGTTAGCATAACACCCACTTGTGGACGTCGGGCCCTCATATCACCCTTATGGAGTCTGTTTCTGACGGTTTAAGCAGACACATGGATATTAGTGGCCTGCTGGAGGTCAATTTACAGGGCTATGGCACTGCTCTTCCTGTTCCTCCTTGCACAAAGGAAGGAGAAGGTAGCGGTCTTTCTGCTGGGTTGTTACCCTCGTACATCTTCCTTCGTGTCTCCTGGTGTACTGGCCTGTCTCCTGGTATCTGCTCCATGCTCTGGACACTGTGCTGACAGACTCAGCTAAGCTTCTCGCTACAGCTCGCATTGATGTATCATCTTGGATGACGTGCACTACCTGAGCAACTTCAGTGGGTTGTAGACATTGCCTCATGCTACCTCTAAGGGTGAGAGCAATGACAAAATGCAGAAGTGACCAAAACAGCCAAAAGGATGAGAACAGAGAAATGGTTTGTGGTCACCACCTGCAGAACCACTCATTTATAGGGGGTGTCTTACTAATTGCCTATCTGTTCTACCTGTTTTTGTTCAATTTGCACAACAGCAGGAGAAATTGATTCACAATCAGGTTTGCTTCATAACTGGACAGGATGATTTTACAGAAGTGGGATTGATTTAGAGATAAATTGTGTTGTTCATGTGTTCCCTTTATTTTTTTGAGCAGTGTATATTACTCTGCTCAGCCACAGCATTAAAGTCACTTGTATTATATTGTCTAGTCTTGTGCCTCCAAGGCGGCTTTTACCCCTTGTTGCATGGACTTCACAAGAGCTCTGAAGGTGTGTGCCTATGGCATCTCAGCATGATAACACCTCTTTGGAGAATGCATGGTATATCTCAATAAAAGTAATCAAATCCTTTAAACTAGAAAAAAGTTTCTGCTTCTAACCAATTTCTTTATTTAAAAAAATACATGTTAATGATTCTTCATTAAAAGATGAAATTCTTCACAAATTTGTGAAAAAGACTATCTATTACACGCTGAGGTACATGCAGTGTGGGATTACGCCCTGATACTGGCCAGTGCCAGCGGCAGTACATTAGTACTTTCTTTGTAGGTAGATTTAGTATGCTCTGCAATCCCTTCCCTATTATGAAGGAAGTAGTCGCAATGTCTCCTATGTGATGTATACTCGTACACTAATCTCAGTGTCTCCTATATGATGTAAAGACAGCAGTCTCGGTGTCTACTATGTGATGTACACAGAAATCTTCGGTGAATTTTATGTGATGAATATTACAGAAATCTTGGGGTCTCCTATGTGATGTATACAGCAGTCTGTGTCTTCTACGTGTTGTATGCAGCAGTCTTAATGTATCCCATTTAATGTATACTGTAGGACTTCACACTGTACTGCCCATATATCAATACCCAGATGGCCCTTGGCAAAAAAAGAGTTCCCCACCCCTGCCCTAGAGCATCCCCATCCCCATGCCTCTATCTGATTGCCTTCTGAGTGCATCCTGGTGTTATGTCTTACCCAGGTAAGAGAAAAACATGCATCTAACCATCCATTATTATGAAAATGTAACTCATCCTTCCAGACCACTCTTCTTGCATTGCTTATTTTCCACTTCTGATACATGCCTGCTTGTGTACATGGTCAGCATGCAGATTTTGTCCAGTTTGTGAATATGTGGCACAATATGCAGCAAGTTTCAATGCTCTGTATTTTTGATACCTTTCTATCAGGTTAAGCAATAACTTTTTCTGTATTTTGTCCTATAGTAGCTCAGACCAGATTGGCAAGCCTTAGCTCCTTATTCACATCAAAGACCATAACCCAGTTCCTAGTTCACTGAATTTGCTTGTTCAGACTACTTTTGATAGGGACTAAGTACTGCATCCTGGAAATACCCCAAATGCCTTAATTTGGACAAAAAAATTGTTTAAAAGAACTGAGAGTCCTCAGTGGTTTATACCTTTTAATGGCTAACTGAAAAGATATTACCATCTTTTCCGTTAGCCATTAAAAGGTATCAACCACTGAGGACTCTCAGTTCTTTTAAACAATTTTTTTATCCCTACTGGCTAACACGGTACAAAGATATATTTAATTTGGACATGTTCTTACCTAGTTGACTAACCATCACAGTTTGACCAAGTCCTCCAGATTTTCGTGATGCTTTAACATGATATTTTGATGCAATTTTTGAAGGCATGGTAAGAAGTGCATCATCAGAGGATAGGAGTTACGTAAGAAAGAATCGCATCTTTTTTTTAAACCGTGTCATACGTTTTGGCTTTACAATGACACCAAAACAGCATGTGTGAATGCACACTTAAGGGGAACCTGTCACCAGATTTTTCCCTATGCAACTAAAACTACCACCTTCTGCAGCTCCTGGGCTGCATTCTATGAAGGTGTGCCTTGTATCTGGCCCCCTTTTCAGACCGCAAAAACAACTTTATAAATATTACCTTTTCGTATGTACATTTTTTAGTAGGGCCTAAAGGGCGGGCTCTCTTTTTCCTTCGTTCCCCCTTCCTGCCGCTGTACGCCGTCCCGTGTTGATTTGAATTGATGACGACGCCCCCGTCATCCTCCACGTTGTGCCGAAGTCTCGCGCATGTGCCGTTATCGTAGCCCACTATCGCGGGCCTGTGCACAAAACTATCCCTCTCGCGCATCCGGGATGTATTTGCTCAGGCACGAGATTATGGGCGGCGCTGTGCATGACCTCACCAGCATCATGCTAGTATCCACCCATAATCTCGTGTCTGAGCAAATACATCCCGGGTGCGTGCGAGGGATAGTTTGTGCACAGGCCCGCGATAGTGGCCTATGATATCGGCGCATGCGCGAGACTTCGGCACAGTGTGGAGGATGACGAGGGCGTCATCATCAATTCAAATCAACACAGGGGACGGCGTACAGCGGCAGGAGGGAGGAACGAAGGAGAAAGAGAGCCCGCCCTTTAGGCTCTACTAAAAAATTTACATACGAAAAGGTAATATTTATAAAGTTGTTTTTGTGGTCTGAAAAGGGGGCCAGATACAATGCACACCTTCATAGAATGCAGCCCAGGAGCTGCAGAAGGTGGTAGTTTTAGTTGCATAGGGAAAAAATCTGGTGACCAGTTCTGTACCGCCCCACACTCGGCTGCAGCTGAGCCGCTTGGATCCGGGCTCGTTGGTGGGTGGCTCGAGTGCCTCCAGACCCGGGGTCACTTCGCTCTGAAAGGGGATGCTGGCGCTTTTGGTGGGGGTTAGGTAGGTGCACGGCCGAAGCCACGCTTGAGTTCGTGACGCCACCCACGGGATGTGGTGAAGGTAGACACCACCGCTGCAGTTATGGGGCACCCGTGGGAGATGTTATGCAGCAAGTTATTAACCCCTCTGTGGGTAGGGATGGTGGCCCCGGGACCCATTGGGGGTAGCTGGGCGGTGCAGGGCGGTGCGCGGCCGGATGGCACTGTTGTACTCACTGTTATTGACACACACAAGTCTCTGGTAAACCAAGTTGATGGTGGTCGGTGCCCGTAGCCGGCTGCGTCTGCTCCCCCATCCGATTCGGTGGTCTTGGCCTTTCTTCTGCACCGTGTTGTGTACTTGGGCTGCCTGTGCTTCAGCGACGGGAGTCCGCTCCCCGACTTTGTGGATGCCGGGAGAGCCCTTTTGCCCGCAGACGCTGGCCCATGGGATCTCTCTGCCTGTGCGGTGGCTTTCTATCCCCCTTGTTGGGCTGTTGTCTTCAGTCGGGACTTGGGTGGGAAAGGACCTATAGTCCAGACTGCAATCAGTTAATTAACTCAGTCCAGTGGATTCTGGACCTCGTTTCAGGGTCTGAGTACCCCCCTGTGTGCTTCGGTTTCCGAGTCGGTTCCCCGGGTCGGTACCGGCGGGCCACTACCCTGTTCCTGTCCACCATGGTTCCACCGAGCCATCTTCCCGGCTCCTGCAGGCTAAGGCCACCGTTTGCCTCCTAGCCAAAGGTGCCCGGGCTCCAACCCCGGCACCTGTCAGACTCCTCTCTCCACTCACTGACTAACTGACTGACTGACGTGTTTCCTGCCTCAGGCCCTCCGAACTCCTCGGTGGGCGTGGCCAACCTCCTGGCTCCGCCCCCTTGTGTGTCCATCAAGCACTGAGAGAGGTGACTAGGATTTAATGGTTGGCTGATGACACCTTTTTGGGGGACAGGTGTAGTGCGGCGGTCTATCTGTGACTACCTGGCTAGTCCAGGGCGTCACAGTTCCCTTTAAACTTCTCAATTTTAACTGTTTATAACACCATAACCTCAAGAACTGACTGTTCACTTATTGCCTAATTTATCGCACCCCTTGCGACCCATAGTAAAAGGACTACCTTAAATTTTTAGTAATTTTAATGTTATGGCTTATCAGTGTATGTGTATCACTAGATGGCACTACTTTTTATTTTATTTTAGATAAATCCTACCCATTGCCAAGTGATCCTTATGGCCCCACTCATTAATAGATTCAAAATGATAGAAGAAGAATATATCACGTTGCAGAAAAAGTCTGTCAATGTGTATCTAGCAAAAAATAAAGCAATAAACTAACAAGAAAGTCACTGTTCTCTGAAACTAATAAGGAGGAGGCTGCCAAGTTCACCCACATATAGGTATAATTAGCTGTTTGTACATCAGATTTGTTGAATTTAATTGGTGATATGCATCAAGCAGCTTGGAAACTAAATCAACAGTGCATAGCAGGGCGCATACATATGGAGGTTGTAAATGTTGCTCAGCCTGATAAGTTTATTTTGCAAAAGTCTGGCTTCTGTTATTGTAATCACATAAATATTTAACCCTATTCATTCTATTTTGGTGCAAACGGTCAAGAAAAAAAAATCCAATTTCAAACTTAAAGGGGTCGTCCACTATTGACAACCCCTTCACAATCAACATATTCCTTCATGTAAAATAATAACGGCCTATACTTACCTCCGGTGTTAGTAGTGTTCCAGAAACGTCAACACCGGAGCTCAGGTAACAGTATGTCTGGTGAGTCCTGCAGCCAATCAGCCTTCACTTCACTCTCACTTTCTTTGGATGTAATTGAAATCTAGAAAATCTGAGAACAGCAGCAGCTCTCACTTCTTACAGGTGTCAGTTTCATCTGAAGGAAGTAAGACAAAACTGAAGCGACACATTAGCTGCGATCGCAATTCAAAAATGCAACATCTTGCACTTCCATCAAAGCGAATGGGATTTATAAAAATTTCATGCCCACTTTGCTTTTCACTCAGTGCATGCTGATTTGCGGTGCATTTCAATTCCGCAACATGTCAATGTCTCTTGTCGGTACACTGAGTATTATGTGCAGTGTCATAGAGAAATTATAAAATCCATAAATACATCTTCGGTCTCTAGACAGGGGACATATCCACCCCAACATTGAATACATTAGATTAATTAAAACAGGGGAAGTACAGAGAGAGAAAAGTTATATCTTCATTGAAGAAGAGCCTCCTAATATGGACAGGTAATTAAATCTGTTATATTTGCTGTAAGCAGATGAAAAGCCTGGGATTGGTATACCCAGAGCTTGACAAGCGTCAAATGTGTCACATCTGAAGTTATCTCAGCTGATTTTCAAAGTAACTAAGGAGACTTTTTGGGGACGGTGGTGAGTGATGACTATTAAGATTTGTATTGATCTAATGTGTATGGGATATACATTTTCAGCATCGTGATCCTGAGGGGAAGAACATGCATATTTTTATATAATTGTATGATCACTACATCAGCCCAAATTAATATTGGTTAGATGGATGATGCTATCCATGCTTTCTTTCCTCTCTTTAAAAAGGAAAAATCATGATAAGAAACATGACCACAATATCTTCCCCCTGGGACCTCCAGGAACAAAGATATCCTGAAAGTTGGGGATTTCATAATTTTTTAGCAACTGAAGCCACCTCCCATGACCAGCCCTATTTTGAGTCACCAGCGGGTAGGTATGTGGGTGTAACTTGTATTATAAAAAACAAATGCCAAATTATGATCCTTGCTCAATACCAGGAGGATACACTGCTGTGTAGACTTGACCCACTTTTCATTGGAGTTCTTCCCACTATTAATCTGAACCATTTTCGTGACACAGGTTTAGTAATTTTCTATTGTTATTCCTTTTTTAATTTATGCAATTATATATACTGTATTGTTTTGTCCCCCTTGTAATGTCGTTTGTATATTTTCTTAAACACTGCCTACTTTTCAGATTAAATTTATAAAATGTAATTACTTTGTTCCACTTTGTTTTTGCTCTTTTTTTTTTTTTTTTTAAAACACAAATTTTTATTAGACTTTCTAGAACCAGGGTACAGAAACAAAGAAAGGGAAAAGGGGGAAAACATAGATCAAAGCATCATTTTATCAAGAGGGAAGGCCTCTCATGGTTACCCTTTCCTCTCACTATCAACAAACCCCATTACCCTCATATTAAACCTGTGACCCTTACAATAGAACCCTTGAACAAAAGCCCACCTGCCCACCTCAGCTCTTTTCTGGTGCAACACCACCGAACCTCTCGCCGCTCTTCTAGCAAGGACATTCAAGCTAATTCCCTCCGACCAGCCTGTATCTTTAATTTGCCCAAGGTACTTCAGTAAGGTACCATTCTGTGTATATAAATGGGGAAACCACTTGCTTAATTTCCTCTTCCGCACATATCCATGTTATAAATGCCCTCCATTTTCCAAAGAATTTTTTTGTCTGTTTGTCCTTATCTCTCTCTGCTCCCAGCTTTTCCAATTCAAGCAAATTTTTTGTTCACTTTACCAATTCCTCTCGTGACGGTACTTCTTTCACTAACCATTTTTTTAATATTGCCCTCTTGCTCAACATCGTTATGCAGTGAAACAGAACAGGCAATCTCTCCTTCAATCCCCCCCTCCCTCTCCCTCCTCTTGCTGTCCATAATGAAATAGCCATAAAAGCAGTTCCAATTCCACCCTCATTTTCCAAATGTCCCAAATTAATTACTGGACCTGCTTCCAAAACCTTTGGATTTCATCACATTGCCACATCCCATGATACAAATTAGTCTTGTCTGCATTGCAATTTGGGCAGTGTTATAGTTTGTCCAGGTGTTTTCTATTAGGGATATTGAACCCATATATATCTCTATGCATTCATCGAAATTGAGTATCTCTCCAGCTTTCATTACTAACATATTTATTTAGTCCATCCACCCCTTCAGTATCTTCTCCTCACCCTCCTGATTTCCTATCTGTCGGGCCCAAGCTCCAAGCGTCGTACCCGGGAAATTAGGAATTAGCATCTCCTTCATGTCCCCATATGGGGTAGAAATATTGATCTCATTAAAGTCGTTCATTATCACTTCATCCATGTGGTTGCTCCCATATTCCTTTGTAATATACTGTAATTTGACCACTATCCCCTGCTTAACCTTCCCAAACTGAATGGTTTGAAACGACCCCAGTTCATATCTGTCTGTCAACTCGTCACTTGTTAACACCGTACTTCCGTTTCATGCTTTAGATCTAGTGTCCCTATCCCCTTTTCTCTCAACTCCTGGAAAAACTTGTTCTCAAGTCCTTGTGAAAAATCTGGATGGGCCTAAATGTTCAGAAATTTAGAGATTTGCCGTGCCAACCCAAACTTTTTCCTCACCGCCTTCCACGCCATCACTATATTCCTGCGCACCAATGATTGCTTTATTTTGTTCGGCAGGTTCAGGATGGATGTGTGCATAATGGCCCCTAAAACCCATGGCTTACAAAATTCTGACTCCAATTCCCAATCAGAATAAGGACTTGTCCTTTGGAACCAGTCTATTACATGTCTCATTACACATGCTAGATTATAACTCCTGAGATTGGGCAATTTAATCCCTCCTTTCTCCAAAGGTAATATCAATTTATTGGCCCCGATCCTTGGCCGGGCACCCTTCCAGAAAAAGCGAGAGGATGCCCTGGTCAGTCTGTTGACACCTGTGTGTCTCAAAAGCAACAAAATCGTTTGCAGTGGGTAATGCAGCCGCGAAAAACTTATCTTAATAATAAATAAATAATAAATCTTTATTTTTATATAGCACTAACATATTCCGCAGCGCTTTACATACATCAGGAACACTGTCCCCATTGGGGCTCACAATCTAAATTCCCTATCTGTATGTCTTTGGAGTGTGGGAGGAAACAGGAGAAAACCCACGCAAACACGGGGAGAACATACAAACTCCTTGCAGATGTTGTCCTTGGTGGGATTTGAACCCAGGACCCCAACACTGCAAGACTACAGTGCTAACCACTGAGCCACCGTGCCGCCCTTCCCAGCAGTATCAGCGGGAGATTGGTCCACGCCTTCAATTCCCGCTCTATTTTCTCGGTTAGTGGGGAATAATTGAGAGAATATATTGTTTCCGTACTTCTGCCTATCTGCACCCCCAAATATTTGGCCGATTTTGCTACTGGTATATCATAGAGATGATTTCGCACCTCCTGATTTCCCCCCTCTTACCCAAAAAACAGTACTTCGCATTTAGCTTTATTGAGCTTAAACCCCGCAAACTTCCCAAACATCTCTATCTGCTGGAGTACTCCCCTTAGTTGGTCGAGAGGTTGCTCATAAACAAGATAATGTTGTCCAAAAATAGTGCTGAGTGTATTTTTTTGTTTCGATTATCAATTCCATCAAACCAGCGGCCCTTATTTAAACATCTCGATAATGGCTCTATGGCCAAGTTAAACAGTAAGGGGGACATCGGGCACCCCTGTCTGGTCCCCTTCATTAGTGAGAAGGCCTTAGCTAGAGATCCTGGGGTGCAGACTCTCGCCTGTGGGTTGGCGTATGAGACCCTGTCGGATTCCCGAAAGGCCCCTCGTAGGCCAATATGATCTAGTACCACCTTCAGCCATGACCACCTGACATTGTCAAAAGCTTTTTCAGTCTCTAATGTGATCATAGCTGGAGCTCTCTTTATATCTTACCCCCCGCCACCTCTTTAATCGCATCAATCACCAGCATCACCTTCCTTTCGTCGACCCTTGGCGAGATTAGCCTGAAGCCTCCCTGCCTTATTCCCATACCTATGTAGGTTTACTTCCTGTTGTGACCTATACAGGTATTCTCTTTGCCCATACCTTAAAGATCTTTTTCACTGCTATCCAATGTTCCTTTGAGTTTTGTGACGGTCTTTCCACAAACTCCGTATATGCTTCCCTTACTTTCTGACTAGTTTCTTGAAATTTTTCATTAATCTGTCTTTTTGTTTTGGCCGTGTAGCTCATCACTTTGCTTCTCAGGACTACTTTAGCAGTCTCCCAATACAGTAGTGCATCTTTTGCGTGTTCTTCATTAGTAATGGTAAAGTCCACCTACCATTCCTTCAAGATTTTGTGAAAGTTGCTATCTCTCAAAAAAGTTGGAAAGTGCCAAATGTAATCCTACCCCATCTGTATTGTATCCCTCACTGTTACTGGAACTGTACTATGATCTGAAATCACCGTGTTTTTGTATTGCTATCTCAGCTATTCTCTGGGTCAAGGTGGAGCTCACCAATCTATGATTAATCCTCGACCACGTGTCATGAGGGTGTGAATAATGGGTGAATTTCCTTTCATGAGGGTGATGCATCCTCCAGCAGTCCTGTAACCTCGTGGCCTTCAGCATCGTCTGCAGCAACCCTGCTTTGCCCCCTCTTGATCCCCGCCACCCACAGTACTCTGTCTGTCTTCATCATGCGACAAAACTGTATTGAAGTCTCCTCCCACCACTTTGTTAGTAGCTACAGTACATCTGACAGTATTCTGTTTGTTATGAACTCAAAGTAAGGCTTCTGGTCCATATTAGGAGCGTAAATATTATGAACGCTTAGATTTACCTGAGGACTAGCTATAACCAAATGGGCATATCTCCCCTCCCCATCATTATCTTGAGCATCAACTGTGTGCACAAAATTCCGGTTAATCAAAATGAAGACCCCTGCTTTCCTAACTACGGAGGGGGACCCATAAACTCCTACCACCCACATCTTGTGCATGCGGAATCCCCGCCACCAAGTGTGTCTCCTGTAAGAGGGTGATATCCATCTTTAACCTCTTAAGATGTCTCAGAACCATATTGCGTTTATGTGGTGATCTTAACCCCTTCACATTCCAGGTTAACAGCTTAACCATGTTCCTGGAAAAATATGTTCAGTGGTTTTATCTGTGTTGCACCAAACCACCAATTCAAAAAACATTCACCCTCCCCACCCCAACTTTATACGGCAACCAGCCAATACAACATGACATGTAAAGTATATGACCTCCATTTTTTTCTGAGATGTCATATTACCTATGCCTATTACCATATCTTATAATTCCTGTCACACAAAATCTCTCTTTTGCATGGTTCAGTTGATGATGAGATAGCCTTTTAAATACACTGTTATACCCCTACTGAAGGAAAAGAAGAGAAGGTCTAGATACAATATAGGAGATAGGGAAGTGAAGAAAGAAAAAATAATTAAATTTTTCTTTTTTTTTCCTCCCTCCCCCATAGAGATCAACCTCCCTTGACCATCCTGTTTAGCCAGGTACACTTAGGGGTACTTTGCACGCTGCGACATCGCTAGCCGATGATAGCGATGCCGAGCGCGATAGTACCCGACCCCGTCGCACATGCGATATCTTGTGATAGCTGCCGTAGCGAACATTATCGCTACGGCAGCTTCACATGCACTTACCTGATCAGTGACGTCGCTGTGACTCTCGAAGAATCCCTCCTTCAAGGAGGCGGTGCGTTCGGCGTCACAGCGACGTCACCGCGACGTCACTAATTGGCCGGCCAATAGAAGCGGAGGGGCGGAGATGAGCGGGATGTAAACATCCCGCCCCCCTTCTTCCTTCCGCATTGCCGGTTGATGGAGGGCGCAGTTAAGGAGATGTTTGTCGCTCCTGCGGCTTCACACACAGCGATGTGTGGAGCTGCAGGAACGACAAACAACATCGTACCTGCGGACGCACCGACATTATGAAAATGAATGACGTGACACAGATCACCGATTTTAGACTGTTTCACGCTCATTCATCTTCTCTCCTAGGCTTTACACGTTGCGACATCGTTACCGGCGCCGGATGTACGTCACTTTCGATTTGACCCCGACGATATCGCTGTAGCGATGTCGCAATGTGCAAAGTACCCCTTAGAAGGAAGAAGGAAAAAATAAAGTTTGTTCACCAACGTCCATAAAGCTGTTCCACACCACCGCCTCCCTTGTTTGTCCATCTTCTTCAAGTGTTACCGTTTCTACCTCCTCTCCTTGCTGAAACGCTTGCTGTCCACTGCTGCTCCTTCGGGCTTGGTGGGTGAGTGACCGGTTGATCTTAGTCCAGATCATGGCTTGTCCCTCCAAACACTGGTGTCTGAGAGATCTTTTCGCCTTCCCAATCTGTAGAGTCTCTCCACCTCACTCTCTCCTCCCGTTTTACTCCAGACCCTCCATTCAAAAAGTAGTCCTCCGCCTCCTGGGAGTCCTGAAATGTCTGTAAAGACCCATCTTGAACTTTCTTCTTCAATATGGCAGGATACAATAGTTGGAATTTGACACCTTTTGCGGTAGAGAGCTGTGCAGACCTTACTAAACGCTTTCCTTTTCTGAGTCACCTCTACAGAGTAGTCCCCAAAAAGGAAGATCTTGTGTACTTTAAGTTTCAGAGGCTGTCTCCTATTTCTGAAGGCACAAAGGATTTCCTCCTTATATTTATATTCAAGGCATTTTATGATGACCTGTCGTGCTCTCTGTAGCTCCCCCGGCTTGGTTGTGGCCCCATCTCCCCTCCCCCCTCCGACTTTCTCATGGGGCCCACTCTGTGTGCTCTTTCCACTCGACATCTGTGGTTCAGGCCTAGTGCTTGGGGTAGATCCACCTCACATAGAAGATCCAGGCGCCTAGCGGTTATTGATTCCAGCAACCCCACCAACCTCACATTGCTTCTCCTGGACCTATTTTCAAGATCATCTTTTTTTCTCCTTCATTGCCTGGGCCGATACAGCTAGTCTTTGAGCCGACCCTCCATCCTGATTGCAGCATCCTCTGACACTCTCTGTTCCATCTCTGTCAGCCGGGTATCATGTTTCTCCACAGCCTCCTGTACGGATGACAAGGCCACTTTTACTGATGAGGTCAGTGCCTCTCTGATGCTCTGCTACTTTCTTGGCCAGCTGTGGGTAATCTATTTCCCCTCTCAGCACCTGCTGTGTCTCACCACCCTGTGCGCTCTGCTTAATGCGCTCACCCACTGTACGATGGTCTCCCGCTGTGTGCTGCTGCGCCTTCTCCCTCCTCTCCTCCTGCAGCGTGTCAGGGGCCATCTTGGATGTCATCTCTGGTCCCTTAGTTCTGTCTGTGTGGGCTTTACTCGGCATCCCTCCACTCCTCAGCAGGTACCGCTCCATACACTGCCGTCAGCAGCACTGTATCGCCCCCCCCCCTCCCCCGCCTGTCATTCCTAGGTGGTTTGTGCTCTCAGGAGTCAGTCCTTGGCTTGAGGGCAGTCTGGAGCTCCTTCCCCTGCTTCTTCACATCTCCGCGCCGGAAGTCTGTTCTTGCTCTATTAACTGCATCCCCGAAGCAAAATTCTAGCCTAAATGGGTGTCCAATCTGCCTGTAAATGATTGGTGGCAGCTAGTAGTTTTTCTGGCGTATTGTGGAGCTTGGAAGTGACCATAACGAATTGTGTGTGTGCGTATATATGTATATGCAGTATGTATGTATATATATATATAATATATATATATATATATATATATATATATCTCCTTCTCAATAAATTAGAATATCATCAAAAAGTTAATTTATTTTAGTAATACAAAAAGGAAAATGAATATATTATATAGAGTCATTACAAAAAGAGTGGTCTATTTCAAGTGTTTATTTTTGTTAATTTTGATGATTATGGCCTACAGGCAATGAAAACCGAAAAGTCATTATCTCTGAAAATTTAGAATAATTACCACAAAACAAAGTGTTCCTAAGCATTTAAAATGGTCCCTTAGTCTGGTTCAGTAGGCTGCACAATCATGGGGAAGACTGCTGACTTGACAGATGTCCAGAAGGCAGTCATTGACACACTCCACAAGGAGGGTAAGCCACAAAAGGTCATTGTTAAAGAAGCTGGCTGTTCAGAGTGCTGTATCCAATCATATTAATGGAAAATTGAATGAAAGGAAAAAGTGTGGTAGAAAAAGATACACAAGCAAGCGGGATAACCGCAGCCTTGCAAGGATTGTTATGAAAAGGCCATTAAAAAATTTGGGGGAGATTCTCCAGGAGTCGACTACTGGTGGATTCATTGCTTCAAGAGCCACCACACACAGACGTATCCAGGATCATAGGCTACAAGTGTTCCATTCCTTGTGTCAAGCCACTCATGACCAATAGACAACGCCAAAAGTGTCTTACCTGGGCCGAGGAGAAAAAAAAATTAATTGTTGCTCAGTGGGCCACGGTGTGTTGTTTTCAGATGAAAGTAAATTTTGCATTTCATTTGGAAATCAAGGTTCTAGAGTCTGGAGAAAGAGTGGACAGGCACACAATCCAAGTTAATTGAGGTCTAGTGTGAAGTTTCCACAATCAGTGATGGTTTTGGAAGCCATGTCATCTGCTGGTGTAGTTCCACTGTGTTTTATTAAGACCAAAGTCAGCACAGCCGTCTACCAGGACATTTTAGAGCACTTCATGCTTCCCTTTGTCGACAAGCTTTTTGGAGATGGAAATTTCATTTTCCAGCAGGACTTGACACCTGTCCTCACTGCCAAAAGTACCAATACCTAGTTTAATAATCACAGTATCACTGTGCTTGACTGGCCAGCAAACTCGGCCGACATAAACCCTATAGAGAATCTCTTTGGCCAAAAGGGGGCTATCAGAATAACTGCTGCCTTGTCCTCCTGCACTCAGAACTGCTGGAATAAGGGTAACGGGAGGGAAGGCATAAGCGAGGTTGAAGGCATCCACTGAATGAGGATGATCCTTTGGATCTAGTGAACAAAATCGGTGAACTTTCCTGTTCTTCCTGGTCGCAAAAAGATCTCCGGAACACCCCACATTTCCGTTATCTGCTTGAAAACTGACTGTTTTAGGGTCCATTCTCCTTGATGCAACCTACTGCAACTTAGAAAGTCAGCCATAGAGTTTTCTTTTCCTTTTATGTGCACTGCCGATAACGATTCCAGATGATTCTCCACCAGAGCAAAGATCCTGCTTGCTATATTCATTAGTGGCCTGGAACGAGTACCTCCCTGGCGGTTGAGATACACGACCGTTGCTTGGTTGTCCGACAAGACCTTGACGTGGCGACCCGTCAGTGATGGCAGGAAGTGTCTTAACGCTTTTTCTACCACTAGTAATTCCCTGGTATTTGAGGAACCATGAGCTTCTTCTCCAGACCATCTTCCTTGTATTAGATGATCGCGTAAGTGGGCCCCCCAACCATACAAACTTGCGTCGGTGGTTACTATCGCCGACTCCTGGATTATCCAAGGCACCCCTCTTCTTAAATTGATTGGATTCGTCCACCAACGAAGGGATTGCTTTGTGTAAGGGCTGAGAACAATGGGCCTGTCCAGGTGATCCCCCAGAGCTGACTGATGTTTCAAGATATCCCACTGGAGGATTCTGGTATGTGATTGAGCCCATCGGACTGCCGGGATGGCTGATGTTAATGAGCCTAGAAGGGACGTTGCACCTCTGAGAGAAATCTGATTGGTATGTTGTACTCGCTCTATCTGGGTTGGAGACCTTCCACTTTGGAATCTGGCAGACAGCACATCTGAGTGGCTGAGTCCCAGGTGAGTCCCAAAAAAACCTGAATCTTGGACGGGTTTAATCTGGACTTCTCTTGGTTTATTAACCAGACTTGGTCCGTCAGGGAAGACTGTACATCCTGTAGAAGGGCTGCGCAATGTTGAGCAGAGGTGCCAACAATCAGGAAGTCGTCCAGATAGGGTATAATAAGGACTTCTTTCTGCCGCAAGTAACTTAGCGGTTACTTCTGATATCGGCTTCGTGAAAATCCTCGGGCCGAAAGGGAGGGCTCTGTATTAGAAATGGCGGATCTGTCTGCCCATGTCTAGGGCTACTCTGAGGAACAACTGGAATAAACTGTGCATCGGGACACGATAGTATGCGTCGCGTAGGTCTACTACCGCCATGTGACAATGTGGATACAGATATTTTACTGTGGACCTTACCAACTCCATCTTGAAGCTGTCTATCCGAGGGAACTGGTTGAGAGCTGTCAGGTTCATTATAGTTCAATATGAAACGTCGGGCTTCTTCACCAGAAAGAGGCTGGAATAGAATCCTTCTACCTGGCCTTGTCTGGGAACCACTATCAAGACCTCTTTGGACAGAAGTTGTCGAATCTGTCTCCACGGCAAGTTGTTCCACTGGAGACCGTCTCAGAGGTGTAATGACGAACCTTGGAGGAGGAGAGTGGTGGAAGGAAAGCTTGAGGCCCAATCTTACCAGGCCGAGAGTGCATGGATTGGATGATATCTTTTCCTAGGATGGAAGGAAATAAGAGACTCTCCTTCCAACCTGAGGAAACAAGTCACTGGGATGATCTTTTCTGTTCCTTAGATGGTCCCTTGAACATGAACCTCTTCCCTGGCTTCTTCCTATCGGACCAACCACTTTGATCTCTGTGTGGTGCACCCAAGCGAACTTGTTTTTTCCGAAAGGACCGTCTGGAAGATGGACAGGACGGAAAAGGAAATCCTCTTCTTTTTTTATCACTAGCGTTCCCTAGGATATCATCCAAGACCAGCCCGAACAAATATTCTCCCTGACATGGGATGTCACAGAGTTTTGATTTCGCCTGCATGTTCTCAGCATTTTAACCAAAAGGCCCTTCTGGCCGCACTGGAGAGAGATCCCAATTTTGCCGCCAGTTTAGTGGAATCTGCTGAGGCGGCCGCTAGGAAGGCTGCTACCCCTCGCAACCAGGAAAGGAATGAAGCTATCTCCTCCCTTGGAGCCTTTGTCCTTAGCTGGTCTTCCAGCTCATTGATCCACACCGTAAGAGATCTAGCCATAGAGGTGGCTGCATTGGCAGGTCTCAGTCCTCCAACAGAAGCCTCCCAGGTATTCTTCAGGAAAATATCTGCCTTCTTTTCCAATGGGTCCTTTAATGATCCCATGTCCTCAAATGGTAAGGCAAATTCTCTAGATGCTTTGGCGACTGCCACATCTAGTTTAGGAGCATTATCCCAGGTGGAGCAAGTGGCATCCTCAAAGGGATATTTTCTCTTAAATGTGCCTGGAAGGGAACGTTTCTTATCCGGCCTCTTCTATTCCCTCGTAATCAAAGCCTGTACCCTATCTACAACAGGAAAGGTGCGCCGTTTCCTTTGCTCCATGACCCCAAACATCCAATACTGGAAAGATTTTTCTGGTTTCTTGTCTGGGACGGCCATAGTGGACCGTACTGCTTTTACTAGCTTCCTTGTGTTCTCAACTGGGAAGCACTAGCGACCTCCTGAGTCGCTATCTGAAGAGGAGGGTGAAGGCGAGACAGAAGAATCGCATTCCCCCTCCAACCTTTGAGTCTCTTCATAAGCAGCAGAGGAAGGCCTGGATCTTTCTGAGCTCAGTTTGTTTTTGGACAAGGATCTAAGGGAGTCCCTGACCTCTGCCCTAATTATGGACCTCAGATCAGAGGCAAATCTTGGGCTTTCTTCTGACCCTGTCTGCTGAATGCAGTCCCGGCACAGCCTTTATGTCCAGGAACTAGATAGTTCATTTTTACACAGAGCACACTCTCTATGGCTGATTTCAGACGTCCATTTTTAATCAGGTACCAGTCACATGCATGGTTATGGTCACACGTGTGTCATACGTGTGGTACACGTGTGGCACAAGTGTGACATTTGTGTTTGCATACGTGTGACAGGTATCGGAGAAAACACAGGTCTGTGAAATAAAAAGATTATCCATATTTACCTGCTTTCTTCAGCTCTGCTGCTTCCTGCTCCTGACTGCCGCTCATTATATTCATTGATTATTTACCGCACTCAGAACCTGGAAGCCGTCTCAGCGCTGAGGACAGCGCTGGGTACAGCACTCCCAAGGACAGCACCTCGGGGACAGGTGAGTATTCTGCAAGCACAGTGACATCCAGGAGGTCATCGGAGTTCCCAATGAACTCTGATGACATCCTGATGACACCTGCGCTACAGCTTCATGGGTTCATCAGAGTTCATTGGGAACTGTGATGAGTCCCCGATGCTGTCCCCGCGATGTTCCGGCTTCCAGGTTCTCACTACACACCCCCAACACAAACACACACACCCAGCACACACACACACACCCAGCTCACACACACACAAGTATACACTGAGCACATATACACACATATGTATACACACATAGCAGACACACATGGATACACCAAGCACATACACACACATAGCGCACATGCATGTATACACTGAACATACACACACACACACACTGCTGTATACTCACACAGCGATGCGGTTCCCGGCACTGAAGTCCCCGCCGCGATGCTCCTGCTTCCAGCTCTACAGGGCACTGAATATTCAGTGAGTATAATGAGCGGCGATAAGGAGCGGGAGGCAGCAGAGCTGGAGACAGCAGCGCTGGAGAGAGGTAAATATAGAAAATCTTTTTATTAAAAAGACCCGTGTTTTCTCCGGTACATGTCACACTGATGTCACACGGATCACATCAGTGTGCGATCTGTGTGACACCAATGCTGCCGTAGAAAAAACGGACATGCCTGTGTGTGTGCGTGCAGGGTCATGAGAGGTCACACGGTCCATGTGAAAACACAGCCCTGTGAGTACCAGCAAATAATAACATGGGTACGTGTGGCATCCATTTTAAAAACGGATTTCACACGTACCTAAAACATGGACGTCTGAAACCAGCCTAAGTCTGGTTTTTGATACACATTTCATAGGTTTGTCCCAAATCTAGAAGAAACAGAGACAAGACGACTTTAAAAAGGTGAACTTTCACGAAGATCACCCACCCTTCAGATGCAAAGAGGCGGTACCGGGTTAGGGGTGACGTCATCCGAATCTCCTCCCTTGGAGGATCTCTTGCTGTTGGGTCTACCAGATTTTGTCTCCGGCTGGCTGGATCGGCCATCACTTTTCCCGAAATGCTTTCCACCAGAGCCCATGGTACTGCTATCTCGACCATGCTGAGGTTTGCCTCTTTGTTGCCGCTTCTGACTGTCAGGACAATCCGGCTGATCAAACTGTGGCTGTGGTGATGGAGGAGGTGATGGTGATGGTGCTAGCTGTTGCTCATTCATTACTGGAGGGTACAGAGGCTGTATTACACCACCTCCCATGTAGTACCGGAAGCACCATCAGAGCATGCAGCTGCAAGAACACGCCACCCGACCGGGTAAGCGAACCTGCACCGCCGCCCCCGCTCCAAGCCTCACTTCCCCTTGGGACTTCTCACAGCCCCAGTGGACTCATCCGCACAGGGATCCTCGCTGCCCTGATCCCAGCCCCCGTGGCCTTGTTGTGGCGTTACTGGAGGGGGGTGATTCTGCACGTAGTCACTAACCCCGTGGGTCTGCTGTGGCATTTTCTACAGCATCTCAGCCAGCTGCAGCAGGACCCGTGCCTCTGCCAATACTGGCCGGCCACAGCTGGAATTTCAGTCTTTGGCCCCAAGGACCATCCTGAATCCCGCCAATTCCTGGAGGCTCGATGTTTAAGGAAAGGAAACCAACTGATGCGGGTAGAGGTACCGCCCCTTTTTATCCTGGAGGTTTCCTGTCCATGAAGGGCGGATCCCCTCTCTCGTGGTGCTGTTATTGGTGCTAGAAAAAGCTTGTTTTTGTATATCAAGACCTTGAGAAACATCAAATGTGTCACATCTGAAGTTCTAAATTTCAAAGGAATCAACCAGATTTCTTGGAATCAGTGGTCAGAGATGAATATTGAGGTTTGTATACAGCCAAAATTTATGGGATATCAATTTTCAACATTGTGATCTTGAGGGGAAGAACATGCATATTTTATATAATTGTGCGATCAACGCATCAGCCCCAAATTAATTTCAGTTAGATGGATGATGCTATCCATGCCATGTGTCATCGCTATAGAAAGGGGAGCTCTTTAAACCACATCCCCGAAGCCATGCACTACCTTTAATGGGTGTATAATCTGCCTTTAAACAATTGGTGGTGGCATCTAGCAGTATTTCTTGGGTGATTGTGGAGCTTGCCAGTGAGAGTGCAGTGGTATATGCATATATATTCCATCCGTTGGAATCTGTTGTGTATTTACTAACCAAACGGACACTGTGAGTTCCCCAATAAGTGGCCTAGTAGTGAAAGTAGCCATTGCCTCATCCAGGAACCATCGGTCTATTGCGTATTATCCAGACAATTGGAGTTAGGAGTGGTGTTCTTGATAATTGATTGTTAATTACCCTGCTATTCACACTTTACTTGATTGGGTATCTGCTCCTGCTAAATCTCTATGGTGTTCTTGACATGCAAATTTTCCACATAGAATTTCATTAGATGCAGAAAATCTGCAGGTAAAAAAAAACCGAACCATGCATTTTTAGTGCATTTCCACTGTGAAAACGTATAAAAAATGCATGTAATCCCCATTTAGGTATATCAATGAAGTTTTGGCAAAACCAAATACCCGGAAGTATGAAAATGCATATAAAAAGCACATGTACCCTAATTTACATAATAGATGCAGAAATGGTGCAGATATTCTTCAACATCAAAAACTCACCAAAATCCTATAGTGGGAATCTAGCCTTAAGGCCGCTTTACATGCAGTGACATCGCTAGCGATGTCGCACGTGAAAGCACCTGCCCCCATCGTTTGTGCGTCACGGGCAAATCGCTGCCTGTGGCGCACAATATCTTTAGTCCCCGTCACACATAGTTACCTGCCTAGCGACGTTGCTGTGGCCAGCGAACAACCTCTTTGTTAAGGGGGAGTGTTATAATCCGGAGCCATGGAAGACCACCACAAATCATTGACAAAAGGTGACAAGAGCATTGGCAACTAATCTGGCCGCCATCCCCTTACTAACCATCACAACTAGAAGTAGCCGAGGGGTGAACTAACATCCTGTGCACCGCGAACCCAGCCGGAGAACTAACTATCCTGAAGGTAGAAAAGATGAATAACTCTCTGCCTCAGAAAATAGACAAGAATAGCAAGCCCCCCACATTAAAAGACTGCGGTGATATAGGAAAAACAAAATACAGAGAGAGATGACAGGATTAGCAAAAGGTGAGGCCCCCGCTGACTAAAATAGGAAAGGACAGGAAAGGGACTGATGGTGGCCAGAGAAAAACCTGCAAAATACCAACTTCCTGATAGTACAAAAAGGCTCTCAGATCGCACGATCTGAACTCCGTCCTATACCAGGTGCCCTTGTCATACCAATGAACAGAAAACAAGAATCATAACAAATTCAACAAGCCACAAACACATGGACAAAAAGGAGAACTGCAGGGAGTTCCCCAACAAACCACTGAGGGGGAAAAGTCCCTGCATGCAAATAAACTGAAAACAACCACAGCAAAAGACAAACCCAGATAAGCAAAAGAACCAGACAATAAATAAAGAGCAAGCACTTATCTGGGATAGATGTGGTGTAGAGCAGGATGAAGCAGGCTGGAGATACAAAGAACAACTGACATCCGGCAACAGCCTGCAATCAGACCAGGATATAAATAAGCAGAGAGTTAGCAAAGGAAACACCCATTGCACAACACACCTGGTCCAAGTCCAAACCATTCCTGGCCACCAGAGGGAGCCTCCCAGCAGCCAAAACATAACTAACATTCACAACAGGGGAGGTTCGTGTGCCGTCACAGCGACGTCACACAGCGGCCGACCAATAGAAGCATAGGGGCGGAGACCAGCCTCATTAACGACACGCCCACCTCATTGCCGTAGGATGCAGGTAAGCTGATGTTCATCGTTCCTGGGGTGTCACACGTAGCGATGTGTGCTGCCTCAGGAACGACTAACAACCTACGTCCACAACAACCAACGATATTTTGAAAATAAACGACGTGTCAATGATCAACGATTATGTGAGTATTTTTGATCGTTAACACTCGCTCGGAGCTGTTACATGCCACAACATCGCTAACGACGCCAGATGTTCGTCACGAATTCCGTGACGCCTACGACTTATCGTTAGCGATATCATTGTGTGTAAATGAGCCTTTAGGGTTATCTTTTTACTATTGCAGTGAGACCAAATGGTATAGCTAGATGTGGCCAAAATAACGCCGAAGCCATAAACTGCTGATTTTCGGTGACTGTTTAACAACCAAATTACTTGATTTTGTTGAGGGAACATATTTTCGTCCTACAAAACCACGCCATCAGATTCAGTTGCCACACAATTGTTTCTTTTTTTGGGAGGTTATAAACAGCCAACCTACAAAGAACTACAACGCTTTTACATAGAAAATATCTTTATTGAGAAAATATGTATATAAAACAAGATAAAAATGCACAGCAATACAATGACATGAGGATAGGAGACAGCTTTTTCTCTGATTGAAATCACATGGTGGCCAGCAATAATAAATATATGTCTCCTAGTCAGATGAAGTGTAAACAAAATACCCTCTGAAAATTACTTTCAGGAATTTATATCAAAAGTTCATCCGACTAAATAAAATTGAATGCTTTGGCCAAACATACAATGAAAAAGTCTCAAAAGCTGAACCCAAAGTCTGTACACCCTGTACAGCAAATGGATGGCAAGAAGAAATCAGGACAGTATGTCCATAGCAAGAGTGACAGATGTGACACTGCACTGACTGTAAAAATGCATGAACATTTAGTAGTGTGATGGGGAATGTCAGGAATCAAAGTCATTTATAAATAGGTAATGCCATAACCAAATGAATGGAATATGGAGTAGTAATAACAAGGAATAAGAGTCCTGACATGCTGCAACACACAAAGTAGATAATCACATGCAAGTGTACAAAAACATCTAGAGTAATCACATACTGTATCTTACCATGGGACACCCTGACGCGTTTCGCCAATGCTTTATCCAAGGGCGCTTATGACAAATGTAAGGTTACAGAGGTTTTTATATCATTGGTAATTCACACCATCCCATAATTGCTAGAAAGGTTGAACCAATACACTCATAGAGATCACTAAATGATCAACCGCATTGGTGGTTTCAAAAAAATGCACAATGTTATTAGCATAATTACTTACTTCATCAAGTCGCAAATCAATTGCACAGATGGGGATTCCCATTTCTCGTATGTGGGGTAACTAGGATAATCCTCCCCTTTGTGACCTCTCTAAACAGTTCCGCTGGCCGGCACTGCCACATAAAGTGATGCATAGGGAAACCGGAAAACCGGAAGTGAAGAATCGTGATGCGGTCCATCAGGGATATCCCTCCCCAAAGCACACAAAGAAACGTTCCGCTAACCGGAAACGCTGTATATGTTTGTTACACATTTGTGGGCGCAGTGGATCGCAAATGCGTTCCACATATGCGGAAGTGATTACACATTATCCAAATGTAAGTATTTTTCGTTCTCATATGAAAAATAGAACTATAGAACCACCAATGCGATTTAAAAGATCATAAAGAGACATATATTTTACACAATGTCCATAAAAATAAAAGAATATATGTATATATGTACAAAAAGCTAAATTTGATAAAAACAAGGTTATACATTTTACAGTATAAGCAGGGTTATACATTTTCAATGTAAACAATAAATACAAAATCCTTTGTGCTTATTAAAAAATCCTTAGTGCTCATGAAAACATATAAGTATGTCCTGAGAGTGGAGTAAGACAATGCACACATGCACACGCACATTAGTGCATGAACATGTGTGCAGAGTCCACCCCAATCCCATGAAGAAGCATATATATGTGTATATATATATATATATATATATATATATATATATATATATATATATATATATATATTACACTACTATGTGCATAATTAAAATAGGTATATACAATGTCACTTATACTATAAAATACTATACACATATGCAACAACCAACTCCGAACTCACTTGGTGAAAAAATATATTAGGATAATCAAAGGAACGTTTTGATTAACTAAAAGTGCATAAAGTGTGCAGTGCGAGTGAAAAACACACGTGACAAATACAAAACATTTTTTATAAAAAATATATAAATATAATTTATTAACACAATATAGTGTTTATATAAAAGGATTTTTATTTATAAGAGTGTAGACTATTGAAAAGAGTCCCCGCAGAATATCCTTAATTTCTCAGGGCAGAGGAATAAGACATCTCCATTTACAATACTCAAAAAGGCTCAACCTAAAAGGATAAAAATAATAAAAAATGATTAAAAAAGTAAAAACAAGTGTACAAAGAACTAACTCCAGTAGGAAGAGCTAATAAGAGGAACTAAGAACCTTAATCACAAGAAGGGTACATAACTGATGTTCTCATTTAACCCATGGGGTTCTAGGGTATTCAAAGTAAAAATCCATCGTGATTCTTTTTGGGCTAGAGCTTTTTTCCATTTTTCCCCTCTTTGACTTACCATAACTCTGTCAATTGCACGTATCCGTAGTAAAGAGGGATTATACTGGTGGAATTGCCTGAAATGGCGAGGAATGGTTGTCAATCTGGATACATCCTCTTCATCCTTTGCTGCAGAAATGGCTAGAACATGCTCCCTTGCTCTTCTCCTAAATTGCCTGGTCTTAAGGCCAACATACCTAAGGTTACAGGGACAAGAAGCCAAGTAGATCACCCACTTTGTACTGCAGCTGAGGGCATGTGTAATTTTAAATTCCCTCTTGTTGTCCGAGCTAAAGAAATTTTTTACTCTTTCGACATTGGGACATGCCACACAGTCACCACATGTTTTACAACCCCATGGAATCTTTGAGGAGTCCAAAAAAGTTTGGCCTACCTGACCTCTGTGGTGACTGTGTACAAAAAGGTCCTTGAGGCTCTTAGATCTCCGAAAAGTGATGTTCGGATCTGGTGGTACATAGTGCCTGAAGATGTTGTCAAGTTTTAGAATCCCCCAATGTTTCTTTAGGATTGCACTTACCTCCTCAGAATGCGAATTGAACGTAGAGATGAATTTCACGATATCCTCATGGGGTTTAGTTCTCTTGACATTATTGAGGAGGGTCCTCCGTTCTGTATGTTGCGCCACTTGATATCCACAATTAACATCTCTAGGATGATATCCTCTGGCTAAAAATCTTCTGGTAAGATCAGCGGCTTGTTTCTCAAAGGATAAGCTATCCGAACAGATCCTCTTAATTCGTAAGAATTGACCTTTGGGAATATTTTTGATGACCTGTTTAGGATGAGCAGACTTCGCATGCAATACAGAATTCACTGCGGTGGTTTTTCTGAAGAGATCCGAATGTGTTGCACCATTAGCATCAACATTAAATTTCACATCCAAGAAATCGATAAAAGAAGTTCCGACATTATGGGTGAGTTTCAAATTAATGTCATTTTGATTGATAGATGTCATAAATAATTCCAACTCTTCTTTGTTACCCTGCCATACCTAAATGACATCATCAATATATCTTGACCACATATGTATCTTATCAGAGAGAGGAAGGGGGTCTGTCACAAAGATGTTCCTCTCCCACAGCCCCAGGAAAAGGTTAGCATATGAGGGAGCACAAGACGCCCCCATTGCTGTGCCCTGGAGCTGTAGGTAGAGGACATCCTTGAAAAAAAAAACATTATGCTCCAGAATAAATTCCAGAAGTTGTAGAAGTAACTTAACAAGACCCCTCTCCAAATTGAATGAGTCAAGAAAGAAACTCACCGCAGAAAGACCGTCCTGATGTCGTATGGACGTATATAACGATTCTACGTCGGCTGTGACAAGTAACATGTCTTGTTCCAAGTGCAAGTCTTCCATTTTTCTTAATATGTCATTTGTATCCCTGATGAAAGAAGGCAGGGTTTCAACCAAAGGTTGCAGGTAATGGTCCAAAAATTTACAAATACATTTACAAATATTGCCATTACCTGAAAATGTAATGGTGCAATACATTCGGATGTCTTCAGAAAAACCACCGCAGTGAATTCTGTATTGCATGCGAAGTCTGCTCATCCTAAACATGTCATCAAAATCATTCCCAAAGGTTAATTCTTACGAATTAAGAGGATCTGTTCGGATAGCTTATCCTTTGAGAAACAAGCCGCTGATCTTACCAGAAGATTTTTAGCCAGAGGATATCATCTTAGAGATGTTAATCGTGGATACCAAGTGGCGAAACATACAGAACGGAGGACCCTCCTCAATAATGTCAAGAGAACTAAACCACATGAGGATATCATGAGATTCATCTCTATGTTCAATTCGCATTCTGAGGAGGTACGTGCAATCCTAAAAAAACACTGGGGGATTCTAAAACTTGACAACATCATGAGGCACTATGTACCACCAGATCCGAACATCACTTTTCGGAGAGCTAAGAGCCTCAAGGACCTTCTTGTACACAGTCACCACAAAGGTCAGGTAGGCCAAACTTTTTTGGACTCCTCAAAGATTCCATGGGGTTGTAAACCATGTGGTGACTGTGTGGCATGTCCCAATGTCGAAAGAGTAAAAAATTTCTTTAGCTCGGACGACAAGAGGGAATTTAAAATTACACATGCCCTCAGCTGCAGTACAAAGGGGGTGATCTACTTGGCTTCTTGTCCCTGTAACATTAATTACGTTGGCCTTACGACCAGGCAATTTAGGAGAAGAGCAAGGGAGCATGTTCTAGCCATTTCTGCAGCAAAGGATGAAGAGGATGTATCCAGATTGACAACCATTCCTCGCCATTTCAGGCAATTCCACCAGTGTAATCCCTCTTTACTACGGATACGTGCAATTGACAGAGTTATGGTAAGTCAAAGAGGGGGGAAATGGAAAAAAGCTCTAGCCCAAAAAGAATCACAATGGATTTTTACTTTGAATACCCTAGTACCCCATGGGTTACATGAGAACATCAGTTATGTACTCTTCTTGTGATTAAGGTTCTTAGTTCTTAGTTATTAGCTCTTCCTACTGGAGTTAGTTCTTTGTACACTTGTTTTTACTTTTTTAATCATTTTTTTATTATTTTTATCCTTTTAGGTTGAGCCTTTTTGAGTATTGTGTTTGTTTTAATGTTTTATTTATTGAAACAATTGGTAAAGTACAAAGTCAACAGATAACACGATCAGATCTAGTATCATTGCAGTTAAACTCATTGCTATTAGTTCTCCCCACTTTCTCGGAACTTTAAATGCGAGATCAAAACTAAACCGAGTAATAAAAATTTTCAATTTGATAGTGGGTAAGATCGAAGCTAGAACATTAATCTGTTTTCCGGATTATTATGAAACTATTTATTTTTTTTTTTATATATATATATATATATATATATATATATATATATATATATATATATATATATATATATATATTAAACACAATAAGAACTGTAAGTTAGGGAAGATAACTGAAATCCAAGAGAGCAAAATTTTATCTCAAGAAATTCAGTTTGAGGAAGAAAGTTAGTGGGTTCAGGAGATTGAGAGAAAGAAGAGGATGATGGAAGAGGGAGGAGAGAAGAAAAAGAAAAAAAAAAAAAAGGGGGATTGGTCCAGAGTCCATTCATCAGTGCCAAGAGTAACCAGTGCTCTACCGATGGTACGTCCACCTCCCTGGTGGAGGAATCTGGCTTAAGAGCTTCTATTCTGTCTCATTTTGCTGGGCTACTTCACCAGCCTCCCTCTGCGCTGTGGCTGCTAGGAAATAGGGTTTAACCCTATAGGTTTGCCAAGCATTCCAGACTTGGATGAAAGAGAGCATATTTTGATGTGAAAGGGCTGAAAGTTCCTCAGCATAGTACAGTTGATCTATTTTCAGCAGAAGTTGCGTGAGAGTGGGTATCTTTGTCGAGCGCCACATTTGGGCAATAAGAAGTTTACAGGCTGAACCCACAAATGACACCAGTTGAGTTAGACTTATCTTTGGGCCACATTGGGAAATTCAAGAGCATTTGCCTCGGGTCTAGACTCACTACTTTGCCTGTGAGGTCAGACAAAAGTTGTGATGCTATCTTCCAGAAGGGCTGGAAAGTCGGACATGTCCACCACACATGGAGATATGTTCCTTTATTCCTCTCGCATCTCCAGCATTGATCCGAGGAGGAGGAGCGCCATGAATTATATGAGGTGGGGACAATGTACCATCTCGTAATCACTTTGAATGAATTCTCTTGGACCCTTACACAACATGACGGCCCATGGGAGGCACTATAGATTTGTTTCGTTTGTACATCTGTGAATGTAATGTTCAAATCCCTTTCCCATCTCATTAGATATGCTCTCTTCATCACCAGTTTTTTGTGAGCAGGGTATTGTATAGATGAGATAGTATTTTTTGGGGGGTCTTTGTTTGCTTGCAGAATGATTCAAAAGTTGTTTTGGGTCTGTCAAGACAGGATTGTATCAGTAGTGGTTGGATCACCTGTTTTATTTTCATGTAGTGGAGAAATGTAAGTTTAGCTAAGGGGGGAGTCTTACACATATCCTGTTTGGAGACCAGAGAACCGTCTACCAAAAGATCAGTCACCGGGACTTTTGCATTGCTTAACTGAGTGGATTTTGTGGAGTTAACTAGGTTTATACTGGCATCTAGGATATCAGATATTTGGGTGAGAGGGGAGATAGGGGGGCCAGTGTCTCACTATTTTTTTCCCAGTTTTTCAAAAGTCTTTTTGAGTATTGTGAATGGAGATGTCTTATTCCTCTGCCCTGAGAAATTATGGATATTCTGCGGGAACTCTTTTCAATAGTCTACACTCTTATAAATAAAAATCCTTTTATATAAACACTATATTGTGTTAATAACTTATGTTTATATATTTTTTATAAAAAAAGTTTTGTATTTGTCACGTGTGTTTTTCACTCGCACTGCGCACTTTATGCACTTTTAGTTAATCAAAACGTTTCTTTGATTATCCTAATATATTTTTTCACCAAGTGATTTCCGAGTTGGTTGTTGCATATGTGTATGCGCATTTAATGTGCGTGTACATATGTGTACCTCTCTACTCTGTTCCTCTTTATAGTATAAGTGACATTGTATATACTTATTTTAATTATTCACATAGTAGTGTAGTATATATATATATATATGTATATATATATGTATATATATATATGTGTATATATATATATATATATATAAATATATATATATATATATAAATATATATATATATATATATATATATATATATATATATATGCTTCTTCATGGGATTGGTGAGGACTCTGCACACATGTTCATGCACTAATGTGCATGTGTGCATTCTCTTACTCCACTCTCAGAACATACTTATATGTTTTCATGAGCACTAAGGATTTTTTAATAAGCACAAAGGATTTTGTATTTATTGTTTACATTGAAAAATGTATAACCTTGCTTATACTGTAAAATGCATAACCTTGTTTTTATCAAATTTTGCTTTTTGTACTTATATATACATATATTCTTCTATTTTTATGGGCATTGTGTAATATATATGTCTCTTTATGATCTTTTAAATCGCATTGGTGGTTCTATAGTTCTATTTTTCATATGAGAACGAAAAATACTTACATTTGGATAATGTGTAATCACTTCCGCATATGTGGAACGCATTTGCGTTCCACTGCGCTCACAAATGTGTAACAAACATATACAGCGTTTCCGGTTAGCGGAATGTTTCTTTGTGTGCTTTGGGGAGGGATATCCCTGATGGACAGCATCACGATTCTTCACTTCCGGTTTTCCGGTTTCCCTATGCATCACTTTATGTGGCAGTTCCGGCCAGCGGAACTGTTTAGAGAGGTCACAAAGGGGAGGATTATCCTAGTTACCCCACATACGAGAAATGGGAATCCTCATCTGTGCAATTGATTTGCGACTTGATGAAGTAAGTAATTATGCTAATAACATTGTGCATTTTTTCAAACCACCAATGCGGTTGATCATTCAGTGATCCCTATGAGTGTATTGGCTCAACCTTTCTAGCAATTATGGGTTATATGGGTTATGATATAAAAATCTCTGTAACCTTACATTTGTCATAAGCGCCCTTGGATAAAGCATTGGCGAAACGCGTCAGGGTGTCCCATGGTAAGACACAGTATGTGATTACTCTAGATGTTTTTGTACACTTGCATGTGACTATCTACTTTGTGTGTTGCGGCATGTCAGGACTCTTATTCCTTGTTATTACTACTCCATATTCCATTCATTTGGTTATGGCATTACCTATTTATAAATGACTTTGATTCCTGACATTCCCCATCATACTACTAAATGTTCATGCATTTTTAGTCAGTGCAGTGTCACATCTGTCACTCTTGCTATTGACATACTGTCCTGATTTCTTCTTGCCATCCATTTTCTGTACAGGGTGTACAGACTTTGGGTTCAGCTTTTGAGACTTTTTCTTTGTATGTTTGGCCAAAGCATTCAATTTTATTCAGTTGGATGAACTTTTGAAATAAATTCCTGAAAGTAATTTTCAGAGGGTATTTTGTTTACACTTCATCTGACTAGGAGACATATATTTATTATTGCTGGCCACCATGTGATTTCAATCAGAGAAAAAGCTGTCTCCTATCCTCATGTCATTGTATTGCTGTGCATTCTTATCTTGTTTTATATACATATTTTTCTCAATAAAGATATTTTCTATGTAAAAGCGTTGTAGTTCTTTGTAGGTTCTATGGTTTACTGTGACCTACATGAGGTTGTGTGATCACAGTGGCTTTTTTTTTTTTTGAGTAGTGATCAAACTCGTAGGTTAAACAGCCTTTCACCAACAAAAATCAACATATAACTTGTTAACAATCACCACGCAGCAGTGGTTAATAGCAGCTGCATTTTTTTTTTTTGCCTGCGACCTGACTGCTCCTCTATGGCCTTACCCTTAATCAGGATGTATTTTTTTTCTCTATTTAACTTCCTTCTTATACTTACATACTAAATATCTTCTCATTGTTTTTGACAGGAAGGCCATTTACGAGGGCGTTTTCTTGGAAATACAGAATCAAAACTAAACTTCTAAAGATCTGTTATGTCTGTATCACAGATTTTGAGTGCTGCTGCAAAATCTGATAAAAAAAAAAATAAAATCCTTAAATCTGAAAGCACTAAAGTGTTTCCTATGACTGTTGGTTGTTTTTAAGGAGGGCAACATTTTAAACAAATATACCAAGAGTAGAATTTATAAAACATAAAAGATGCAAACTGTGACATACTGAGGATTTTACACTTGATTCCAAGCCGTAATAGGGCTCCCATTTGAGTGTATGAGGACACTACTGCACTTCCATATACCTCGGATACTATATAAAACAATAGTTAAAATTCCAGCATGATTAATCAGTGAGTCTCCACAAAGAGGCAGTATGGCTTCGTGTTAGCACATGTTCAAACTATCACTGCAAGAGATGGGATTGTTTTCTTTTATTAAAGTAAAATGTTAAAACTGTAAATTAGGCCTTGGCACGTTAAGGGTTGGCACACACGACGAATAATACGGAGCGAGTGGAATGCGATAAAAAAAAAAATCACATTCCACTCGGACCAATATTAATGTATGGGCCCGCTCCCCTGAGCGATTGTTTTCTCAACCCTAATCGGACCGAGAAAACAGTCGCAGCATGCTGCTAGTGGAATGCGATCTTGTTCCACTTGCACCCATTCAGGTCTATGGGGCGAGAGAAACATCGCATTGCTTTCGCGTTACACAGGTGTAACGCGAGTGCAGTGCGATTCTCGCATCAGCTGGCAACAGATGAGATAGGAAGATAAATCCCTCCCTCTCCTCCGCAGCGCCGGCCCTCCTCTCCGCAACTGTGGTCTGATCGTACGTTTGGACCACAGTCGCATGACCATAGCATGACACTCGGCTCCTACTGTGCTGCGAGCGTTTGCCGAGTGTCATACGAGCACTCGCAGTAATTCCCGTGTGGCCTCAGCCTAAGGCCCGTTTCACACGTCAGTGAAAAACACAGACGTTTTTCACTGGCGTGTAAAACACGCACATGTCCCTGCGTGTGCCGAAAATCACGGCACACGTGGGTTGTCTAAGTGCAATCCGGGCTCCGTTCTCCGTGGCCCGTGATTGCACTTAGAGATTCACTCACCTGCGCCCGCTCCCGCTGTCCGTGGTGCTGAATCCTCCCGCGACGCAGCATCCGGCCGGCGATGACCCCTGCAGGAGCTGCTTCCGGGTCGGCTGTGTCGCGCATAATGAATATGCGCGACAGTAATCAGCCGGCACAGAAGGAGCAGGGAGAACGGGCTGCAGAGGACATCGCTGGACGCCGGGTGAGTTAAAATGTTTATTATTTTAAAAGCACGTTTTTTTCTGGCACGTGTTTCACGGACCACACCACTGCGTGGTCCGTGGAACATCAGTGATGCCAGAAAAAAATGGACATGTCTCCGTGCAGCAATCACGCACACGTGGGTACGCTGCACGGAGACACGTGCAGTGACAAATCACTGACGTGTGAGCAGACCCATTCATTAGAATGGGTCTGCGTATGTCAGTGATTCTGGTACGTTTAAAAAAAAAGCACAAACGTACCAGAATCACTGACATGTGAAAGGGGCCTAATAGTGGATGTTATAAGCTGTGATCCCCAAAACCACAGTACCAAGGTTATAGAAACTTCTAGAGGAATACTCTTATGTATTTTCAATTGTCAGGAGATTATGATTTCATTACCGGAGAGGAGGCTTCCTGGGATTTCCAGGTGTTTAAGAGCTATTATCCAGGGTCAGGAAAGACACCTATGGATTATGCAGCCCTCACATGATCACATACACCCGTACATTTAGTTCCGCAACTGCTATGCAAGGCCGGTCCAGTGTGCAAAGAGCAATGAAGAGTCCTGGTAAATAACAAAGGCTTTTTTATCCATCTGTAACCCGAGTCTGTCACTAGGCAGCAGGTATCTCTGTCATTAGCAGGAAACTTTGAGAGTAATTAGAGCAGATGGAGTGGTGCGAGGCGGGGGAGTCTCACCTGTAACATGGAGACGAAAATCACTTTTATCTCTCGGATTTGTAACACCATACTGCTTTTATTTGTATTTCCACAGGGCAAACATATAGAAAGTATCCACCAATATCCATCACTTTGAATTATCTTGATACTACAGATATAAAACCAAGGCTTCATGGCTTTTATTTTTTATTTTAATTCATTTTTTACAAGTACATCAATACACATGTACATATGATTTATGTATCCCACAGGATAAAGTTTATGGTATTTGGTATAGTCAATGTGGATCGTGGAAGATGAAACTTCTGGTTATGGATGTGATGTACCCTGGGGTATTGTAAATGGACTAGAAAGAAAATGTACAACATAAAATTGTCACAAGATGTGATGTGTCCTTTTTCATTTGAATATAAATCTGTATGAGTGCACGCCATTGAAAATGAATGGAGTTGTTAATGTTTGATAACCATACTGAAAAGTTGTAATACATGTTTAATTTTTCCATTTCAGTCTCAACTTTCCTACTGTTTTTTTTTTCTGCAAATGAATAATAGATGCCAATTTCACAAGAGAATATACAATCTCTAAATTATCATTTTTAGCTAATGATTCACTCAATAGTAAATAACCGAATTTTCATTGTGCAGGGACTCCACGTTTGCACTGGTCAATGTTTGCTAACCTTTACTCGATGATATGTTCATTGATTCATAAATTGACACTTTTTGCTATGTTTTTACCCATTATTATAACTGCTTCATTTTGAAAAGCTACGACAGACTAAAAGTTGTTGCTGCCTAAAGTATTCCATAGGTTTCAATAGGTTACTCCTCCACTTGAACCCATGTGGCATTGCTACAGTGAGGAAAAAAGTCAGCCACCAATTGTGCAAGTTCTCCCACTTAAAAAAGATGAGAGGCCTGTAATTGACATAATAGGTAGACCAAAACTATGAGAGACAAAATGAGAAAACAAATCCTGAAAATCACCTTCTCTGATTTGGCAAGATTTGTTTTCGCAAATTATGGTGACAAATAATTATTTGGTCAATAACAAAATTTAATCTCAATATTTTGTTATAAATCTTTTGTTGGCAATGACAGAGGTCAAACGTTTTCTGTAAGTCTTCATAAGGTTGGCACCCATTGTTGGTGGTATGTTGGCCCATTCCACCATGCAGATCTCCTCTAGAGCATTGATGTTTTGGGTCTGTCACTGGGCAACACAGACTTTCAACGTCCTTCAAAGATTTTCTATGGGATTGAGATCTGGAGACTGGCTTGGCCACTCCAGGACCTTCATATGCTTCTTACGAAGCCACTCCTTCGTTGTCCTGGTGGTGTGATTGGGATCATTATCATGCTGAAAGACCCAGCCAAGTTCATCTTCAATAAAGGGAGGAGGTTTGCACTCAAAATCTCACGATACATGGCCCAATTCATTCTTTCATGTACACGGATCAGTCATCCTGCTTCCTTTGCAAAGAAACAGCCCCGAAGCATGATGTTGCCCACCCCCATGCTTCACAGTAGGTATGCTGTTCTTTGGATGCAACTCAACATTCTGCCTCCTCCAAACACAATGAGTTGTGTTTCTACCAAACAGTTCTATTTTGGTTTCATCAGACCATATGACATTCTCCAAATACTCTTCTGAATAATACAAATGCTCTCTAGCAAACTTCATACGGGCCCGGACATGTACTGGCTTAAGCATGGGAACACATCTGGCACTGCAGGATCTGAGTCCCTGGTGGCGTAGTGTATTACTGATGGTAGCCTTTGTTACGTTGGTCCCAGCTCTATGTAGGTCATTCACTAGGTCCCCCTGTGTGGTTCTGGGATTTTTGCTCACCGTTCTTCTGATCATTTTGACCTTACAGGGTGAGATCTTGCGTGAAGCCCCAGATCGAGGGAAATGATCAGTGGTCTTGTATGTCTTCCATTTTCTTAATATTGCTCCCACAGTTGATTTACTCACAATAAGCTGCTTTCCTATTGCAGATTCAGTCTTCCTAGCCTGGGGCAGGGCTACAATTTCGCATCTGGTGTCCTTCGACAGCTCTTTGGTCTTCACCATAGTGGAGTTTGACTGTTTGAGGTTGTGGACAGGTGTCTTTTATACTGATAACAAGTTCAAACAGGTGCCATTACTGCAGGTAATGAGTGGAGGACAGAGGAGCCTCTTAAAGAAGAAGTTACAGGTCTGTGAGAGCCAGCAATCTTGAATGTTTTTACGTGACTAAATACTTATTTTCCACAATAATTTGCAAAAACAAATCTTGCCAAATCAGACAAGGTGATTTTCTGGATTTTTTTTCTCATTTTGTCTCTCATAGTTGTGGTCTACCTATGATGTGAATTACTAAGTGGGAGAACTTGTACAATTGGTGGCTGACTAAATACATTTTTTTCCTCACTGTAGCAATACCACACAGACTCAAGTGGAGGAGTAACCTATTGAAACCTATGGAATACTGTAGGCAACAACAACTTTTAGTCTGCTGTAGCTTTTCAAAATGAAGCAGTTATAATATTGGGTAAATAACGTAGCAAAAAGTGTCAATTTATGAATCAATATCATACAATCGATGGGTGGTAGAACTTGCACAATTGGTGGCTGACTAAATACTTTTTTTCCCCACTTTATGTACCTTTTAATCAAGATTTAGATCTATGAATTACATTGCAGTATGCTCACAATGTACTTTTGCCACTTGTCAGTGGCTGTTTGGGATTCCCTCTGGATTCAGGCAGAACTCCCTGACTGTGTCATTGACTTTAATGAGGTGGACAGAGTCACTTTGTGCTCTATCTGGCCTCAGTTTCATTAACGTTCACCTTATTGATGCAGGCACAAAAGCTCAGCCGACCCTATTTTGTACAACTGCAGAAAATGATAGTAGATAGAGCACAAAGTAACTTTCTTTACCTAATTGGTCAATAGTCCCTCGGTGTGTTCTGTCCAAATCCAGTTTTTCAGGGCCTTAGATGGAAACACAAACCAAGCCACTGATGTTGCGCAAAAGCACTGCTTAATGGTTTGCACTGTGTGTCAATAGTGTATAAGCAGCAAGAATGGAACAATGTGGACAATCTTCGTGGAAGTATTACTTTTTTCTATTATTTGGTATCCGGCTGGAATTGCACATGACAAAAAAAATTGTTGTAATTTGTCTTACATGTGGATTTTGCTTTGGCAAAGAAAATCTGTCACAGATATAGCATACTATGAAAATATGTAAAAGTGCTGTAAGCAGCTGTGTGTGTTACCAGGGCCACACACTGCTTGACTGCTTTCCATGCAAGCGCTTAAAGGATCCTCACTCCAGCACAATGCTCTCCAAGGGCTGGCTGACAAAAAATGGGATAAATTGGCTCAATATTTGCATTGTGTGGCTGGCCACACTAAGGAAATGAGGACAAGAAAACGTCTGATTTTTTTAACCCCTTAGATAAAAGTAAACCTATACATGTTTGGTGTCTACAAACTCGCACCAACCTCAGGCATCACACCCCTACATCGGTTTTACCATATAGTGAACACAGTGAATAATATATCTTAAAAACAATAGTGCTATCGCACTTTTTTTTGCAATTTTTCCACATTTGGCATTTTTTTTCCCGTTTCACAGTACACTATATGGTAAAACTTATAGTTTCATTTAAAAGTACAGCTCGTTCCACAAAAAATGAGCCCTCACATGACCGTTTTGACTGAAAAGTAAAAAAGTTAGGCTGCTTTCACACTACGTTTTTTTTTAACATGCGTCCTGAACGTTTTATTGCTGCAAAAGCGGATCCTGTTTTTCCAAAGAGAAACACATGCAAACGCATGTGTTATTTTACAGGATCCTGTCACTTGAAATTGTGGGCGGGTATTGGAGTCATGTGATCAGGAGTGAAGGGAACTGAATGAGACAGAGAGAGACAGACAGACAGAGAGGGAGACAGAGAGAGAGACTACGGCACCCCGGCACTACCGCACCCATCATCACTGCACACACGCAGGCACTACCGCACCCATCATCACTGCACACACGCAGGCACTACCGCACTCATCATCACCGCACACACGCAGGCACTACCACCTTCACCATCACCGCACACAACGGCACTACCGCACCCATCATCACCGCACACACGCAGGCATTATCGCCCCCATCACCACTGCACCCATCATCACCGCACACACACAGGCACTATCGCACCAATCATCACCGCACACACGAGGCACTACCCGAGTGACGTCACCACTGATCGCGCGACTCACTTCAGTTACTGCATGGAGCTCACAGCGAGTGGCGGTGTTCTACGGCCGCTCCTGTCAGCTTCATGTAGCAGAGCTGGATGCGATGTGGGACCTCGTGTGGATTACGCCAGACCTGGAGGGGTAGTTGGAGATTTTAATAAAGTGATGAAAGAGGGTGTTTTTGACATGCCCGCCCCAGGGCCGGGGGCACTCGGAACCGAGCCGGACTAGTCCGGGGATGTCAGCGGTGGCGGGGGTCCGGCTCCATGCCCCTGGCGGTGTCTTTTAATAATTAAGGGGAGATGATGATGGGAGTTGTAGTTAATGTTTAGTAAAATTCGTGCACCCACCTGTGGTATTTTGCGGCCATGAGGCCGCGGCTGCGCTTCAGGTTCCCCGGGGCAGTTGGTGATGGCGCAGCTGAGATGATCTCTTGCTCCCCACAGGTGGAGCGAGACCCCGGGGCACAGTATTAAAGTCTATTTTTGGAGCCTGGTGGACTTCAGGGTGCGGGGTCGGGTTATGGATAATAACAGACCAACACAGTAGCTTCTTTACCTCCTTCCTTTTACTCTGCAACAACCAGTGAAGTTCTGTGAGACTGGTACAGATGGTGGTAGCGATGTGGTTGGCCTGGAAGCAGTTGGGGGTATCTCCCTGGCCAAGTGAGTATTGAGGCCTTCTCCCTACGCTTTCTTCTCTTCTACAAGACCCCGCTGCGTTAGTTCGACTGAGGCCCTCTTTGCTAGGACTTGTGGTACTTCCCGTTTCTGTATGGTAGGCTGCGCGGGCTTTCACTGATGCCACTCTGCTGGAGACAACACCGGGCCCCTAAAGTGCAGCTGTACCTTCAGGTTGTTTTGGGACCAGGAGACCTACAGTCCTCCTGCCCTTCGGATTCGGTTACCGGGACTCAAGCACCGTGGCAACCACGGACTCCGATGTCCGATTTTTAGCGTTTTCTTCTGAGGCGAGCCGGTTCAGCTCCGCTCTCCCCAGAATCTTCCTCCTGTGCCTCTTTGCAGACCTTGCTTTTTTTGGGCTGAGCTATCTTGGCCCCAGACCCCAGCTCGCATGTCCGCACTACTCCAGTTCCTCACTCAAACTCCTCTCTCCTCAGCCGTCTGCTTTCAACTTCTGACTGGACTGGACTCCTGTCAACTGTAACTTTTCTCTGTGACTGGAAAACTCAATCTGACCAGACCTGGCTGGTTCTAACCAGTTCTCCTCACTGCCTCAATACTCCTCCCCCAGGTCAGAGCTCCCCCTGCTGACCTGAGTAGGAATTGCATTGTTTGTAGGTAATTACTGGCCAAGGGACTCCCCCCTCTTGCTTATAGGCTTAGTATTGACCTTTGTGGGACAACACTACTGTGGCAACCAGACCGCTGGGGTGCCACATTTTTTTTTGTCTTTTATTTCAAATAAAGGATTTTTTCGGGTGTATGTGTTTATTTACTTTCATTTACAGGTTAATCATTGGGGTGTCTCATAGACGCATGCCATGATTAACCTAGAACTTAGTGGCAGCTATGGGCTGCCATTAACTCCTTATTACCCTGATTGCCACCGCACCAGGGCAATTCGGGATGAGCTGGGTAGAGTCTTGGGAGTGTCGCATCTAATGGATGGGGCAATTTCGGGCGGCTGCTGGCTGATATTTTTAGGCAGGGGGGCTCCCCATAACGTGGGGCTCCCCATCCTGAGAATACCAGCCTCCAGCCGTGTGGCTTTACTTTGGCTGGTATCAAAATTGGGGGGACTACACGTCATTTTTTTTTAATTATTTATTTATTGTACTGCACAATATAGACCCACCCACCGGCGACTGTGATTGGTTGCAGTGACACAACTGTCACTCAGCGTGGGGGCATGTCTGACTGCAACCAATCATAGGCTCCGGTGGGCAGGGGAAGCAGGGAATACGAGATGGAGTAATGAGCGGCCGGCATTTTCAAAAGAGGAGAAGCCGCCAAAGCAGTGTGACAGCCGTGTAGCGCCGCGCCCGTGATCAGTGAGTATGAGAGAGGGAGTGAGAGGGAGAGAGAGACCGACTGACAGAGCGAGAGAGAGACCGACAGAGAGAGAGAGACTCTGTGATCATGCCAGGCTAGTTTGTGCTCAACAGGATCCTGTCTATCAGCATGCCAGCGTTCACATGCGTTTGCGTGCGGTAAGTATTTGGACGCAGCTCAAAAACGCTACAAGTAGCATTTTTGAAAAAAATGTTAAAATACTGCAACTTGCTGGATCCTCACTATACCGCAACGCAAGTTGACGTGCGTCCATTGCAAATGCATTGAAATTAAAACGTATTTGCACTGTATCCGCTTTTGCTGCAAAAAAACGTTCAGGACGCATGTTAAAAAAACATAATGTGAAAGCAACCTAACGTGTCTCGGAAGAAGAATGTCGAAAAAAAAACCTGAAAGCGAAAAATCGTCCAGTTGTGAAGGGGTTAAACACATCACCAATTTTCAAAGTAAATATATTTCTAAAGGCACTATTGACATGAATTTCTCCACTCCACACAGACATATTGACACAGTAAAAAAGTATTGAGCACGCTTATGGAAGTTTATTTAATATTCGTACAAAAGCCTTTGTTGGTGATGACAGCTTCAAGACCCCTTCTGTATGGATAAAATAATCGCATCCATTGTTTAGGTATAGTAATGAGCAGACCTGCAGATTCCCGGGATCGGTGGGTCCAACTGGATTTAAAGAAAAATCAGCAAAATGATTCAGACTTGGAATTGATCACAGATATCTGGCCAGACGCTGGTCTCCTTATAAGTAATAATCTTTCTTAATAATAATCTTTATTTTAATATAGCGCTAACATATTCCGCAGCGCTTTACATACATCAGCATGCCTATCAAACAGGTGCTTTAAAATGGTGGTAGAAGGGATAAGGGGATTGAAGCAAGTGCTTTATACTTACCAGTCACAGCGTGGCTGTAACACTGCTTCCGGGCTGCTCATACTACTTCCGTGGCCACTCATTTTCCTTCATACATATACACTGCTTTCCCCACCCACCGGCAATCCCGGCGTCTGTAATTGGTTGCAGTCAGACAGCGCCCCCACCCTGAGTGGCAGCGTGTCTGACTGCTTTCAATCACAGGCACTGTCTTTGTGTCTATATTGGTGTAAAAATAAATAAAAACATTGGCATAGAGTACCCCCATATTATGATACCCAGCACAAATAAAGCATACGGCTACTGGCTGCAGCCCCAGCCATGTGCTTGTCTTGGCTGTGTATCAAAATAAGAGGGACCACATGCGGCTTTTTTTAATTTTTTTATTATTACTATTATTATTGAAACCATTTTACAAAATGGCGTATGGTCCCAACCCCCCACAGCCTCAGTTTTGATACCCAGCCATGAAGGGACCCCCAGTCTAAAAGTAGCAGCCTGCAGCCACCCAGGATTGTCGTATCCATTAGATGCGACAATCCCAGAACTTTACCCAACTCATCCCAATTGCCCTAGTGCGGTGGCAATTGAGGTAATAAGGGGTTAATGACAGCTGCCACTAATCCCTATATTAGTAATGGAAGGCATCTATGAGACCCCTTCCATTACTAATATGTAAGTGAAAATAAATAAATGCTGAATTAAACCTTATTTTAAATAAAATCCAAAAAACCCCGACATAATCCACACGAGGTTCCACGATGATTATAGCTCTGCTACACCTGAAGTGTCAGCGCATGGGTACAGAACGCTGTGACTTCACGCTTCAGGCAGAAAATGAGCCGCAGTGATGAGCGGTGATGTCACTAAGGTTATTTACAGTCACAACTAGAGGTTCCCACGGTCCCCGTACCTGTGAACACAGGTAACAGGACCCCAGGTAACCTCGTTGAATTGAGTGGCCTCACCTCAGGTGAGGTCATTGAATTCACAGACCAGCATCTCCTGCCAGAAAACTGCAGGTTTTTTTTTTGCTAAGAGGTACAGATTTGGTGCTGAAATTTCTCCACCATATTCCTGCATTCAATTTACACCTCCTGGCCAAATGCGCATCAAAACTGCATGCGTAATAATCCCTGACGAAGCTGCCTGAGCGTAGCGACATGCGTTGGGTAACCAAGCCTCCATCCCCAGCCTGTCACTGACCTCCTTACAGCCTTCTGCCCTTGTTAAGGGTAACATCAATCTCTGCATGCCCTAATCTGGGAGTTCTCACCTTGGGTATTGTATTTACTGATGCTGGGCTGACTCTGGCTTCTCTACCACACCACACTATAGGTTCTTCATACTACATAGTAGTGGATTGGGTTCCCCTATTGAGAGTGGTTTACTTCATAACTATTGTGAAGTTCCATTATTATATGGTGGTTGTTTGAGGCCATTATCTACTCCCTTGTGAGACATATTTGTATATATGTGGTTTCTTTGCCACTGTATTTTGCTATTTATCGCTGTAGGAGTCTATACTGTATAATTGTACTGTCCATTGTGTTTATTACGTGTGGCAACTATGTCCTACATTTAGGCTTTAGGGGGCTCTTTTGTGTCATTTTAAATGTTTTTAACCATGTTTGTTGTGTTTGGCATTTTAATACATTTTCATATTTTAAGGTTTATTGATATATCTAATTCCTGGTGTGCACATGTTTACATGCGGAGCTTTTTTTCTTCTTATTTATATGAAATCTTGCATGGAACATCTGATTGTTTCTGATCTAGGGTGAAATGATGTTCTTTTCATTTTCAGATTATGGTCCAAACAGTGCTCACTGGACCCTTCAGTACTTTAGAAATTCTTCTTTAATCAATGCCATCAGTATCTTTTGCAACAGTAAGGTTGCAAACGTCTTCAGACAGCTCACTTGTTTCGCCCATCATGAGATGTTCCTTGTGTGGCACTTTGGTATTGAGAAACCTTTTTATAGTCCATCAGTTGAACCAGCTGATATTATTTTTCACTAAGTGGCAGGATTTATTTCTAATCACTGATACATTTCAGTTGGTGTCATGACTTTCCATGGCTTTTTGCACCTCTCTTTCTTCATCTGTTCAATACTTTTTCCCTATATTATTTCTCGTTATTACACATAACTTAGTTCATAGATATTTTTGCTTTAATTTCTTTGCCTCTGTGGATTTGATGAGCTGTTGCCAACATTTGGTGTGAAATTTATGTCAGTAGCACCTTTAGAAATATATTTACTTTGAAAATTGGTGACATGTTCAATACTTTTCTCCCACTGTATGTGACTGCTATATGATACACTGTGACTACAGACATCTAATATTATACCAGCAGCCTATTTATCCTTTATTGAACATCAGATGGCTGTATCCCAGCATGTCATACATCCGTCATATATTCTTATGTATACTGTACACACATCTGATGTTATATATAGGATAATATACAGCAGTGTAATATATGGTGTTCTGTAGTCATAGTATAATGTATACCATCACAAATTATCCTGTGTATGACATGGTTTTTCTGTGCACACAGTATGATGTATGCAGATTAGTATTCGATATACTATGACTATGGACATCATATAACAATGTGTATTGGGACATCTGATGTTTATCACAGTATATCATATACCAGTCATATACTAACTAATCTGAATACTGGATGTGCTATACTATGTTCACAAAAATACAATTGTTATATGTACTAACTGATCCCACCTGGACCTGTCTACAGGACATATACAGTGCCTACAAGTAGTATTCAACCCTCTGCAGATTTAGCAGGTTTACACATTCGGAATTAACTTGGCATTGTGACATTTGGACTGTAGATCAGCCTGGAAGTGTGAAATGCACTGCAGCAAAAAAGAATGTTACTTCTTTTTTTATTTTTTTTTTAAATTGTGAAAAGTTTATTCAGAGGGTCATTTATTATTCAACCCCTCAAACCACCAGAATTCTGTTTGGTTCCCCTAAAGTATTAAGAAGTATTTCAGTCACAAAGAACAATGAGCTTCACATGTTTGGATTAATTATCTCTTTTTCCAGCCTTTTCTGACTAATTAAGACCCTCCCCAAACTTGTGAACAGCACTCATACTTGGTCTACATGGGAAAGACAAAAGAGCATTCCAAGGCCATCAGAGACAAGATCGTGGAGGGTCACAAGGCTGGCAAGGGGTACAAAACCCTTTCCAAGGAGTTGGGCCTACCTGTCTCCACTGTTGGGAGCATCATCCGGAAGTGGAAGACTTATGGAACTACTGTTAGCCTTCCACGGCCTGGACAGCCTTTGAAAGTTTCCACCCGTGCCGAGGCCAGGCTTGTCTGAAGAGTCAAGGCTAACCCAAGGACAACAAGGAAGGAGCTCCGGGAAGATCTCATGGCAGTGGGGACATTGGTTTCAGTCAATACCATAAGTAATGTACTCCACTGCAATGGTCTCCATTCCAGACGAGCCCGTAAGGTATCTTTACTTTCAAAGCGTCATGTCAAGGCTCGTCTACAGTTTGCTCATGATCACTTGGAGGACTCTGAGACAGACTGGTTCAAGGTTCTCTGGTCTGATGAGACCAAGATCGAGATCTTTGGTGCCAACAACACACGTGACGTTTGGAGACTGGATGGCACTGCATACGACCCCAAGAATACCATCCCTACAGTCAAGCATGGTGGTGGCAGCATCATGCTGTGGGGCTGTTTCTCAGCCAAGGGGCCTGGCCATCTGGTCCGCATCCATGAGAAGCACATAGCACGGCCTACCTGGAGATTTTGGCCAAGAACCTCCGCTCCTCCATCAAGGATCTTAAGATGGGTCGTCATTTCATCTTCCAACAAGACAACGACCCAAAGCACACAGCCAAGAAAACCAAGGCCTGGTTCAAGAGGGAAAAAATCAAGGTGTTGCAGTGGCCTAGTCAGTCTCCTGACCTTAACCCAATTGAAAACTTGTGGAAGGAGCTCAAGATTAAAGTCCACATGAGACACCCAAAGAACCTAGATAACTTGGAGAAGATCTGCATGGAGGAGTGGGCCAAGATAACTCCAGAGACCTGTGCCGGCCTGATCAGGTTTTATAAAAGATGATTATTAGCTGTAATTGCAAACAAGGGTTATTCCACAAAATATTAAACCTAGGGGTTGAATAATAATTGACTCACACTTTTATGTTGAAAATTTATTAAAATTTAACTGAGCAACATAACTTGTTGGTTTGTAAGATTTATGCATCTGTTAATAAATCCTGCTCTTGTTTGAAGTTTGCAGGCTCTAACTTATTTGCAACTTATCAAACCTGCTAAATCTGCAGGGGGTTGAATACTACTTGTAGGCACTGTATTATAAAGTATCCTGGGCCCTTTCCTGTAATAATGTCCCCCTTCCTGTTATTATGTCTGCCATCCTGGGCTCTTTTTCTGCAATGATGCCCCCTGCTCTTTGACAACACATTAAAAAAAAGATTCTTCTTGCTCTTTTCCACCCCCACGACCTGCAGTATCCTCTTCTATGGCTGTCCCAGAGGCTGGCAGCTGACTTCAGCATGTCGGTCTCATGATATCACTGCCACATGCCACCAATGACATGCAAGCTGATATCAGCTGGCGTATATTATGGTGCAGGGAGCGAGTGTCTCCACCGCAATACATTTCAGCCATATGTGAGTCTAAGAACACAGATTTAGCTGAAATAGGCATTGGCGTGGGTCCCCTTTAGCACGGGTCCGGACATGTGCCCCTCTACCACATGGCCTAGCCTGCCACTGATGCTCTCACTGAGGCTGTATCACTAAGCAGGAGTGAGAATCCTTGAGTGCTTTAAGGGAAAGCAGATAAGCAATGTTTGGCCCTGGTGACAAATGAAACTGTATACATGCGTGTCGAGAGAACACACTGTAGTCCCAATGACAGCACTGTACCGACCGATTTCCTGCATTCCTTTCACTGTGACTACTACATATAGGGAGAATGCATTCCTTTCCTTCTCTTTGTGGCCCTATCTTCCTGCCCACCTGTGGTTCCAGTAACTAGCACATGTAGCATGCACTGCTACCTGCTATATAGAAATAACTTGTGTGCACATTATAAAGACTGCTTTCTCTGTACTCATAATTTGGATATTTGTAATCCACCATGGAGTATGGATCTATGCACTTGTTAAAATTAACCTGTCATGTTCCCAAATGCTATTAACCTACAGATATCGTGTTAATCTGCTGGTAAATAGTGTTTTAAGCTGCACAGCTGCCACACTGGAAGCACAGCTACAGAGAGGAAATAACCTGTATTTCTCCCTGCAGCCTCCAATTTGTCAGAAACGCAGCTTCAGTCACCACTCAATACACAGTAAGTGGAAACTGTAAGCACACAGTGACAGCTGGCTTTTCACTGATACGCTGCTGAAGGATTTGCATGGTTACAACCAGCATTACAAACAATTCAATATGAACTGACTGCTTAGCGATGTCGCAGCGTGTAAAGCACCCTTAAGTCGACCTTAAAGGGAATCTGTCAGCAAGTTTTTGCTATTTAGGTTGCGCTCACACTGGTGTATCACACAGCCAAATGTTAGCAAATGTTTTGTTAGGTAGCACTTGTTATACTATGGGGCAGTGCCAAACAGCGCTTTCTTTTCTCATGCCGAATCGGCATGAGAAAAAAACTAAAAACGCTACATGCTGCAATTTGTAGTGTAAGCCCAAGTTCACACTTCCGTTGTTTTGCATCAGTCACAATCCACCGCCTTGAGGAATTATGGTATCCTTCAAAATATTTTGCAGGAATCCGTTTTTTCCCCATAGACTTCTATTAGCGACGGATTGTGACTGATGACCCTGCGTTGCATCCGCCACGTGGCGGATCAGTTGTTTACTGACTGTCAGGCGGGAGCAACACTGAATGTAACGTTTTTATGTGTGGCGGATCATTTTTTACTGTGAGCATGCGCACAGTAAAAAACCATGATTGACCGTAAACTCCGTTCCAGGAGCAGGAACGATCAGCTGATTGGCCGACAAAAGATGGAGAAATTAAGTTCTGTTTTCTCCTCACCTGTGCTCCTATTCTCGCATGCGATAGAATCAGATCACAGCAAAAGACACTTAGCTCAAACTCTTGTGCCGAGTGTCATTTGTATAATCTGCCTACTTCTGACACATGAGAGAATAAACAGCCATATGAGCATACCCTTAATCTGAGAGCAGCATGGGATAGAAACAGAGAGCCTGATTCCAGGGATTTGTCAATTTAGGCTGTGTGCTTTAGTTTCAATAAATTTAGTTTTTTTATCAGCAGTAAAATATCAGTAGAGGATTAGGTCTCACAGGCCAACCAGTCAAGTTATTCTGTATAACAGTGCCCCCACCACTGATTGGCAGTTTGCTGACAATGTACAGTGTACAAAGGAAGCTGCCAATCAGGGGTGTGGGTGTGGTTATTGCTCATGAGCCAGACCACTAGTGTATCCTCAACAGGTAGAATCAAGGCTATTCCCTCATTGTTGGCTGATTCAATTAGACTGCATAATTATCCTCCAAATGCAGACTAGTACACCGCAGGGTGCTAATGCAATCCATAATCAGCAGATATTCCACACATTAACATGCAGAAAGAGCCACTGAACAGCCTGACATGAAACAGTTGCTAGAGTGTCGATTTACTGAACAAATGAACACTATGTAAGACATAATTAAGAATAGTTCACCATTGCACAAGTGGCCAGATTGACGCTGAGTCGTCACAGGTATTACTATGTTATACTCTTTTCATGTGTAATTTTATGTGAAAAAAACTCAAATCCCAGTAAGTCCGAGACTTTTTTTTTGTCATGAAACATTGTACTTTATGTAGTGGGAAATTTAGTTTGATACAATTTGCATTTATTTATGAAAATCTGACAAAACTTTTGAAAAATACTCAATTTTTAAACTTTTAATTTTTAAGGCATTAACCCTTTACTGACGAAGCCTGTTTTCACCTTACTGACCAGGTCACATGTTTCAATTCTTACCAGTGTCACTTTGTGTTAAAAACTTTGAAATGCTTCAACATATATAGGTGATTTGGAGAGAGTTTTATGTTACACATTGTACTTCATATTAGTGGTAAATTTAGGCTGATATGATATGCGTTTATTTGTGAAAAAAATTGGAATTTTCAAATAGTGAAAAATTTGCACTTTTCAAACTTTGAATTTTTATGCCCTTAACCTCTTCACGACCTTGGACGTACATAAACGTCCTAGAATGTACATCCTGGCAGGCACCAGCGCTGTTCCCAGCGTGATGACCACTGTCCCTGGCTATTTACCACCCTAAATGCAGTTATTGATTTCGATTGCGGCACTTAGGAGATTAGGAGTCGGATCACTCTCCCTTTCCCCCCTTTCCCCCATGCAATGTAATCGTGAGGGTCTGATTGTCACCATGGTGACCCGAGGTTGTCATGTCTACCTCCGAGTCACTTGACTATGATAATCCTCAGTGATCAAGCCTGCAGCATGATCACTGAAGCTACTGACAGTGCAGCTCCGACAGATACACTTTATTGCAATAATTGAGCATATCTGTACAATGCAGCTGCGATCAGAGCAGCAAAATGTAATGTCCCATAAAGGGACTAAGAAAAAAATAAATATTTGTAAATTCAGAAAATAAAGAACAAAAAATAAGTTATTCCAGTGAATACTTATTTGTGAAAAAAAAAAGTACACATATTTGGTAACGACAAACCCAATCTATAAACCAGTCACATTAGTCAACCCCTTCAATGAACATCGTAAAAAAAAAAAATAAAGAAAAAAAATAAGACTGTTAAGTTTGGGGTCCGTACCGGACACTTACTGTCCATGCACGGACCCCGAACACGGACTTTTCATGTCCATGTTACTGTTCGGGTTCGGCCACCTGTGATTGGTTGGAATCACAAACGCTGTCTGCATCCCAATAGTGGTGTAAAAATAAATTAAAGAAATGGCTTTGGTTCCCCCATATTGTGATACTCAGCGGCCTTTTTTAAATTATTTAAATAAATCATTGTAAAAAAGGACATGCAGTTTCACTCCAACTTTGAGACACAGCCAAGAGAAAGCAGACAGCTGGAGGCTGGTATTCTCAGCCCGGAAAGGCCATGGTTATTGGGCCCCTCCCAGCCTAAAAATAGCAGCCCGCAGCCACCCTGGAATTGTTGTATCAATTAGATGCGACAGTCGCGGCAAAAATAACAGCTGCCATTAAACACTGGATTATTAATTGGTAGGGGTCTATGAGACCCCCCATTACTAACCCTATAAGTCAAAAGAAATAAAACACAACACATAAACATCCTTTATTGAAAAAATAAAAAAACAAACACCTCTTTCTCTAATTTATTAATCCTCAAAACACCCAGGTCCAACATAATCCATACCATGATGATTCCAGCTCTGCTACATACTGAAGTCGCAGTGCTTGGGCACATTAGAGAACATGACCACCCGCTGCGGCTTCAGGCTAACACTGACTGAGCTGCAGCTGTGAGTAGTGATGTCACTGTGTTTACCAGTGGGGGCTAAGGTTATGTAACACCTATACTTGCATCGCCGCACTGTCCTGCCTCACTCACCCAGAGGGGACATTGGATCTCTCACCTGCCTGACCGTCCTGGGTGGCTGCCCTGTCTCCGGTCCATGCTGCTGTCTCCCAGAGCTTGCTATCATCTCACAGGCTTCCTGGTACTGTCTGAAGGGTGAGTGTGTGTCCACGCCTCTTTTCTTAAAGGGCCAATGCTCCTTGATCTGGAAGTGCTTCTCGGGTCAGCTGAGAGGTTTCAGGTATTTAAGGCACCTTCCCCTTAAAGGAGGTGCCTGGGCAACGAGTTCCCAACATTGCTAGTTCTTAGCTCTTATTGTGTTGCTGCTGTCAGTGTGCTGAGTGCTGCTGCTGACATTTATCTATATTTCAGTGTTGTGTTTGCTGACCTGCTGCTGCCAATGCCATCCACGCCGACTGGTTACTATGATAACTGCCACTGCAAGTATCCATGCTTGTCACTACTTCATTCTTCCTGAACAGATCCACGACTCCGCTTGCTGTCATTACTACCAGAGACTATTGTGTCCGTGGCACTAGCTGCTGGAGTCCTGCAGATCCTGTGGGGCTGCCCTCTGCTTACCAGTTTGTGTACCTACTGCCACCTCTGGTGACAGTAGTAAATACTTAGCAGCCGGTTCAGTTTGTGACACCAAGCAAGTGAACGGTTCTGCTCTACTGTAAATTTTCTGGGGCCCAGAAAATAAAAATAATCATATGCCAGCCTCCACATGACACTCCGTCCAGCTTTACCCAGCTCCACTCAGGCGCACAGGTATACCCTATGCATTTTCCACACCCCTGCGTTGGCTAACCACAGGATAAAGCCTTGATAAAGGCTCAGAGAGCCGAAACATTGGCTCTTAGATGGTTTCTCGCTTTTGCAGAAAAAACTATAATAAAAAATACAAAAAATACTTGCTGTTTATAATATTCTCCAATTGTATGCCAGAATTACTTTTCCCACATAAGTTTACCTGTGAGTCACAGCTGGAAGTTATCATTTTTGGTGCAATTTTTTGCCAGGAGATACAGATTTGGTGCAGGAATTTGGTATATAAATTCCAGCACAATATCTGCATCTCTTGGCAGAAAAAAATCACAAAAAATGTGGTTTTGGGGCTGTCTCATAGTGGATTTGTACCAGGAGATGCAAATTTGGTGCAGACATTTCAGCATCAAGTTTGCATCTCCTGGCAGAAAACCGTGCCAAAACCGCATCAATACTTTATTGTGTGTTGTTTTTTGCCAAAAGATGCAGATTTGATGCTGAAATTTATACAGCAAATTCCTGCACCAAATTTGCATCTCTTGACAAAAGAATGTATCAATATCGCATCAAAACCACATCGCGTTTAGATGCATTTTTTCTGCCACAAAATGCAGGTTTGGTGCATAAATTTCAGCACCAAATTGGCATCGCCTGGCAAAATATCACATCAACACTGCATCGTGTTTTTATGCATTTTTTTCCCCAGGAGATGCAATATTGGTGCAGGAATTTGGTGTTTAAATTTGAGCACAATATCTGCCTCTCTTGGCAAAAATTAATGCTTTCTGCCAGGTCTCAGTGAACTGAATGAGTTTACCAGAGGTGAGGGAACTGAGTTCAATGAGGTCACCTGGGGTCAGTTTACCTGTTGTCACAGGTGGGGTACCGTGGGAATCTCCAGCTGTGACCGCAGATAAACTTAGTGACGTAACTGCTCACACCTGTGGTTCAGTCAGTCTGTGCCTGAAGCCACAGTGTGTGGTAATGTTCTGTGCCCTCGCGCTGTCACTTCAGTATGTAGCATAATCGGGATTTTCATGGGACCTCATGTGGATTACATCAGAACTAGGTGTTTGGGGTTAATAAATTAGAGAAAGAGGGTCGGGTTTTTCATATTTTATTTCAAATAAATGATTATTTTGACTTACAGTATTAGTAATGGGGGGGTCTCGTAGACGCCTCCCATTACTAATCTAGGGCTTAGTGGCAGCTGTGAGCTGACGTTAACTCTTTAGATTACCCCAATTGCCACTGCACTAGGTCAATCAGGATGAGCCGGGTAAGTGCCGGGATTGTCGCATCTAATGAATGCGACAATTCTGGGCGGCTGCAGGCTGCAATTTTTAGCCTGGAGGGGGCCCAATAATCATGGGCCTTCCCAGCCTGAGAATACAAGCCCCCAACTGTAGGCTTTATCATGGCTGGGTATCAAAATTGGGGGGGACCGCATGCTGTTTTTTACATTTTATTTAAATACTCTTATTAAAAAAAAAAAAGCCACATAGGGTTATCTTCTGGATAAACAACCAAGATAAGCACATGGCCAGGGGCTGCAGCCGTATGTAAAATCTGCGCGGGGTACCATAACATGGGGGGACCCTACACCAATTTATTTATTTTTATACTACAGTTACGCAGACATTGTGTGTGATTCCAACCAATCACAGACACTATCACATAGGGTAAAAAGCAAAAAAACATGAATAACTAAGTCCATATCAATATAATAATCTCATGAAGAATCACCAAAAACAAATTATATTCCTAAAAAGACCTTCATACTCAAGGATATAAATATTCTAAAGACCATGATAATTCAATGCAATATATATATATTTTTTATTTTTCAATTCATACAAAATTTATCTGGGGGTACAAAAAGGGCAGGAAGAAACACAGACTATGCAATTAAAAATTGTAAAAACCGCAGGGGGGTGCGTGTTTAACATACAAGGTCTGAGCACGACATGATTATATAGTTGTATACATGGGCAACATGATTGCAGATGGTAAAATACATGATTGCAATCCAATAATTTTATGACAACATGCAGTAATAATCCCAAATAAGGTTAAATAAATACCTCTATTCACAGAGGAAAATAGTTAATCTTGTAGACCACAGGTTCATGAGGTGCCTGAATTTATACATAAAGTGGCCAGTGGTCACTTCATATAGAAAGCCTGACTATATGGCAAAAACTCAACCCCATGATCACTCAAGTACAGCTTTAGCCAGTAACAACCACAAGCATTTTAGATGAAAAGTTTGCAATCAGAATATACAATACATGTGCGCATGTGGGGTGCCCAGGACAAGTAGAGGTACAATGACCTACCCAGGAACCGCTACAGACCCTGTGTACACACACCGCCCTGCACCTCGACGCGTTTCGCTATCGCTTCGTCGGGAGGTGCAGGTGTGGTGTACAAGGCTGCCTTTATCCCTGGAAAATGACACTTACCGTCCTATGGCGGCGCTCCACGGTCCTCTGGTGCCCATCACCCACCGCGCCCGGCGTCCCGGAACCAAGCCTGCTCATGCGCACAGGCTCAGTACTCCGTTGGTCGCCGGGCAGGGAGGAGGAGAGAAGACCAGAGGGCCGCGCCCGCACAGGGCGGAGGTTGGAATCACCATTGCAATAGAGGGCTGAAGTAAGGGCTAAAATCGCAATAGCAGAGAATTGCATGAAAAATATATAAAACTTGTTAATGTCATATTATGATATATCACAAAGTCCTCTGATTCAATAAATTCAGCTCCTATGCCATGTGAAGGATGTTCAATCTTAATGTAAATCTTCATATATTCAGGGACAATGGCAGTCTGGAAATTAAAATATAATATTAAAACATATGGTAAAGTGGCAGGCAGGCAGACAAGAATCCAGCATACCATCCCAAATTGCAGAACCGTGAGCCATACTCAGGCCAAAAAGGGCTTGTAACTAATAACATCATTTAGTCCCCTCGGTCTAACAGTATCCAAAATCGTTATCCAACGAGCTTCCCTTTGATGCAATATCTTTTTTAAGTCACCTCCTCTGGCCCCAAGATGGATCTTCTCTATCCCCCTAAATCTTAACAGACGCCAGTTACACTCATGTTTTTCCTTGAAGTGTTTAGGGATGTTTTTTAACAGCCCTATTTCCTCTGGTTTTTGTAATTTTGCCGCATTCTTGATGTCACGGATATGTTCCAGGATTCTAACCCGCAATTCCCGAGTCATCAATCCAACATAGATAAACCCACACGGGCAATTAGCCCAGTAGACAATCCCTGCTGAGCGACAATTAATAAAATGTACTATTTTGTACACATTTACTCGGGTAGAATCCCAGAACTCAGTTGTGCGGTCCATCTGGGGGCAAGCGCCACAGTCCCCACATGAGCGGGAGCCCCACCTAGGGCCACTGTTGGTGCTAAAGAGATTTCCCCCAATTGCAGGAATATAATGGCTTCTCACAATTTGATCCCTCAGGGTCTTAGCTCTTTTCGGGGTAATTGCGGGGCTAGGGGTCAAAACCCTAGCAAGGTCCCTATCTGTGAGAAGCACAGACCAATATTTCTTGATGATTCTAGACATCTCTCTCCACTGGGCATGATAGAGAGTGATAAACCGGATCACATCCCCATCGCCCTTTTTAACTGCATGTCTCAATAAGGTTTCACGTGGAGTGTTCCTTGCTCTATCATAAGCAGTCTGTATAGACTGCTCATGATAGTGACGGGCCCTGAAGCGTCTCTTAAGATCCACGGATTGCTTCTCAAATAAACCATCATTGGAACACAAACGACGAGCTCGTAAGAATTGTCCTGTTGGGACCGATCTAATCACCTGTTTGGGATGCGATGATTTTGCGCTCAAAATTGCGTTTACTGCCGTTTCCTTGCAGAAGATGTCTGTGCAGAGTTGTCCGTCCATCCCTTTGAAGACCCGTACGTCCAGAAAGTCAATCTTCTCATGACTGAAAGCATAAGTAAGACGGATATTGTTGTTATTAATATTAAGTTGTTGCATAAAGATGTCCAGCTGATTGGTCTCCCCCTGCCAAATCATAAACACATCGTCGATAAAGCGCAACCACATATGGACTGCGCCGCTCTCCGAATCAGGATAAATTATAGACCGCTCCCAATATGCAAGAAAGAGGTTCGCATATGAGGGCGCAAAAGACGCCCCCATCGCAACTCCTCTCTCTTGGATATAGAAGCGGTCCTTAAACAAAAAGAAATTATGATAAAGAACCAACTTTAACCCCTTAACGACCTTGGACGTACTGAGTACGTCATGGTGACATGGTGCTAAACGACCCATGACGTACTCAGTACGTCATGGCGAAATCGCGGTCCCGGAGCCCCGGGGAGTGAAATTTATTTACTTAAACGGTAGATTCGGGAAGGAGGGGACCTCTGCCTGACCTCAGGAGGGGTGGTGCCTCCTCCCCGAACCTACAGAGGCTGTGATTGGCTGACGAACGCCGCTCAGCCAATTACAGCCACTGTAATGTTCCAGCCATTGAAAATGGCTGGAACATTGAAATCCAGCCCTGATCAGTGCTGCTGTAGCACTGGTCATTGGCTGGAGCTGGGTGATCGATGCTTCACCCGCCCCCAGCTCTGATTGGAGAGACCGGTCTTGTGACCGCTCTCTCCAATCAATGTGGATCTGCGGCCTGTGATCGTCCCTAGAAGCCGAGGAGAGCGGTAAGTTGTTGTCCCCGCCGCCCGCCCCTGTCCCCGATCGCCCCGCCGCTTGCCCCTGTCCCCGATCGCCCCGCCGCTGCTCCCGCTTCACCGCTGTCCCCGCCGCTGCTCCCGCTTCACCGCCGCTGTCTCCGATCGCCCCGCCGCTGCTGCCGCTTCACCGCTGTCCCCGCCACCATGCTCCCGCTGCACCGCTGTCCCCGCCGCCATGCTCCCGCTGCACCGCTGTCCCCGCCGCCATGCTCCCGCTGCACCGCTGTCTCCGCCGCCATGCTCCCGCTGCACCGCTGTCCCCGCCGCCGCTCCCGATCCACCGCCGTCCCCGCCGCCATGCTCCCGCTGCACCGCTGTCTCCGCCGCCATGCTCCCGCTCCACTGCTGTCCCCGCCGCCACTCCCGATCCACCGCCGTCCCCACCGCCATGCTCCCGCTGCACCGCTGTCTCCGCCGCCATGCTCCCGCTGCACCGCTGTCCCCGCCGCCGCTCCCGATCCACCGCCGTCCCCGCCGCCATGCTCCCGCTGCACCGCTGTCTCCGCCGCCATGCTCCCGCTGCACCGCTGTCCCCGCCGCCGCTCCCGATCCACCGCCGTCCCCGCCGCCATGCTCCTGCTGCACCGCTGTCTCCGCCGCCATGCTCCCGCTGCACCGCTGTCCCCGCCGCCGCTCCCGATCCACCGCCGTCCCCGCCGCCATGCTCCCGCTGCACCGCTGTCTCCGCCGCCATGCTCCCGCTCCACCGCTGTCCCCGCCGCCGCTCCCGATCCACCGCCGTCCCCGCCGCCATGCTCCCGCTGCACCGCTGTCTCCGCCGCCATGCTCCCGCTCCACCGCTGTCCCCGCCGCCGCTCCCGATCCACCGCCGTCCCCGCCGCCATGCTCGCCACTGTCCCCGCCGCCGTCGCACCCACCTTTTTCAGCCGCTGCTGCCCCCGATCGGCGGCGGCCGCCGCCGCCTCCTTCATCGGCTGCCCCTTCTCCATCGCCACACCACCTAACCCTCCATGTGCTGCAATCCACCCTCCCCCCACGTGGGGGGAGGGTGGCTGGCTTGCAGCACATGTGGGGGGAGGGTGGCTGGCTTGCAGCACATGTGGGGGGAGGGTGGCTGGCTTGCAGCACATGTGGGGGGAGGGTGGCTGGCTTGCAGCACATGTGGAGGGAGGGTGGCTGGCTTGCAGCACATGTGGGGGGAGGGTGGCTGGCTTGCAGCACATGTGGGGGGAGGGTGGCTGGCTTGCAGCACATGTGCTGCAAGCCACCCTCCCCCTACATGTGCTGCAAGCCAGCCACCCTCCCCCTACATGTGCTGCAAGCCCCCCTCCCCCTACATGTGCTGCAAGCCCCCCTCCCTCCCCCTACATGTGCTGCAAGCCCCCTTCCCTCCCCCTACATGTGCTGCAAGCCCCCCTCCCTTCCCCTACATGTGCCATCTCTCTCTCGCATCAGACTCTGCCCCCCTCCCCGATCTGCTGCCTGCTCTCTCCCATTTTCCATCTACTGCCCCCTCTCACCCTCCTCGATCTGTTGCCTCCTTCATCTGCTGCCTCTTCTGTCTGCTGTGATCCTGCTGCCTAGATCCATCCTGTAAGGTAGGTATCCCCATCTCACCCCCCCCATCCTCTGCCGCTCCTCCATCCGCTGCGCCATTTCCCATCATCCATCCGCTGCGCCATTTCCCATCATCCATCCGCTGCGCCCTTTCCCATCCTCTGCCGCTCCTCCATCCGCTGCGCCATTTCCCATCCATCCGCTGCGCCATTTCCCATCATCCATCCGCTGCGCCCTTTCCCATCCTCTGCCGCTCCTCCATCCGCTGCGCCATTTCCCATCCATCCGCTGCGCCATTTCCCATCATCCATCCGCTGCGCCCTTTCCCATCCTCTGCCGCTCCTCCATCCGCTGCGCCCTTTCCCATCTTCCATCCGCTGCGCCCTTTCTCATCTGCCGCCCCGCCCTCTCGCATCGCATTATCCAGCGCAGTTGCTCGCTTCCAGACTGCAGTGGATGATGCGATGCGAGACTCGTGCATTGCTCTCACGTTTGGCACTGGTCTTAGTGGCAGGCGCTCTTTTTTTTTTTTTTTTTTTTTTTACTGATGTCTGTATTTTTTATTTCGCCAAACTAATTTTTTTTGTATGGGGGGGGTCTAGTTTCCAAAATGGGATCACATGTGGGGGAGCTCCATTGTTTAGGCACCTCAGGGGGTCTCCAAATGAAACATGGCGTCTGCTAATAATTCCAATCAATTTTACTGTGAAATGGCGCTCCTTCTCTTCTGAGCCCCGCCGTACGCCCAAACAATTGATTTCCACCACATATGAGGTATCGTCGTACTCAGGAGAAATTGCACAATACATTTTATGGTGCATTTTTTTCTGATACCCTTGTGGAAAAAAAAGCTACCTGTTTGAAAAAACAATTTTGTGGTAAAAAAAAGAATAAAATATTTTCACGGCTGAACATTACAAACGTTTGTGAAGCCTCCAGGGGTTCAAAGTGCTCACTAAACAGCTAGATAAATTCCATGAGGGGTCTAGTTTCCAAAATGGGGTCAATTGTGGGGGAGCTCCATTGTTTAGGCACTTCAGGGGGGTCTCCAAATGAAACATGGCGTCCGCTAATAATTCCAACCAATTTTGCTGTGAAATGGCGCTCCTTGCCTTCCGAGTCCTGCCGTGCGCCCAAACATTTGATTTCCACCACATATGGGGTATCTGCGTACTCAGGAGAAAATGTACCATAAATTTTATGGTGCATTTTTTCCTGATACCCTTGTGATAAAAAAAGCTACCTGGTTGAAGCAACAGTTTTGTGGTAAAACATTTTTTTTTTCTTTTCACGGCTCAACGTTATAAACTTCTGTGAAGCCCCCAGGGGTTCAAAGTGCACATCAAACATCTAGAAAAAATATTTGAGGGCTCTAGTTTCCAAAATGGGGTCATTTGTGGGGGAGCTCCATTGTTTAGGCACCTCGGGGAGTCTTCAAACCCGACATGGCGTCCGCTAATGAGTGCAGCTAATTTTGCACTCAAAAATTCAAATGGCGCTCCTTGCCTTCCGAGTCCTGCCGTGTGCCCAAGCAATTGATTACCACCACATATGGGGTATCTGCGTACTCAGGAGAAAATGCACGATACATTTTATGATGCATTTTTCCTGATACCCTTGTGAAAATACTAATTTTTATGGCTAAAGTAACATTTTTGTGTTAAAAAAGTAAAATTTTCATTTTTTCGTCTACATTGCTATGGTTGCTGTGAAGCTCCTAAAGGGTTAATAAACTTCTTGGATGTGGTTTTGAGCAGAGTGAGGGGTGCAGATTTTAGAATTGGGTCACTTTTGGGTATTTTCTGTCGCCTAGGTTTCTCAAATCACTCCAAATGTGATGTGGTACCTAAACAATTTTTTTTTGTAAATTTTGTTGGAAAAATGAGAAATTGGTGATGAACTTTGAACCCTTCTAACTTCCTAACGGAAATTTTTTTTTTTCAAAAATTGCGCTGGTGTAAAGTAGACATGTGGGAAATGTTATTTAGTAACTTTTTTGTGTGACATATCTCTCAGATTTATGGGCATAAAATTTCAAATTTTGAAAATTGCAAAATTTTCAAAATTTTCGCTAAATTTCCGAAATTTTCACAAATAAACGCAAAACATATCGGCCTAAATTTACCACTGACATGAAGTACAATATGTCACGAAAAAACAATCTCAGAATCGCCAGGATCCGTTGAAGTGTTCCAGAGTTATAACCTGTCAAAGTGACACTGGTCAGAATTGCAAAAAATGGCCGGGTCTTTAAGGTGAAAACAGGCTGGGGGCTGAAGGGGTTAATAAAAGCAGGAGGAGATCAATGAGCTGGACATCCATTTTAGTAGTTCTCAAATAAAATCCCGCAGCCCTAATGCTATCGTCATGAGTTATTGACGTATACAATGACTCTACATCTGCGGTCACCATAACTATATCGGTCTCAAACATAATTCCCTCTAGCCGATTTAGAAACTCAGTAGAGTCTTGGATATATGAGGGAAGGGTACATACCAATGGCTTTAGATAGTAATCTAAAAATTTACACACAGGTTCACAGAGGTCTATTGTTTCCAGAGACTATTGGTTTTCCTGGGGGGCATTCAATATTTTTGTGTATTTTCGGCAAAAAATATATCGTGGGGATGACCGGGTATTCAACCAATAGACCCTCGAAGATGTTCTTGGGTATAATCCCCCTTTCCAAAGCCAGAGAGAGTATGTCATACAGTTCCTCCTGATATTTTTTCAGAGGATTACCCTCAAGCTTGGTGTAACAAGCAGTATCATTCAATTGTCTGAATGCTTCTGTTTCATACTTGGCCTTCGACCAAAGGACTATGTTTCCTCCCTTGTCAGCCTGTTTCACTACAATACTGTCCATGTTCTTAATTTCTCTCAAAGCTGTACGTTGTTTATGGCTGAGATTATCATGAGTACGTCTACGTTGTAGGCCCCGAAATTCCTGGGTCACTAATCTTGTAAACATATCGATTACAGGACAGGCCGACAAGGGAGGGAACGTTGTGGATTTCTTTTTAATAAATGGGGGAAAATCTGCTGGAGTAGTTTCCTCCTGTTCCGCCAAAAGCGATTCCAAGGTCTTCACTGCCTCAATTTCCTCCATGGATAGGTCTGCATATAGACCCATATCCTTTTTAGCAAAGTACTTTTTAAATAATAGTTTGCGACTGAATAAATTCAAGTCCTTGATGGCAGTGAAGACGTCGAAATTCGCCACCGGCGAAAATGACAATCCTAGTTGGAGTACGTCTATTTGGTCATTGGTCAATTCTATATCAGTGAGGTTTATTACCTTTAAGGTGTCCACCTGGTTAGATTGTTTTTTCAGAGCTTCTTGGCGCTGCTTCTTCTTGGTGTAATTTCTAGTCTCGATTCTATTGGTGAAAAACCTCTGTCCACCACGAATCCCAGCAGATGAGTAGGAATAGGATGAGCCTTCACCAGATGAGGCAGATTCATTAATTGAGTGGGAGCCAGAACGGTTGGCTGATCCAGACTTTAAGTTTTTCTTCTGGTGGCGTCTAAAGACATCCCCATTTTGATAGTCTGTTAGATCACGTTTGAATTTTTGGGCTTTCTTTTGCTTAATGTCGGCATCCCAGTCTTCAAATTTCTTTATTAACTCCTTATCAAATTCTGCCAAACTGGCTTCAGACATGTTTGTCTTTAGTTCCTTATTAACCTTTTCAATTTCACGCTCCAGTTCGTCTTTTCTTTTTTTATCATGACCAATTAATAACTCAAGCATGGTACGGGAACATAATTTGCACGTATCTTCCCACCTGGTCTTGAATAGATCGTCAACTACCGCAAAAGCTGGAAAGGTTTGGATCCGTAAACCCCTCGGGACAATGCCCTTTTTGTACCCCCAGATAAATTTTGTATGAATTGAAAAATAAAAAATATATATATATTGCAGTGAATTATCATGGTCTTTAGAATATTTATATCCTTGAGTATGAAGGTCTTTTTAGGAATATACTATCACACAGGGTGCAGGTGCAGTCTGAATGCAACCACTCACGGACGCCGGGACTACCGGGGGAAAGCAGTAAATATGTATGTATGAGGGTAAATGAGCAGTAGTGTTACAGCCACATGGAGGCTGGTATGTAAGTCGTGCTTTAAACATTTTCCTTTTTTTTTATTACAGTGATTACCCTGGCCAATCACAGCCATGCAAATACTTGATATGGCTGTTATGGGGCCGAAGTGGATGGTTCCTGGAATAGTGTAAACGCGAACAGTTGCTAATCAAGGCCAAATTTAGCTGATTTTTGAGAAAATTTGTGAATCTGATCCCGACCAGTGCAGAATTTGGGATTGGCGAACCTTTTTCTAACAAGTTCGCTCATCTCTATTACTTACAATGCCCTTCACATGATGTAAGAGACATGCCTATATGAGGAGAACTATACTACATTTCAAATTGGAGGTATTTGCTAATATTATTATTATTACACCTACTACATATTGGGATAGGATCTTGTAGATGGGAATACTCCTTTAAAGTAAGAAAGTGGATCTAGGTAACTACCATCCGGTAAGTTTGACATCAGTAATGTGAAAAGTTTTTGAAGGCATTATAAGATATGACCTGCAGAAATATATTGCAGAGAATAACTGACAACCAGTATGGATTCATGAAAGATAAGTCATTTCCTACCACATGGGTTTCTATGAGGAGGTAAGTGCAAATATGGATGTTGGTAATGCAGCTGGTGGGATTTACCTGGACTTTTCCAACGCATTTGATATAACAGTCTTATAATGAAGTTCCAGAATCAGGGAATAAGGGAAACTGTATGCAGATGAGTAAGGAAGTGGCTAAAGGATAGGAAACAGAGTAACTGTAAGGCCGGTTTCACACATCCGGCTTTTCGCCGGTTTGCCGGATCCGGCGCTCTCCCGTACAGACAATACAGTACAGTGACAGCGCTGTAACTTCCGGGTCACATGCGCCGGTCACATGACAGCATGTGACCGGCACTTGTTTCACTGTCACTGTACTGTAGTCACTGTATGGGAGAGCACCGGATCCGGCAAACCAGCGAAAAGCCGGATATGTGAAACCGGCCTAAATTGTACATTCTCTTAATGGAATATATTCAACATTGGAGTACCACAGGGATCTGTGCTAGGACCGATTCTTTTTAATATCTTTATTAAAGAGCAAACCTATCCGACTGTGATAGGTTCATAGAATATATGAAGCTGTCATGCTCAGGTTAGGAGTGCCACAGCCAGTCCATATTGGGATTAATTTGGCACAGACGTCTGAATGAGCCCTAATAAACAAGTTTATACAATTGTAATGCCAAGGGAACCAAAAACGTTTAGGTCTATTAAATAATCCAGATATTGATCCTTATAATTCAATTGAAATTGAACATTTTGCGCTACTGTGCATGAAAAGTTATAATAGCTGATTGGATTCAGCCCATCCCGCCTTCTTTGTTAGGAATTTATTTCTAAGATTAATAATATTATTAGATTGGAAATGTGAGTATATCTAAAGAAGACTGTGGGAAATTGTTTACACTGGTCTTGATGAGAAGGCGTGCTAGAGTCAGACGCTCCTGATTTACTAAGGCTGGAGTCACACTTGCGAGAGACTCGCGCGAGTCTCCCATCGCATCACCCGGCATGGCCACACACTCTCCTGACAGGAGCGGGTCAGCTGCATGTATTTCTATGCAGCTGAGATGCTCCTGTCCAGAGAGCTGCAGGCCATGTCAGGTGATGTGATGCAAGACTTGCAAGAGTCTCTCACAAGTGTGACTCCGGCCTAAGAGTAGCACACCTCCTCTTAATGAATCGGAACTGTAGGACAAGTGGTGCGCACCTTGCCACAAATGTTACTCCGGCCACATACAGGAGTAAGATTTGTAGTGTAAGGTACACTGCCGCTTGTCATGAATTTGACGAGCGGCAGTTGCCACATATCTGCCCCACCCCATCTCAAAGCACTGTTTGAGCTAGACGAAAATGTTAATAATGCCAAAATATTAGCTCTAACTAAAAGCTATTTATGCTATAATTCTGGTGTAAAAGCTTTGATGGATCAGGCTGAAATGTTTGAGGAAGTTTGAAGCTATATGGAGAAGTTAGATAAATTCTCCTGGCCTCCCATTTCATTAAAATTGGATTTCTTATTATCAACGTAGCTTTCTGGTGTGGGAGCGATTAATTTATGATTCATTTATTTAGGCTGACTGTCTATCTTGTCTGCGGATGGCTAATTTACGTATGGTTAAACACTGCTGTAAATCTTGGCATAATTTACTTTATAACTGATAAGCTGTACTGGATATTGAGCATCCAAAGCAACATATAAATGTAAATATTATAAAGGAACAATAATATTTTATTGGCTGTCTCTCAGGAAAAAGGGTTGGCAGGTAGAAGGGTTTTTTCCCCTCAATATTTGTAAACAAAAGCAAAGTATAAAAGATACTGTACACGTGTAGCACACGTGCGCCATGCCTGCATTTTTCTTTTCTCCACTCCTTATTTTGGCTTACAAATACTGAGGTAAAATACTGACTAAATAATCAACATGTACACGTAGTCATATATGTAACTCAATGGCTTTTTCTTTGCCATAAGTTTTTTTTTAACAATATTTGTAAGCAAGAATAATCAAAAATATTATATAAAAAAATGTACCCGTAGTATAGATTTTAGCGGTTTAGCAGCCATTTAAAAAATAAATTAATTTTCTATAGAAAAGAGGGGGCTTCATTGCACCATTTTTGTGTGGTGAATCATTCAGTGCACACTTTCGGCCCATCAATTTGCATACTGAGCACTTTCTCATGTCTTGATCAATGCACTCAAAGCAAGAAGGCCTGCGGAGACACCATCACATGTTTCTCAACGCTGGCAGGAAACTAGCCAGGTCTTTCACCGGGAAGGAACAACCACGGGAAGAGCAGTCTCCAGTCAAGGAGACCACCTATGCCAAACATGGTATCCATCCACAGACAGCCGTTTCGGGGTATTTGCCCCTCATCAGTGTGGAGTATGAATCTGGCTAGTGGGAGCATTGCCTAGTAAAAGACTATGTGAGCAAGGATGGTTGACCTTAGGGAGATCAACATCCACCACTGCGGAGACACCATCACGTGTTTCTTAAGGCAGTGATTCTAGAGCAATGCCCCCTGGGTAATATTCAAAGCAAGAAGGCCTGCGGAGACACCATCACATGTCTCAACGCTGGCAGGAAACTAGCCAGGTCTTTCACCGGGAAGGAACAACCACGGGAAGAGCAGTCTCCAGTCAAGGAGACCACCTATGCCAAACATGGTATCCATCCACATGCTTTGAATATTACCCAGGGGGCATTGCTCTAGAATCACTGCGTTGAGAAACACGTGATGGTGTCTCCGCAGTGGTGGATGTTGATCTCCCTAAGGTCAACCATCCTTGCTCACATAGTCTTTTACTAGGCACTGCTCCCACTAGCCAGATTCCTACTCCCCACTGATGAGGGGCAAATACCCCGAAACGGCTGTCTGTGGATGGATACCATGTTTGGCATAGGTGGTCTCCTTGACTGGAGACTGCTCTTCCCGTGGTTGTTCCTTCCCGGTGAAAGACCTGGCTAGTTTCCTGCCAGCGTTGAGACATGTGATGGTGTCTCCGCAGGCCTTCTTGCTTTGAATATTACCCAGGGGGCATTGCTCTAGAATCACTGTGTTGAGAAAGGTGTGATGTCCCATCCTGGGTAAGGAAAGGAGTAAACGCCGGTCCACAGGCAAATCTGCACTACACCCATTGTTAGGTACACACAGGGACCGGGGATAGGCAGCTACCCTCCCATGCTGCATGCTGGGAGGGGCCGTAAGACCCATCCCTTCTCCCATAGGGTGGGAGCTTAGCAACTGGGTGGGTGGGAGGAGCCAGCCGAGAGAAGAGTAGTTACAGGAAGGTCAAGTGAGAGAGTTTCAGTTTACCTCAGGGAGGAGGGGAGTGAGGAGGTCTGCGTGAGGAAGAGGAGCAGTGAGTTTGGAGTTTTACCTCAGAAAAGGAGGAGAGGAGTAAGAAGAGAAGTGCTCTAGTCAGTCAGGAGCAAGAAGGAGAAAGTGACGCTTCCTGGTGAAGACCCTGGGACCCAGCTAGGTCCAGGTGACACCACAACCGAGAAATACAGAAGGGATTCCAGCGCCACTGAACCACTTTCAAGCACAGGGCCTGTTCCACAGAACAATCAGGTGGAGGGATCAAGCTGCAGACAGGGGACGGTCCCTAGAAACTGGAGGAAGAGAAGTCAATTCCAAAAGTAAAAACCAAGGTAAGGGTGGCTGCAAGCGTCCAGGGCCACAGCCCACAGCAGAACCTCTGGAAAGGGGGTAGAACACCCACTAGGAAAGCCCCTGGCCCGGAGGCTGTAGTGGAGGCCAAGCCAGGTTCATCCAGCAAAGGCAAGGCTTAGAAGTCAGCTGAACAAAGGAACACAATAGAGGGGTGCACCGGCTTCCATTCCCAGATCTACCCGGGATCAGCGGAGGTCCCTGACAGGGGATTCCAGCACATCAGTGGGCAACCGGACAGCTGCCGTGTCAAATAACCAACTGTGAGTAAACATCTTGAAACTGCACCCCCTGGTGTTGCCTCTGTTATTTTATCTGCATAGACTTCCATCACTGCATAGACACTTACAAGCACCAAATGTTGCCCCGGGGTACCACTCCACCTGTGGGGAGCAGGACCATCCAAGCTGCCATTCCACCAGCCCCGGAGGCCTCATACAGCAGCAGCGGCTTAATAGCCGCAAGCCACAGGTGACGTCACGAATATTATAAACTTTAATCACCCCCAACACTGAAGCCATATTAATTGACTCCCGCCAGGGTCACGGAGTTGGGCCCCGCCACCACTGACGACCCCCCGGACTAGTCCAGCCCGGCACCGGGTGTCCCACAGCCCTGGGGTGGGCGAGTCAATTTTGGCGTCACGAACAGGATTACGTGCCCGGCCCCCACTGGGTACTGTGCGCCTTTGAAAGGACTGTGTTTGAATTGTGCTTTACTGTGGTGAAAGGCCGCCATAAAAGAAACTGCTGAGCGCGGGAATAAGAGGGGCGTGCCTGGAGAAGGGCACGAAAGTAAGCCCCGCCCCCCTTGATCTTGCAAGGACGAGCGCGAAGTGGAGCCCGCTATGCAGAGCAGAGGATGCAAAATGGCGCGCTAAGAAACTGACAATCACTGCCAGTGTATGCTGCTGTCTAGGGGAAGAGAGAAAATGGCTCCTGTAAGCGGAGGCCAGGAGGAGCTCACCTGGATCAGGCCTGTGACCGCCGCTGAGCTGGAGGCTGAGGTCGGGAGGATGGCTGACAGGATGAAGGAGCAGAGCGGACTGGAGACAGCCATGTGGGGGATGGAGATGGTGCTGGCCATGAGGAGTCTGCAGATGTCAGTGCAGTGAGGCCTGTGTGGAGGTGCCGCCCACGCCCATCCGGAGCCTACACCAGCAATGGCGACCCTGCTGCAGAGCATCTCTGACCTAGCCCTGGGTGAAACCTATACTGCCCCTGCCCGATCGGGTGTGCTAACCCCGTCGACGTTACTACCAGACGCCGCTGCGATGCCCGCCGAGATCCCTGCTGCGCTCCCGAATGTGATCCCTGCTGCGATCCCTGCTGCGATGCCCATTGAGATCCATGCTGCGATGCCCGCTGAGACCCAAGCTGTGATCCATGCTGCGATCCCAACTGAAGTCCCTGCTGCGACGTCCCGTGCACCGGCATCCTGTCCAGCCAGGCCAGACAAGGACGCAGCTCCGATACCATCACCCCGCAGCAGCCCCACAACAGCTGGAGAACAGGACCAAGGGACTCAGACCAGTCTGAGCACGGCCTACCTGCTGCCCAGGGCCCTGCCGCAGCGGGACCCCCGCAACTAATTAAAAGAAAGAAGAAGATGCCGAACTGTAAATAGCCCCTGTATGTCTGTCCATTGTTCTTTTCGAAGAAGACACCCTATCCCTGAATCCTTGGCCCCTGTTCTTTTTGAAGATGACCCCCCCACTGTTGAAGTGTTACCGGGCCACTGGACTTGAAAGTGGTCCGCAGTTACATGTGTTTATATGTGAAGTATGTTGATGTGTAACCAGGCCACTGGACGTAATGTGGCTGGTCTGCTCTAGTTTAAAAAGACTCTAAAGTTATTTTAAAATTTGCAACGTTCAAGAATGTGCGCCTCCCATAAAGGGAAGAAAAAGTTTTACTGTTTTAATGTTATGCATAACAAAAATGTCTTTTGCAGTTTCTTCCACTGTACTTGTTGTTTCAGCCCGTGGACGTGCTGGGATTCGCTGTGGGGGAGTGTGGCGCCCCTGAGGCTTCCGTCGCCACAGGAACATTGCACCCCAGCCAGAGGTGTGAGGTCCCATCCTGGGTAAGGAAAGGAGTAAACGCCGGTCCACAGGCAAATCTGCACTACACCCATTGTTAGGTACACACAGGGACCGGGGATAGGCAGCTACCCTCCCATGCTGCATGCTGGGAGGGGCCGTAAGACCCATCCCTTCTCCCATAGGGTGGGAGCTTAGCAACTGGGTGGGTGGGAGGAGCCAGCCAAGAGAAGAGTAGTTACAGGAAGGTCAAGTGAGAGAGTTTCAGTTTACCTCAGGGAGGAGGGGAGTGAGGAGGTCTGCGTGAGGAAGAGGAGCAGTGAGTTTGGAGTTTTACCTCAGAGAAGGAGGAGAGGAGTAAGAAGAGAAGTGCTCTAGTCAGTCAGGAGCAACAAGGAGAAAGTGACGCTTCCTGGTGAATACCCTGGGACCCAGCTAGGTCCAGGTGACACCACAACCGAGAAATACATAAGGGATTCCAGGGCCACTGAACCGCTTTCAAGCACAGGGCCTGTTCCACAGAACAATCAGGTGGAGGGATCAAGCTGCAGACAGGGGACGGTCCCTAGAAACTGGAGGAAGAGAAGTCAGTTCCAAAAGTAAAAACCGAGGTCCAGGGTGGCTGCAAGCGTCCAGGGCCACAGCCCACAGCAGAACCTCTGGAAAGGGGGTAGAACACCCACTAGGAAAGCCCCTGGCCCGGAGGCTGTAGTGGAGGCCAAGCCAGGTTCATCCAGCAAAGGCAAGGCTTAGAAGTCAACTGAACAAAGGAACACAATAGAGGGGTGCACCGGCTTCCATTCCCAGATCTACCCTGGATCAGCGGAGGTCCCTGACAGGGGATTCCAGCACATCAGTGGGCAACCGGACAGCTGCCGTGTCAAATAACCAACTGTGAGTAAACATCTTGAAACTGCACCCCCTGGTGTTGCCTCTGTTATTTTATCTGCATAGACTTCCATCACTGCATAGACACTTACAAGCACCAAATGTTGCCCCGGGGTACCACTCCACCTGTGGGGAGCAGGACCATCCAAGCTGCCATTCCACCAGCCCCGGAGGCCTCATACAGCAGCGGCGGCTTAATAGCCGCAAACCACAGGTGGCGTCACGAATATTATAAACTTTAATCACCCCCAACACTGAAGCCATATTAATTGACTCCCGCCAGGGTCACGGAGTCGGGCCCCGCCACCACTGACGACCCCCCGGACTAGTCCGGCTCGGCACCGGGTGTCCCACAGCCCTGGGGTGGGCGAGTCAATAGCACTGGTAATCCTAGCCTCATGAGGGAACTTGTGAGCTAAGCACCTTGCAGTTGTTTTGGAAGCTGCAGTTGGAGTTCAGGGAAACACAGGAATAGGAACATAATCACCACAAGGGGTGAAAGAACCCATCTACGGATGTCAGGGATCTTAGGGATGCTGAGGGAAAGTGTCAGCGGTTGCCCCTCCCTATCACCAGTGTATCCCTTTATCCGTCTTGCCTTGTGCCGCCCTTGGTGAAGCGCGACAACCAGGAGCTGCCCTGGATGGGTACCTGGTGCCTATCATCAAACAAGTCCAACATCATCAACAGAGGCTTTGGTGAAGACCGGGTAAGCACTTAGTCAAGCCTAAAGGGTACTTCACACACAGCGAGATCGCTACTGAGATCGCTGCTGAGTCCCGGTTTTTGTGACGCAGCAGTGACCTCATTAGCGATCTCGCTGTGTGTGACACTGAGCAGCGATCTGGCCCATGCTGTGAGATCGCTGCTCGTTACACACAGCCCTGGTTCGTTTTTTTATTGTTGCTCTCCCGCTGATAAGCACACATCGCTGTGTGTGACAGCGAGAGAGCAACAATCCTGAATGTGCAGGGAGCAGGAGCCGGCGTCTGACAGCCTGCAGTAAGCTGTAACCAAGGTAAACATCTTCGTTACCAGCCTCTGCAGCTCTCACGCTGCCAGTGCCGGCTCCTGCTCCCTGCACACGCTAAGCTAAGCGGTGTGCGCTGGTAACTAAGGTAAACATCGGGTAACCATACCCGATGTTTATGTCGCAGGCGGAAGAGGGGACGCCGCGCTCTCCCACTGCTGCTCGGGTCCGGCTGCCGCGGCTGCTGCGGCCTGCTGCTGCTCGGTGGCTCGAGCGATGGGCCGGATCCCGGGGACTCCAGCGGCGCTCCTCGCCCGTGAGTGAAAGGGGGGTTTTGGGTATGGGGATTGGTTATTGTCCGTGACGCCATCCACGGTTGTGGTGATTTGTTGACACCACCGCTGCTCTGTATGGGGATCCCGGGAAGGATGGTATAGAGCAGCCAGTTGTTGTGTTGCCCCTCCGTGGGTAGGGGTTGGTGATCCTGGGGCCCAGTGAAGAGGTGGGTGATGCAGGGCTTGGTGGGCGCAGGGACGCGGGGGCAGCGCTGTGCCTTACGGCACTGTGGTACTCACTCAGCCTGAGACGTTGACACAGTTTTTCGGTAAACCACACGGCTGGAAAGACGGTTCCCATGGACGGCTGCACTTGCTCTCCCAGTAGGTGACGGTGATGTCCCTTTGTCCTGCACCTAAGATTTCTGTGTAGCGGTACCCACCGGTAACCCGCTCCCCGGCTTGGATATGGGCCGGAGGAGCCCTACTTTGCCCGCAGGCGCTGGCCCTGAGAAACTGGTGCCCTGGCGGTGGCGGTGTCTTCCCTCAATGGTTGGACTGTTGCCTTCAATCGGGACTTGGTTGTTTAGAGACAGACGTCCCCTTCACTGACGGATTTGGCAAATTTACGGCGACTCCTAGCCTTGCCGGGGTCCAAGAGGCCCCTGCCCTGGTGCTGACTGTCCTTCGTATACTGCTCCAGACCGCCGGGCCACTACTCGTCCGCGGTCCTTCCAGCAACCTCCGAGCAGTCCCCCTCCAGACGGTCACCACCGTTGCTGACCTTGCTGAATCTGTCCTGCACACAGCTGGACCAACTTCAGGCTTTTCTACTCTCACTTTTACTCTTTTATTCTTTGCTCCACTACTACTTCACTTTCCTCACTTGACTTTTCTGTTTACTCCTTCACCTCCCTAACTGAACTGCCTGGTTCTTCCCGCCTCCAAGGCTGTGTACTCCTCGGTGGGCGGAGCCAACCGCCTGGCCCACCCCCTGGTGTGAACATCAGCCCCTGGAGGAAGGCAACAAGGATTTCGGTAGCTTTGGTGTTCCTACTGGGATGTAGGGTGTGGTGGTGTGATGACCTGTGACCCCTGGCTTGCCCAGGGCGTCACATTCCCCCTTAGCAAAATGCAGACCGTCCGCGGGCTGCCCGTCCAACACCGGTTTTATTTTCTGCAAATATATAAAAAAAGAATAAACACATACAATTTATGGCATCATCCCACAGCGGGAGGTTCATTGCTTAAACGTTGCAAACGGTTTACGGTTACGGTTTCCGCTCTCTCCCACCCAAGCAACCTGGCCCTGATGCTGCCCCTAAAACCCAGGCAGCACCCCTTGACCCAAGTCCAGCACAAGTTACCCGAGCGGGATCTGTCCTTCCCCTCCAGATGGTAGCCACCGGTTCCTGTGGTGGCTGGGCCCCAGCCTGCTCTGCTGAGGGCCCTCCCTCCAACCTGCCTCTCCGGAGGCGGCAACTGCGGAAGCGGTAAAACAACTTATTTACAAGCCACTAACGTTTGTGGTTGCCCTGCAAGTTCACGGGCTTGTCCATGGAAAGTCCTCCATGCAAACTTTCAAAACGGTCCCCACGGGGACAACGGTGCCGGCAACGGCCGGTTCAATCACGGTTAGACAATCAGATGACTTCTTCGGTTATTATTTTCATTGCAAACTTTTCAAACTTTTTCAAACATACACACACTGACTTCCTGATCCCCTCTCTAAAGGACGGTCTCCCTGTACCTAAGTGGGGGTCTACCTAGGTTGGAACGGGTGGACCTCCGGGCTCCGGTGTCAGTAGGACTGGGCAGTGAGGTAGAGGGAACAACCGGTTCCTCCTCCCTTCTATCATGTGGGGCAGGCGGAGGCATAGGGGAGCTGGGCTCAGATTCATCCCTGGGCACTGGCACTGGTTCTGGCTCACGGTTGACCGCTTCCACCACTTCTTCATCCACAGGTTGTGGGAACAGTATCACTGGAAGAATCACCGCGCCGTTCTGTAGGCCAGTCTGCTGGGAAGTCACCCATCACAGTGTGGATCACCTCTTCTGCCTTCTCCGCTGGTGGAGGAACTGGTACTTCAGCCATTGCCCTCAATGCTGGTGGGCACTTTTTCAAATGGTCCTGGGAAACTGTGGCCAAAGTGCCTCCTTGGTCACGACTAATTTGGTAGGCCTTCCCATCTTCCCATCCGGTGGGCTGTATGACGTATGGGTTCTGTTCCCATTGGTCATCCAGCTTGTGGGTTTTCCTCTTCCGCTTGAGGACGACATCTCCGGGCTGGAAAGGGCCAGCAGACGCCTTTTGATTAAAGCGCTGCTCCTGCAGTTCCCGACTCCGACTCAAGTTCTTCTCGACATATTCTTGAATCTGCCGGTATTGTGCTCTCCGCCGAGTTTCCCATTCAGCTGTTGAAGGGAGTGCTTCCGGGGCCTCCAACCCCATCTCCAGGTCCACCGGCAGGCGGCCGGGGCGAGCCCTCATCAGATATGCTGGGGTGCACTTTGTGGAACTGGACGGGATGTTGTTGTACATATCGACCAAGTCGGCTAGCTTTTCCGGCCACAGATTCCGTTCTGCCAGCGGTAACGTCTTGAGGAGTCCCAGGACCAAGTGGTTCATCTTCTCACACATGCCGTTGGTCTGGGCATGGTAAGGGGTGGTCCGGATCTTCTTACAGCCGTACAACTGGCAGAACTCATGGAACACCTCTGCTTCAAAAGCCGGGCCTTGGTCAGTAAGCACCTTTTCGGGATATCCATGCGGTCGGCAGAAATAAGCCTGGAACGCTCCAGCGGCTGTTCGACCAGTTAGGTCCTTGACGGGGACAACCACCATGAATCTTGAATAGTGGTCTACGATGGTCAATGCGTAGGCGTACCCACTTCGGCTGGGGGTGAGCTTGACATGGTCCAAGGCGACCAGTTCCAGCGGCTGATGTGTGATGATCTGGTGTAGGGGTGCCCTCTGGCTGGTCTCGTCCTTCCTCCTCAGCGTGCAAGGACCACACTCCCGGCACCAGGCTTCTACCGACTCCCGCATCCCACTCCAGTAGAACCGCTCTCTCAACAGCATCTCCAGCTTTTTCCACCCGAAGTGCCCGGCACCATCATGGTATGCCCGCAAAACAGTAGCTACATCAGCTTGGGGAATAACCAACTGGCAGATTTTCTCATGAGTCTTCGGGTTGATCAGCTCACGGTACAGCTTCCCTTGATGTAGATACAGCCGTTTCTGTTCTTTCCACAAGCGCTGGGCTTCAGCTGGGGCGGCAGGGTCCATTCCAACAGCACCTTGCTCCACCAGGGTCTTGACGAGGCGGACAGCCGGCGCCTGGTTTTGAGCTTCCTGCCACTCTTGACTGGGCCGTGGGTCCAAGTCCACCCGTTGTTGGTGTACCTGTACCTTCTCAGTTGATGGCTGGTGAAATGCAGGCAACTCGATCTCCTCGAGGTCGTCATCCTTGCACCCTTCCTCCAACAAATGGGGCATTCGGGAGAGTGCATCAGCATTGATGTTGACACGACCAGCACGGTACTTGATGGTGAAGTCATAGTTGGCTAGCCGGGCCACCCACTGCTGCTCCAACGCGCCCAAGTTGGCCGTGTCCAGGTGAGTCAACGGATTGTTGTCCATGAAAGTGGTGAATTTCGCTGCAGCCAGGTAGTGGCGGAACCTCTCTGTGATAGCCCATACCAATGCCAGGAGTTCGAGCTTGAAGGAGCTGTAGTTTTCAGGGTTCCTTTCAGTTGGCCGAAGCTTACGGCTAGCATAAGCAATCACTTTCTCCTTCCCATCCTGGACCTGGGACAGGACTGCTCCTAGACCCACATTGCTGGGGTCAGTGTAGAGGACGAACGGACAGCCAGAGTCAGGATACGCTAGGACCTCTTCTCCGGTCAAGGCCGCTTTCAGCTGGCAGAAGGATTCCTCATGCTTTTCTTCCCACACCAGTGGAGCTCCGATGGGTCTACCACCTTTGGTCTGTCCCACGAGGAGATCTTGCATGGGGGCAGCCATCTTCGTGTACCCTTTGATAAAGCGCCGGTAGTACCCCACCAGACCCAGAAACTGCCTTACTTCCCTCACGGTGGCTGGTCTCGGCCAGCCCTGGATGGCAGTGATCTTCTCAGGGTCGGGGGCGACACTTACCACGTGTCCGAGGTACTGCACTCTGGGTTTCAGCAGGTGACACTTAGAGGGCTTCAGCTTCATCCCATATTTGGCAAGGGACGCGAACACCTCAGCCAGGTGCTCCAGATGGGCTTCGTACGTCTGGAAGTAAACAATCACATCATCCAAGTACAATAGGACGGTCTCGAAGTTTAGGTGTCCCAGACAGCACTCCATCAGCCGTTGGAAGGTTCCTGGGGCATTGCACAGCCCGAACGGCATACTATTGAATTCACAGAGCCCCATCGGGGTGGTGAAGGCGGTTTTCTCCCGGTCTTCCGGGGCCACGGCCACTTGCCAGTACCCACTGGTGAGGTCAAGGGTAGAGAAGTAATTTGCAGTTCTCAGTGCGGCCAAAGATTCTTCAATACGGGGCAGTGGGTAGGCATCTTTATGGGTTATCTGATTAATCTTCCGGTAGTCCACACACATCCGCATGGTACCATCCTTCTTCTTGACCAGTACCAACGGAGTGGCCCAGGGACTACAGCTGTCTCGAATAACCCCTGCCTCCTTCATATTCCTCAACATATCTTTGGCACACTGGTAATGTGCAGGGGGAATAGGCCTGTACCTCTCTTTGATAGGGGGGTGTTCCCCAGTGGGGATATGGTGCTGGACCCCCTTGATCTGCCCAAAGTCTAGTGGATGTTTACTGAAAACCTGTTCGTACTCCCGCACCACCCTGTATGCCCCTGCTTTGTGATGTGTAGGGGTATCATCTGTGCCCACGTGTAGCTGTTGGTGCCACTCCTTTACCTCCCCTTGAGGCAGGGAAGTGCTGGTAGTAGGTGGGGAGACAGAGGAACTGGCTTCGTGGATGGTGTGGGGATCTAGAGTGAGTAGCTTGGCAATGGTGGCATACCGGGGAAGCCTGACTTCTTCCTCCCCACAGTTCAGCACCCTCACGGGCACTCTCCCCTTCTTCACGTCTACCACCTCTCGGGCGGCCATTACAGTGGGCCAGTGCTTGAAGGGTATGGGCTCCATCATGGCATGGTAGTCACGCCCCTGAGGCCCTACTGCTGCCCTACACCAAATCATCATCTCACTCCTAGGGGGCACAAGCAACGGAGCAACATCCATCACTCTCACTCCACCAATCTCTCCTCCTGTTGAGTTTACATGCTGGCGGTACATCAAGGCTCGGATCTCATGCTGCACAGCTCTCTGTCGGCTCCCCGCCGCCGTGGCGGCCAGCTGCTGCAGTAGGGCCAACACATTACTCATACAGTGCTCCATCACATTGGTTCCTAGCACTATCTTCGGGTTATGATCACTGGGTTCATTCATGATAACAATCATACCCTGGTGTTGCAGTTCAGCTTGCCCTACTGTCATAGCCACCTGTTTATACCCCACTTGGGTCAATGGGAGTCCATTGGTAGCAATTAGCGTTATACTAGTATCTGGGGGTGCCAGCTCGTCTATCCCCCAATACCGCTGGTACAATGTATATGGTATGGTGGTTACCTGGAATCCAGTGTCCAAGAGAGCCATCACCGGTATGCCGTCCACAACCACGGGGATGATGGGTCGGGCCCCGATATACCGGTCCCGCCAGTCCGAGGGGCCATGGGGTTCTACTCCTGAGGATTGGCCCGGGGCCCCAGGGGTTGCTCGTTTAACGGGCACTCTCGGATGTAATGCCCAGGCTTACGGCACTTGTAGCAGATGGGAGGCCTGCTCCGCGGGTTGCTATTACACTTCTCCACTGCATCCAAGGGACATCTTCAGGGCTGTCGGCAAGCTGTATCTGTGCTGAAGGCTGAGATCTGGTCAAAGGTTGGAGTGCAGCAAGAATCTTGGCGAGGTCTCCGTCCATGCGACGGACCTGGGCTGCCAGTTCCTCCATAGTGCTGCTTGGAGCTGCAGGTGTTGGAGAGGTTGGTAGGACAGGGGCCACCACCACGGGGGCTGTCTCAATGGGCCATGGGGCTGGCTCCAGGACTTCTGAGGCTGGGGGCTGTAGTGCTTTAATGGCCCGTTCCTTTAACACAGCAAAGTCCACATCAGGGTGTTCCAGGGCCCACAGTCGGAGTTGTTTGCGATCCTCAGGGGATCTCATCCCCTGCGCAAATTGCTCTACTAACATCTTGTTGCTATCTGCCTCATTGATAGGATTCACCCGCTTTAGCGTGCGGAGGGCGGTTTGCAGACGTAAAGCATAGTCCCAAATGCTATCCACAGCCCGTTGCCGGCACTGGTAAAACTGCATCCTCAGCTCAGCTTCAGTCCGGGTCTCAAAGGCAGTCTGTAGCTTCTCAAAGATGGTGGCTACAGAGAGCCGGTCCCCCTCGGCCCAGGTCTCCGCCTCCTGCTCAGCCGCACCGGTTAACTGGCCTAGCACTATCGCTGCACGTTGCTTATCGGTCAGGGGGTACAACTCTAGCAACGGGTTAAGCTTTTACCGGAAGGCCTGTAAGGCATCCGGTTTCCCGTCATACTGCGGTAGCCAGGCAGCTCCGGGCGCATAGGGCAAGGAGAACGGCATCACCTGAGCGAGCGCGGGGGCCGCGGCACCTCCCGCCAGCGCGGCCGGGACCTGGGCAGGCCCATTCCCATCTGCGGGTGCCACTGCGGCTGCGACCACCGCTCCTCC